>NC_080069.1:118699050-119017018 GCF_949987535.1 Balaenoptera acutorostrata
CCTGCCACGTCCCTCCTGTCTCCCCGCTATCCCTCGGAGGGTGCCGGAGACGTATCTGTGAATGGCTGTGATGGAGTTAGGGGCCCTGCCCAGGAGAATCGGGAGGGAGGAGAGGAGGCTGGGCACCCAGCCTGGAGGCAGGGAGGCGCTGCTGAGGCGGAGGGGGTGCTCAGCGTGTCCACTGCTGTTCTGAGGCCAGCCGGCCAGCACAGGAGCTGGGTGTGTGGTGGACCTCAGAGAGAGAGCAGTTCTGAGGGCATGGGGATGGAGGCAGAAGTGCAGTGGGTGGCGCTGGGGAACCTGTGTGCAACTGCAGGCTGGGGACCAGAGCCACGGGGGAAGGGGGTGCTGGAGAGGCTGGCTTGCGTTGGCTCATTCACCCACCAAACGTCACTGGAGCCCGCTCTGCTCCAAGCCCTGTGCCAGGCGCTGGGGTGCTACAGTGGGCAAGACAGACAACTCTCCCCGCTTCCCAGCGCTCCTCCTGGAGCCTGTTCCAGCATGACTTCTCCCTACGCAACACTGGACATACCCTATGTGTCCAGCAGTGGGGGATTGTTGGAGCCCGGGTGGAGTAACCATACAATGGGCCATCAGATGATGTGCTTATCCATTTATTCTTTTGGAAGATGCTTATGACCAGTTGTGAAGCAGGGAAGGCAGCTATAACAACTATGGGTAAAGTACAACCCCTTTTTGTAAGAAAGCGAAAATCTACATTTTTGATCGCTCCGTCTCTCTGTTTGTCCATCTACAGGGACAAAGAGCCAGAAGGCTGTTTCTCTAGATAGTAATGTGCTTATCCCTGGGTGCTGGGGATGTGAGGGTTTTGGGGAAATCCGTATTGCTTTTTCTGCCTCCAAAAGACGGTTATGAAAATGTTAAACATTACTGAACCACAAAAGGAAAAGAAAAGGATTGTGGGTAAGTTTTAACTTTGCTTTTTGTTTTTCACATTTGATTTTCAAATCTTTCTATAGTGTCCACATATCATTTTTTTTAAATTTAAAAAAATTTCCCCCTAAAGAGCCCTGGAGTCTGGTGTACCTCTGGCAGAGAGGCAGGAGGGAGAGAAGCGGGAGGGGAGACTTGCTCAGATATATCAGGAGGCAGGAGGTGAGTTCTAGCAGAGTCTTCCTGCGAGGGAGGAGGGCAGGTAGGCTTCGGGGAGTAGACCTACTGGGGGACCTGTGATGAGGACTCCTGCAGGCTGGACCCAGCGAGGTAGCTGGGATTCCTCTCGGAGCCTTTGGATGCGGAAAGTTGAGGTGAGTCAGTGGCTGCTTGGTGGGCACCTGCAGGATCCCAGCAGACATGGGTTGGGTCCAGAAACCCATCCTAGAGGTGAGGTGCACTTTCTCCTGCCTGTGACCTGGATTGGCGGTGGAGGTGGTCATAGTTATAAACCAAGGGACGAATGGGATGAATGGTTCCATTTTTCTCAACACCTTCAATACTGCAGAGTCTGGTTTCCCGAGTCCCAACAAAGGGGCAGAGCCCCGAAGCACCATCTTCCACTGAGCACGGGCCGTTGAAGGCACCATGTCCAGCACCAGGGAAGCTGGGAGCAGCGCAAGGTCTCTAGGGAATGTGATAGTGGAGAGGACCCGGGAACCAGGCAGGCCTGTGTGACCTTGGACAAGGGTTTTCACCTCTCTGAACCTCTCAGTTCTCTTATATATGTGTGTGGATGGCAGTCCAGAGCCATGATGCTGAGGTAGCGTGTCAACAATGCCTGGCATGAAGTCGACTCCCCACGCGCAGAAAGAAGCGGGAGGTGCATCCCCTCCCACAGGGCAGCCAGCTGTGTCCCTGGCTGATGTCAATCCGCTGCCACTGCTCCAGGACACTTGGCACCCTCTCCAGCTGGATTTTTGCTGACCTCTAGACAGATCTCTTGCATGTGGACACCCCCCTTTCCCCTCCTTATTTGCTTGGGACTAGATTGGGGCTTTTCAGAAGGGGCAGCGCAAAGGCAAGCAGAGTGCAGGCACTTCATCCCCAGATAACTAGAGTCCAGCCCTGGGCGGGGGGCCACAGGTGGACCAGACTGCCCAGACCTCCACCTGCAGACATTCAGGATGGTCTGCTCCCCGAGCAGACCCTTCTGGACCTGGCTCCCTAACTTCTGCAAGGGGTGGGGAGTGCAGTGGTCAAGGTGAGCGTGGGCTCAGGACTCAGCTCTTGTACCTGCAGCTGTGTGACCTTGAGCTAGTTACTTAACCCGTCTGAGCCTCAGTATCCTCATGTATAAATTGGGGATAAACAAACATGGCCTTACAGGGGTTATTGCACGATCCATCGGAGGGGGAGCGCTCAGCACTATCTTGTTTGATCCTCACAAGTCACCCTGTGGGATGGGTGTGTGGTGACCAAGGCACAGAGGGGTCAGGATTTCCCGGGTAAGTAGTATTCACACCCAGACCATCAAGCCCCAACACGGACATTCTAACCCTTGAGCTACGTTATGGCTTTTAGTTCCTCATAGAGGTTTCAGGATGATACAAGAGGGCCTGCGGGGGGCAACGGGCACTATAGAGGACGGGAGAGGGGTGGGGAGGCTTCCCTGCGGGTGGGACCAGAGGGCCCCTGGCAGCGAGAACCCCTGGAAAGGCTCTGAGGTGCAGCTAGGGCGTGATTGTCCCACTACTGGCTGCCGACTCCAGGCCTGACCTCCAGCCTGGAATACACTGGCCTGGGGGGTCCTCCTGGATGAATGAGCTCCTTTAGGGGCTGCTCCCACCCCACTCTATGCACATTCCTGGCCCCCCATTTCCTCATTTGCTGCTGCTGCTCCAGGCCCCAGAAGCCACATGCACCCTGACCGCTGGAGGTGTCCCCATGGACCCTGGAGCTGGTGGCTCCTGAGCTCAGCCTGTATGTCTGACCCTGGGTGAAAGTGCCTAAAAGCAAGTCTCACCTCATCCTCACCATGGGCCAACTATGTACCCATTTCTCAGAGGAGGAAACCGAGGCTCAGGTGGGTCAAGGCACTGGCTGGACAGGGGAGGTGTTGGGTCTCTTTCCTGTCAAAGCTCATGCTCCTCTAGCCTCTCCCCGGGGCCCGAACTGAAGCCTCAGGGTGGCCCTGGCTCCCTTGTGCTGTCTCCACTCAGGTGACCTGAGAGCCCTCCTCCTCTTCCTGCTTCACAGCCCATCTCTCCAGGATTGGCCCTGTCTGAGAGGCACCTTCTCCCAGAGCCCCATTTCTGGAGGCAGGGCTGGTTCACACAAAGACAAAGAAGCAGGATAGCAAGGCCGGTAATGACAATTCTGGCAGATAGCCATGTGTCAGCCTGCAAGATGTGCTTTACATGTGCCTTCGTGGCGTCCCCACAGCGAGCCAGGAAATTGGCATCACTTTCGCATTTTAGGGACGATGAAACTGGGGCTTGGAGCATTTTAGTGACGGCCCAAGGTTTCTAGCTCTTCCTGTGGGGTCAGGGTGGAACCAGGCTTGTCTGATATGGGTCCTATGTTGGTCAGCAGGACGAGACACTTCCAGCTGGGCAGGAGGAAGACGTCTCTACAGCAGTGGAAATTGCTTATGGCCCGTGGCTCCTGGTTCTCCCCCCAGGCCCAGGCAGCCCCTCTCAGTGGACAGCACCCATCTGGCCCCTAAAGCAGGCATTAGCCTGTCTTTCTTCCATTCCCCAAATCCAGTCCATGAGCAGGTCTAATTGGGTCCATCCAATGTATAACCTGAATCTGTCCACTTCTCCCTGAACTGCCCTGCGGCCACCTTGGTCTTAGCCACTGTCAGCTCTCACTGGCCCCTGTGGCAGCCTCCTCTCTGGTTTCCTGACTCCACTCTGCCCTCTGAACCCAGCTTTCATGCTGAGCCAATCAAAGGGGAGTCCCATCATATTCCACCAGTCGCTTCTCAGTGCCAACAGAAAAACCCACTATATGAAAGGGTCCCTGTGACCCTTTCCACTCTCCTCCCACTTCCTGTGCTCCCTCCCTGGCCGTCTAAGATGCCAAGCTCACTCCTGCCCCAGGAGTTCCCTCTCCTGGGAACCTGCTGTTCCCTCTGCTTGGACTGCCTGGGCCCCAGGGTGAGCAGTGGCTCTGTCTGGTTGTTTAGGGCTCAGCTCAGATGCTGCCACCTCCCAGGGGCCCTCCCTGCTTTCTCTGAGTTGCAGAGGGAGCCTCGACCATGCCAGCTGTTCTCCGTCCTGACGTAGGCCCTCTGTTCTAGTTGCCTTCATGACACTCATCACGATCGGAAATTTTATCTGTTGACTTGCTTGCTTGGCTATCATCTGCTCTCTCAGTAGATTGTGAGCTTGGTGAGGGCAGGGAGCAGGTTCACTGTGGTCACCACTGAATCTCCAGCGCCTGGAACAGTGGCTGCCCCAGATATGTAGGTGCCCAGTAATTCTTCGTTGAGTGAATGAATGAATAAAACTCCCTGTCCCTGAAGTTGTTCTAGAAAAAGCTGGACAGCATGTGCTGGACGGGGGCCTTGGATGCCAAGTTGTCCTTCCCCCAGGTCCAGTGCAGGAGCTCTGCGGCCCCATGGAGGGTCAGGCTGGCAGGACAAGTTCCCAGGGTCCCGAGCTCTGAGGAGTCATGGTTCTGTGGTTCATTCAGAGAACCGCAGGGCAGCACTCTTGATGGAAGCAGGATAGACCATGTGAACCGCAGGGCAGCACTCTTGATGGAAGCAGGATAGACCATGTGAACTTGGGTAGGCTGAGTCTGTGGGAGATCCCCAAGGCTGGAGAGAGAGAGGATCAAGGAGAGAGATGGAGGAGGGGCCATCCTGCTTTGGATAATGTACAGATGCCTCCTGACATAGGAGGGGAAGGTCCAAGTGTTCATCCTGGCACTCAGGGCCCTCCCTGAAACACTTGGGCCCCCTTGCTGGCCACCTTTCTGCATCTGAGGCCTCCCCCTCGGGTGTCCTGTGCTTCATTGATGGGGGCCAGCACTTATTCATACCATCTTTCCAGTGCCTCTCTGACCCAGAGGAAGTGGGTCCATTCAGCCAACAGAAGTTTATTGAGCGGGGCTTCCCTGGTGGCGCAGTGGTTGGGAATCTGCCTGCCAATGCAGGGGACACGGGTTCGAGCCCTGGTCTGGGAAGATCCCATATGCCGCAGAGCAACTAAGCCCATGCGCCACAACTACTGAGCCTGCGCTCCAGAGCCTGTGAGCCACAACCACTGAGACCGTGAGCCACAACTCCTGAAGCCTGGCACCTGGAGCCCGTGCTCCTCAACAAGAGAAGCCACCGCAATGAGAAGCCCGCGCCATCACAACAAAGAATAGCCCCCACTTGCCGCAACTAGAGAAAGCCCGCGCATAGCAACAAAGACCCAACGCAGTCAAAAACAAATAAAATTTAAAAAAAAAAAGAAGTTTATTGAGCACCTATTGTGTCCAGGAACTGGGGGCAGAGCCGTAGGCTGATGACTTCCTGCCCTTGTGGAGTTTACAGTGTAGTGAGGAAGAGAGACAAATGGACAAATAAACCTAGAGTAAAACATCAGGCAGTGATAAAGGCTATGAAAAAAACAAGGGAGAATGCGATAGAGGGGTATTATCATAGAGAGGTAGTCGGGGCGACATGTGAGCAAGAGTCAGCCATGGAAAGAGCTGTGAGAACATGCCCGCAGAGGGAATAGCACATGCTAAGCCCCTGAGGTGGGAGCAGCCTTGGCAGGTAGAAGGACAAGGCGGAGGCTGGAGCGCGGTGAGTGATGGGGAGGCGGGGGATGAGTGGAAAGGCAGCCAGGCTGGGTGGTGCAGAGCCGTGTGGGCCATAGAAGGACTTTGTACTTTGTTCCAAGCAGGCCAGCAGCCGTGGTGTGCTGGAGTCCCGCCAGCAGGCTTGCGAGAGCTGGTTGTGCACGTCTCTTTCCCACTCTGTGTTCGGTGATATCACATTGGTAGCTTGGAATCGCCAAGGTGGGGAGTATTTGTACCATAGGGATCGGCAAGTTCTACAGATGAACTCTGCCCTCCACCCCCAGCCCCAGCTGGTTTTAAACATTTACAGTACTGGGAAGTTTTGTTTTTGTTTTTTTTGGCCACACCACATGGCATGCAGGATCTTAGTTCCTGGACCAGGGAGCGAACCCATGCCCCCTGCAGTGGAAGCATGGTCTTAACCACTGGACCGCCAGGGAAGTCCCACTACTGGGAAGCTTTGAGTTGGGGTGGGCTATGACCTGTCATAAACATTTTCAAATGTCAGAGGATGGGGAGAAGGAGAGTGGACGGTAGGAGAGTGAGAGCAAAACTAGGAAGCCTAGGGACTTCCCTGGTGGTCCCGTGGGTAAGGCTCCGTGCTCCCAATGCAGGGGGCCCAGGTTCGATCCCTGGTCAGGGAACTAGATCCTGCATGCCTCACCGAAGATCCTCTGAGCCGCAACAAAGACCTGGCACAGTGAAAATAAATAAATAAAAATAAATAATAAAAACAAAAACTAGGAAGCCTGGTTAGCAGGTTAGTGCAGCGATCCAGGTGAACGATGGTGTGTCTGCACCAGGAGAGCAAAAGCAATTGTGGTGAGAAGAGGGTGGGCTGTGAATCTCTTCTGAGGGGGAGCTGCCAGGATTTTGCTGATGGACTGGATTTGGGTTTCTGAGAAAAGAAGGAGTCCAGATGTTCTGAGGTTTTTGGTCTGCGCAGCTTACTGGATGATGGTACCATTGATGGAATGGGAAAAACTGGGGCTGGGGAGGAAGCAGGGGTTGGGGGTGGTTCTCAGGGGGTTTGGGTTCAGACAGGTGAGCTCTGAGACGCTGGTACCCCAAGAGGACAGGTCACGCAGGGTTGGGATCCCTGAACTGCATTCAGCATAGAGGTCCCAGATGGACACGGAGTTGTCAGCAAGTTGATGGATCTGCATGAGTTTTGCTGGGAGGAGGTGACAGGAAGGGAGAAGGGGACCAAGGTCTGAGCCCAGAGTCTCCCCGCATTTAGAGGAAGGGGAGGAGGGCCCCGCAAAGGAGACTGGGGAGGTATGAGCCAGGAGAATAGAACTAAATTGCTCTCTGCCCAGCTGATACTTTTTTGTTTTTTACTCTAAGCATGAGGGGTGTGTAAAGGAAGGATATCAGGGGTTGGTGGCTGTGCAGCCCTCATTCCTCTGGGAATAGAATCCTTCTTCCCTATAGAGAACCCATCAAAAGGGGCTGAAGTGGGCTGACCAATCCCCTAGTCTTAGGGATGGACACATGACCAGACCTGGCCAATCAGAGGGCTCCTGCCTCCCCATCTGCTAAGACTAGTTCAGGGATGAGCACATGACCCAAGCTGTGCCAATGAGTGGCATCCCTGATATTTCCTGCTGGACCTATGGGAAGATGCCCCTTCTGCCAGGGTTGCTAAGCTGGGAAAATGTCATCCTGGGGATGCTAGTGGCAGGGCCAGCTGTGTAACTGTGGGCCCAGTGCAAAATGGAAATGCAGGGCCCCCTGCTCAAAAAGCAGGAAAAAGTGCCACTAATGGCGCCTAGAACGTGTTTCCTTCCTTCCGCAGGCTCTCAACTTGTCATGGTGTTTTTCTGTTTGCTATTTACTGTCATTCTAAGTAAGGAAAAATAAACATTTTAAATGATTAACATGAATTTTACCATTCATCTCTATATTGTGCAATACCATAGTTTAAAATGCAAATATTAGAGTATTTAATTCGTGTAACACGAATTACACGATTTGTATTTTGTGGCTTGTCCCTGAGGGTGCCTTGAGCTGGTCAGAAAAGACAAGCAGAAACCAGACTCAGGAAGGTTATAGGAGGAGCAGCTGGCTGAGGGGATATTCCAGAACCCCCCAGGCACCCCTCCACCCTGCCGTGCATGCCCACGTGCATGTTCACTCCCTCCCTTGGGCCTGACAGTTGCTGGATTACCCCTTCCACCAACCACCAGACTGATGTCCTGAGTCCTGGCCCCGGGCTGGGGCCTAGGCACCTCCCCTTCCCACAAGCCCCGCCTCAACCTCCAGCAGAGGGGTAACTCCCAAGGATCTCAGTACCCAGATAGAGGGTAGGTGAGAGGCTCGCCCCCTCCTGCACATGGTCTCTGATTGGCCAACCCAGGGCAACGAGGGCGGCCACCACGCCCTGCAATGCTGCTGGGCACGTAGCCTGACCCCAACCCTCCCTAAGCCTGTGCCCAGGGTAGAGGGCAGCAGTGGTCACGCGGAGGGGGGAGGCCAGGCAGGGCTGGGTGCCAGAGTGGGGGACAGAGGACCTGTCCCAGGGAGGCAGGGAGGCAGGATGACATGTGAGTTGAAATTCTAAGCCCTCAGCGCGTGCTCCATTGTCCCATCAGACTTCACTTCCAAAACACAGATTCAAAGTCAAAACGATTATGGATTTCAAGACGGCATAAATGTTAAGCCCCATTAAGACAGCAGAGCGTTAAACCCCAGGCATGGAGTCTTTTGAACTCATGGCCCTGGGTACTGGCCATGTGCCCGTGAAGCTGGCCCTGGCTGGTGGCCATCTTGCTCACGCCCCAGAGAAAACCTAAGAGGAGGCCAAGGAGAGACAGGAAATGCCAAGAGACAGTGAACGAGCCCTGTTGACATCATGTGAGCCTCTGGGTCCAGCTGTGCCTGGAGCTAAAACACCATGGACTTCCCAGTTCCAGAGCCAATTAAGCTCTTCTTTGCTTAAGCCAGCTTTGGTTGAGTTTCTGAGGCATGAATAATGCGGGACCTGCCGAGGTGAGGATCCAGGCCTGGGAATCTGGAGACCTGGATTCCTTTCTTGGCTTAAAGAGTTTTGGAACTGTCTGCCCATCCAAAATGTCTGTGGGTCACTCAGAGATCTGACTGCCCCCTCCCCACATGGACTTGCTCTGTTCTCGGCCAGGTCCGTTATCTGTGTTAGACCTCCGGTTCTTTGTCCCAACAAAGGGTAGCTTTATTTCCTCAGCCTTCCAGCATTCCTCAGGCTGGCTGATGTGGGTGTCAAAGGAGACCCTCACGTCCCACCCTGGGGTGGGGGATGTATGCGTGTGTGTGTGTGGCTTGGAGGGTGGCTGGGGGCCAGGGAAGGAAAGTGAGGAAGGTGTGTGGGAGTGTTCAACAAATGTCAGAAAATGACTGGATTGGGGGGGCAGAGTGGGGTTGGAGAGGAGTTAGAGACCAAGGGGGTTGGGGGTGGGGAACGGGCTGATTGGGGGAGGGTAGGCGAATCACCTCTCACCCACTGTTTCTCCTTTAACCCACTCCCTGGACAGGACAAGTAGTCCATTCATTCATGCGTGCATCCATCCCTTCATTCATTCCATCGCCAAGCCTGTGTCCTGAATGAAATTGTTAAACACGCACGGAGTAAATGTTGACTGTGACGCATAGCCAGGCCTTGAAGATACCCAGACACCTTGTTGGAGGTTAACCTTGAAAACACGACCGCAAATTTATGGAAAGACACAAAAAACCCAACAGAGTTTACAGGACACTTCCTCTGCTCTCCTTCCCCAGCCCCAGAGTGAAAAGAACTTGATAGGGTCCCTCTGGAAAAAGGTGCATCTTCTTACTTCTTAGGTCATCAATTTTGTTCAACAGGAGAGAGTCAGTAGAATAACTGTCCTGCATTTTGCAGGGAAAATGTATTATCTGAGCAGAGCTGACCAGTGATGATATCGCAGCTCTTGTTTATTGGGCACCTACTGTGTGCCAGGCGTGGTGCTGTAGAAGGCTCACTGCATAGGTGGGTACTCACAGCATCCTCATTGTGAAGAATAGGGTTTGGAGACTTGGAAAGCGGAAGTGAAGAGCCTAGTGTTGCCTAGAAAGTGGCAGACCTCGGTTTGTAATCAGGTCTGTGTGGCTCTGGAGTTTGGAAGGACAAGCCCCGGCTTCGGACAGGCGCCCTGTGGGGAAGTGGCCCTGGAAAGCCCTCTGGCGCCTGGCCTCTGCGTGCTGGTCCACGCTCACTCGTCTGATATTAACAACTTCCAGGGAGGGGATGTTGCACAAGGAACCCATATATAGCCCTACGTCCACCCGCTCACCCTCCCTCTTTGCTGAGGGTCCCTTGGACGGGTGTGTCCTTGGGGCTCAGTCCATTGGAAAGAGGGACAAAGCTCGGCTTGGCCTGGAGCCTCAGCCGAAACTGGTTGGGGCAGCTGCTCCAGACTGTTGTTATACTGGTTTATCCCCTCCCTCTGCCCCCACCAGGCACACCCCCCGCCACCCCATTGACCTGGGGGAAAGAAGGAAGTTCCTATAACACCAAGAATCACTACCATTTCTTGAGTGCTTGCTGTGTGCCAGGCACTTCGTGAAGTCCCTTCATGGGTGGTAACTGAATCCTCCCGTCCCTGCCTTCCTTTTTGGTCCCATCTCCTGCCACTCTCCCCGTTGCCCTCTCCCTCTTGGGAGCCTTCTTCCAGTTCCAACACGCCAATGAGTTCCTGTGTTTACTCTTTGCACTTGCTGTTCCTTCTGCCTGGAACGCTCTTCCATCATTGTTCTTCCAGCTAGTATGGTAGAGACTTCTAGGGCCCACCCATCTGCTTCCCAGACCGCCAGGGGCACTGTCCCTCCCAGGCCCCTTGCAGTTAGGCGGGGTCATGGGACTAATTCGGCCAATGGGCTGTGAGTATAAGTGAGGAGAATCGCTTCCATTGCAGAATAACCTAACTCCTGAATCGCTGAGTCACCACATGGGGGAAAGCATCCTGGGAGAGTAGTCCAATTTAGTTGGACTTTGCATGGTCAAGAAATTAATCTTTGTTGTGTTAAACTGCTGAGATTTGGGGATTAATTTGTTACTGCAGCAGAGCTTATCCTACACTGACTAATACAACTGACCTATTTAGATCTCAGCTCATATATCGCCTCCTCTGATCATCAAAGTTAAAGTGGTGCCACCAGCTCCTCACCAGTCTTCTCTAGCCCTGTTTTATTTTCCCACCACACTTATCTCACTGTTCAATGGTTCACTTACTTGTTGTCTTGTCTCTCCACTAGAATGTAAGCTCCATAAGGGCAGGGCCCTTGTCTGTCTTGTTCATGCTGCGTCCTTGGTGCCTAGCACAGTGCCTGGCATATATAGGTACTCAATATATATTTGAACGAATGGATGAATGGATGCATTTCTTTTTTTTTTTTTTTAAACAATGGTTGAGCAGTGATGGAGGGCCTCTGTGTTTTGTTTTGTTTTGTTTTGTTTTAATTTATTTATTTTTATTTATTTATGGCTGTGTTGGGTCTTCGTTTCTGTGCGAGGGCTTTCTCTAGTTGTGGCAAGCGGGGGCCACTCTTCATCGCGGTGCGCGGGCCTCTCACTATCGCGGCCTCTCTTGTTACGGAGTACAGGCTCCAGACGCGCAGACTCAGTAGTTGTGGCTCACGGGCCCAGTTGCTCCGCGGCATGTGGGATCTTCCCAGACCACGGCTCGAACCCGTGTGCCCTGCATTGGCAGGCAGATTCTCAACCACTGCGCCACCAGGGAAGCCCTGGATGCATTTCTTGAATGAGTCAGTGACATAGGCAGATGACCATGCTCATGGGTAGATGTGGAGTCTGATATTGCCACCTGCAGTTTTCTTACTGTGATTAGGCACAAGCCTCAGATCATCAGAAGGCTGGAAGCAATGGTTCCTTTTTCTACTTTTGCAGCATCAAGACTGGGTTAGGACCTTACTTCTTTCCTCCCGCTCTATCTCTTCAGATGAGGGAACCTGGGCCTGCTAGGAAAGCAACTCATCCCAGAACCTGCCCCTGGGTCTCCAGAGATTCCTAGTCCAGAGCCCTTTCTGCCGAGCTTTGCCACTTCGTCTTTAGTTTCAGCTTAAGTTGCTGAAGACGTTTCCCAAGCACTTTTGCCTCTTACTACCCACCTGGCCAGGTAATCTAGCAACTCTGAGAAAAACATTCTGTGATGATTGATGGGAAGGACTGGGCGGAGCTGGGACAGGGGTCAGAGGTGAGAACAAGCAAAGCTCCCTCCAGGATGTGTCCTCAATGTTTGTCCTTTTGTCTCACAGTCTCTTAACAGAGACAGAGGGCAGGAGGCTGACTTCTGGTGAGCCACGGCTTTTTGGTTGAGCGTTCTGTTCTCAGGGGTTGAGCCTGCCCCAGACAGGTTGCATATCGCTGCTCCCTGCTCTCTGCTCTGTAGCAGACTATACATCGATGATAGCACCTGTCACATCACAGTTTTCTCTGAAAAATATAGTGTTAATTTTTTCTTCTGAATATAAAAGTGATACATGCTCATTGTAGAAAACTTGGAAAACATAGAAACGTGCATATGATAAAACAAAGGTCATCTATATTCCCTCCACCTTTCAACCGTTTCAACGTTTTCCAGCTTCTATTCTGTCTGTTTTATCTGCACATGTGTATCGATAATGTTACCTGTACCCCAGATGTCCCTAGGCCCTGCCAGCTGGGGGTGTACAGGTGGGCATGTTAATTTCAGCATGTCCCTCTCCATCCCTCTGGCGAGCACCTTGGCCTCCCCTCAAAGCCTTTTCAGTTAGGTCTGGGAGTGCCTGGGAGAGCCACACATGAGCTCCAGCCAAGTTCCTCCATTTTGGCCTCCTTGTGGGTACCCACTGCCCTAGTTCCCTGAGGGTGGCTTCTGTTGCTGCCCCTCTCCTGGGGCCTGCAGCTTCCCCTCCCCTGGTGATTCCTGAGTGGCAACGCTGGGAGGCATCAGATGGCCCTGGAACCTCATTACCCTGCTGAGGAGCAAGGGAATGTTCCTTTTCCAGAGCTGTGTTGGCTGTACTTAATCACCCAGGCCCTGAGGCAACCATGCCTGTGCCCTGGGTCTCCCCATGTCCCACGTGAAAATGCCTCCTTTTGCTTGGCTTGCAGCCCCTCTCTCTGGAGGACATCTTTGGTCTGTCACCTGTACCACCCTTTTCTGAGAAGAGCGTCCCTTCTCTGCCCATGAGCTTTCCAGTGGGCACTACCAAGCCCCGTCCAACCCTGGCTGCAGGTTTGGGACAGGACAGGGTCCTTCCCTGAGATCTTCTGAGTTGGAAACAGGAGAAGAGGACAGTCCTTCTTGGGTGGAAAAGCCATGGGATGGGAGTCCAGGAGCTGCCTCTTACAGCTGTCGTGAGACGTGGGTCTGCAGTAGGAGAGTGGCGTGCTCAATGCAGAGAAGAAAGTCACAGGAGGCAGAGAGAGCATCTGGAGATTTGTCCCTGGAGCCAATTGTACCTGAAGCCAGCCGCACCCCGGCCCACTGTACAGTTCAGTGCCATGAACCAAGAAATCCCACCTTTTGCCCAAGCTGTTTCCATTCAAGTCATTGTTCCCTACCATAAAGATCCTGACAAATACCAGGAAGAGGTCAGTCCCTGCCCTGAGTGGGTTGGGGTACAGACACCGCTGTCCTGTGTGTCTCTCCATCCCTCCACCCTGCTAGTTCAGGTTCAGCTGGAACTTACCAATGTTATTGTTTAGACAACATCAGGGTCATTTGACAGCTCGCATTGTAATATGTTATACGTTCCTCTCCACGAGACTGTGAACTCCAGCAGGAAGATTGGCTACTTCTTTGTCATGTGACTTCTGGCAAGATTTCTCATTTCTAAAACTAGGATGCTCATGGTATCTATCTCTGAGAGTAGCTGGGAAAATTAACTGAGTGAATACATACAGAGGGATTTGCTGTCCTTTTATCTGCTGTTCTTCTTCTCAGTACTCAGCTCAGTGCTTTGCACTGGCCAGGCACTAAGTGGGCACCTTGCAAATGCGTGTCCCGTGCATGGAGATGCAGAAAGACATGCCCTGCACCAGAGCGACACCCACGGACACACACACACACACACACACATAGGATAGTAGCACTCAGATCTCAGTATCCTACACAGTGACCCTCCTGGGAGCCCAGGGCATGCATCCCCAGCCCCTGGCTTCTCTGGAGGGCAGCCTGCAGCTCTCCCAGGCTCTCAGCTGTTATCCCCGCAGCTCCACATTGCTGGGAGCACAGCTTGAAGCCTGGCTCTGCTTTACACCACGTATCAAGGACAGCAGGACCTGTGGTGTTCTAGGAGCTGAGGGAAGTATGTGTGTGTGTGCGTGCGCGCGTGTGCGCTGGTTAACTTGGGGGGACCAGGGGCTTGCTGGAGCTCTCGCTTCCAGAACTGCTGTTCTCTGAAAACTCCGTCTCATCACTCCCTAAGTCCCCCAGTCTCTTCCAATCTCCCTGCCTCCTCAAGTAGCCCCCCACACTAAGTCCTGCCTGGGGGCTCTTGTGGGGTCTGGCTTGGTCTTTTTCCTGGAAAGAGCAGGGCTTGTCTGTGGACCTGGGTCTCTGGACTCCTGGTTTGCCTGCCGGCCTGCCCCCTTCCCCCTTTCCCAAGACCCTCATGGCCCGCATCCTCCCCACGCCCCCCCTCCCCTCAGCCTTTCAGTTGCTCTCAGCTGGGGAGTATTATTCTCTCAGGATGTTCTGGAAGAGCACGCTGTGAGCTGTGCCAACCTCCGGGGAGGGGGCGTGGCCTTGAGTGGAGTGACGATGCTCCTTAGAGCGTCTTGTGTTGGGGACAGTGCGTTCGGCCAGGTGTGGCCTTCAGTGTGGTGTGTACTGTAACATCAGCGCTGCTTGTGTTACCACTTTGTGTGGAATGTCTTAGTGTGAGGTAGGTGGGCAGGGGGTTGTGTTTTGGGTCGCTGTGCATTGTGCTCAGGGCATTAACCCTTTGTGTGGCTACCCAAGGTCCCTGGGCCCTGAAAAGATAATTGGGTGGAAGGGCACCTCTCTTCCAGGTGCTTCCGGCGCCCTCCTTCCCCTCCCCACGGTTTCACTAGATTCCAGTGTGCCTGAGGTCTCTTAGCGCAGCTGAAGCTCAGAAAACCTGGCAGAGGGGAGGAGAACCCCGGTCCGGGGTCCTGTTGACTTCAGAGCTCTTATTTCGCAGCCCACCACCCACACTCCTTTGCCGTAAGGACAGGTGGGAGTTCCCAAGCCCCTCGGCTGGTCCCTTCCCAGGTCCGCCCTCCCAACAAAGGCGGCCGACCACGTGCCCCCTGCTCCCCGCGGGCCTGGAGTGGGGATGCACGCAGCCCCCGGTTCCCGCTCCAGTCAGGGCTAGATCCCGACGCAGCGCTGTGCCCCAGGTGGGCACCCAGCAGCCCCCAGCAGCCCCGCCGCCCCCGGCTGTGCCTCGCCCACTCCCAGCCGCTGCCGCTGCAGCACCCTGGAAGAGCGCTAGGGGGAGCTCTGGCAACTGGCTTGGCGGATTGAATCAAAACCGCGCATCAAACAGCTCTTCCTCGGACTTGGGTGGGGGGGGGGGAGGATGGAGAGGAGGGCGACACGCCGTTACCCTTCCTCAGCAGCTCCAGACTCTTCCCGTGGGAGGCCGAGAAAACAGCCCTGGGGGGTGAAGGTGCCTTTCCTCCCCGTAACTCACGCCTCCATAGCCTCCCTCTTCCTCCATCCCCATCGCGGGCCCTTCGCGGCCCCCCGGGCTCTGGAGTGTCCCTGAGAACTTCGCCTCGCGCGACACCGGCACCCAGAGCCCAGCGGGCTCCTGGGACTGGCTTGCGTCCGCCTCTCGGAGACTGGGGTGCGGGGCCTCTCGGCGGCAGCCCCTCCTCTCGCTGCGGGAGGCGTGAAGGCTGGGGTCGGGGACATGAGTCGTCCTGCGGGGTGGCTCGTGCAGCAAAGCTCGGGGAGCGCAGGGGCGAGAAAGAGAGCGAGAGGGCACTGGGGAGACCGCCAGGGACGGGGGGGCGGGGAGAGAGAGAGGGAGAGAGAGAGAGAGGGAGAGAGAGGCACTATCAAATAGCAAGCTGCCACTTTGCTTTTTTTCTTTTTCTTTTTTTTCTCTTTCTTTCTTCCCCCCCCCCCCCTTCAATCTTTCCTATCCCCTCTTACGCTGGAACCAACCCGCGCGCCCCCGAGCCCGAGGCGCGGCTCCAGATGTGGATTTGGTTCCAGGGGGGAGGACGCGAGCTTCCTCGGGGCCTTGGCACATTCTCCCACTCTGAGGTCATTCCGTAGGTGGTCAGCGGGGAGAGCGCGCCTGGAGCCTTCCTGCCTACATCCACTGGGGAGGGAAGAGAGGCGGGCGGGAGGGAGGGGAGAGGGAGAGGGGAGGGGCGCGAGGAGGGAGGGAGACGCCGCCAGCACACCACCAAGTGGCACCGAGCAGTGATAACAAACTCAACTTAAAAAAAAGAAAAGGAAAAGGAAAAAACTTCCCCAAGTTGCAGCCCGAGATGTGCGGACGTGCGGGCGGAGGCGCAGGGCGGGGAGTGTGGGTGGCCCGCAAGCCCCCCGGCGTCCCCCGGCTGCTCTCCCCAGCCGAAGAGAGCTCAGACGTGAGGCCGACCAGGCCCTGCGCCCCTGGCAGGTCAGGAAATGTGCTGGAGGCTCGCTCGGCTTCCTGATGGAGACCCTGGGGGCGGCCGGTTCCCGTGGGGGATAGGCCCCTCTGGGGAGGGGGGCCCGGGAAGCGCGCAGCGCCGGCTTCTTCCCCAGCAACCAGCACCACACCCCCATTCCGCTCCCACCCCCGGCCCTGCGGATGTGGGCAGATCCTGCCCTCCCAGGCCCAGGAGAGCTGGGGTTTGCCGGAGGGTAGGGGTCTCTCCTCACCACCCTCTATCCCTCCCCTCCACCTCCAGGCCGACCTGAAAACAAGGCACCGCCATCCTCTATAATCGACTTTTTATTAAGATTATAAATTTAAACAAATAATCTGAACAGTTTTACCCGGTGATATACAATTCAGTATGCACAAAAATACAGGGCAATGAGGGAGAAGAGCCAAGAAAGGAAGGGTTGGCAACTTGTTTTGGAGTCCACATGGTGCTGATGATAGAGAACCAGAGGGGCTGCAGACCAACCCCACCTTTTTACAACAAAAGGCTTTAAATTAAACAAGATCTATCGAGCTAAAGACACAGGACGGGGCTGTCACAGGCTCGAACAATGCTGGTTTCATGAAATGCAACCGAAGGCTGAACCAGGACAGTGCAACTTAGAAGCACACACACAAACACCACATCCGACCAGGAACTTAGTGAAAAGTCTCCAACGCAGTCGGCGGTCCCGGCCCCTCCCTCCCTCGGGGCCGCCGGGGATCCAGGTGAAGGAATCGACTTCCTTTTTTGTTTAGTGAGGACCGCAGTGCTGGGCATGATGGGAAATGTAGTCGGCTGTGCCCGCCCCCCACCCCTTCCCCAAACAGTGTCCGAGAGTGTCGGGGTGTCGGGCGCCACCCCTGAGTCTGGAAGACGGGTGGAGGAGGGGAGGAGGACAGAGCCAGAGGGGCGGGGAGAGGAGGGGTTCAAGACACCCGCCCCGCGAAGAAAAGAAAAAAAAAGTTGAAGTGTTTTCATTTCTGCCTTCTCATTTTGAGAACTTTGGAGGCCGCCCCCAGAGAGGAAATGTGACCCAAACGTCCCTTTCGGAGATAGAGTTTGCCTTTGTTTTTGCTCAGGATTTCACAAGACCCATTCCTCACCCCACGGAGGGACTCGGGAGAACGGAGCGCCAGGCTTCCTAGGTCTGACAACTGATTGGAATCGGAGCCCCGGGCCCCGCGCCCTCCTGCGCTGCGCCCCCAGCGCGCCCCGGCGGTCCGGGCGCCCTGCCTCGCCCCCGGCTGCCCGGCACCTCCGCCGGGCAGCAGCCCTTCCTCACGTGGCTGGCTCCTCGCTAAACACCACTGCAATCACTACAATAAAAAGAAAAAAAAGAGTAGGAGAAACACAAAGCATACTTAAATAGGCGCTTTTTCTCTCTGCAAAAATAAAGTCCAAGATCTTAGATTTCTTTTTTTTTTATTTTACAATTTATAAAACATCAGCCATCTCCCTCTGCTCGCCCCCAGCTCAGCCCCGAGTGGCCGGGCGCCCGTTCGTTCCCTCCTCTCGCCCCTTGGCCGAGTCTTTGTCTGGCCCCAGCCCCGCGGGGCCCCGGGTCCCCGTGCCCTCGGGGGTCCCTAGAAGGCGACAATGGCTCGAGTCCAGGCGCCGAGGCTGGCGAGCGCCTGCTTGGCGCACAGCTGCCCGTTGAGCGGCGGCGGCTGCTCAGAGGAGTCCGGCTGTCGGCTCACTAGCCCGGAGAAGCCCGAGCCAAAGATGGAGATCAAGTTTGAGATGTTGGACGCGTCCGGGGACGAGTCCGGGCAGAAGTCCTCGAAGCGGGCGCGCTTGCAGGGGGCGAACGGGACGCCCCCGGGGGGCTCGGCCCCCAGGTCGCCCGCGTCCTCGTCGTCGTCGTCCTCCTCCTCCTGGCCTGGGTAATACTTGCGCTTGCAGCCGGCGGCGGACGCCAGGCCGGGTCCCGGGGCGCCCTGGCCACAGCAGGGGCAGTGGGCGGAGGCGCAGCAGTCCTGGTGCAAGTAGCCGTTCTCCACCGTGGTCACCACGTGAGTGTCCAGGTCCAGCACGGTGGTCTGGCTGCTGCAGTGCACGCCGAAGTCCGAGGGGGCCGGGTACGCGCCCCGGTAGAAGCCGGGGGAGGAGGCGGGGGCCGGGGAGGCGGGCGGGGAGGCGGCGGTAGCCGCCTGAGGGGCGGCCCCTGGGGGCGCGGAGGGCGCGGAGCAGGCGGCCGAGGCGCGAGGGTCCCGCGGGCAGAGCGCGGTGGGCGCGGGCGGCGGCAGCGGCGCAGGACCCGGCTGCAGCGGCTCCAAGGGCTGCCCGCGGTGGGGCGCGCCGTGCGGCGGCTGGAGCGCGGCGCACCCGGGCAGCTCCGAGAGCGCCCCCGCGCCGCCCGCGGGCGCCCCGGCCGCCGCCGCCGCGCAGCCCCTGGGCGCCGGGTGCTGGTGCTGGTGCAGCTGCTGCTGGAGGTGCAGCTGGTGGAGCTGGTGGAGCTGGTGCAGCTGGTGCCGGGCGACAGGTTCGCGCGCCTCCGCGTCCCCGCCGCCGCCAAGTTGGAGCGGGCCGAAGTCGGCCGCGCTGGCCGGCATGCCCGGCGCCGCGTACGCGAGGTGCTGGTGCTGGTGGTGGGGCGGCTGCTGCTGTTGCTGCTGCTGCTGGCGCCGGTAGAGCTCGGCGTAGCGCTCGCTCAGGTAGAGCTGGCGCGCGTTGCGGAGCACGTAGGACACCAGGAGGTTCTTGTGCAGCTTGATGCCGCCGCGCTGGGTCCGGGAGCTGTGGATCTTGCGCAGAGAGATGCTGATCAGGCTCTGGGCGTCCAGGGCGCACTCCATGCTCCCGCGGAGACGGCGGCGGCGGAGCAGCCGCGATCGCTGCTGCTGCTAATGCTGCTGCTGTTTCGGCCTCCAGCCGGCCTCCGGGACGTGCTGGTCAGGGGAAACGGAGCCCGGGTCAGCGGGTCGGCTGCGCTCCGAGAGGAGCCGCCACCATGCGCTGCGCGCCACCCGCGGGCTCGTGCTCCCCAGACGGCGCCAAAGCAATGAGCCTCGGCCGGCCCCGGCCCCAGCTATTTAGCCGGGCGTCCGGGCCCCGCCCCACACCGGATGAGCCAATAAGAGTGCCCAAAACCTCCCGAGTGACAGACGCTACCCGCCCCGGGGCCACTAGACTGGCCAATCAGACCAAGGCGGTTCCTTTGTGCTATTCAAATACCGAACGGACCCCGGGCCTCCAACGCCGCCGCTGCCTCGAATGTTCTCCTGTGGCCGCGGCGCCGCGCGGGACTCGGAGCCACCGAGGCCGCTGTCTGCGACATGGGTCGCCTCGCAGCCGCCACGTTGGAGCCCGCGGCCACCCTCGGCCTAGTTCCTGGGAGCCGGGGGTCGGCTCACCTGCGTGCTGCTGCTACGGCTCCTCCCCCTTCCGTACGGCTGGGCCTCACCTGCGGCAGGTGAGCGCGGCTCCCACTCCCGGCCACGCGGCACCTCCTTTCTTACCTACGGCCCCCGGGTGACCCGCGGGACGCAAGGCTTTTTCAAGAGACTAGTGGGGCCGCCGGCTTGACCTTTGGGGACCCCTCAGGAGAAAGAGATTTCGAGGTACCCTCAGCCGCCGAGTTATGTTGGGCCTGACTCCTTGACTTTTCGGCTGAGGAGACTCAGGGAACACTCGGGGAAGGGCCGTCCTCCCCATTTGTCTGACGGGAGAAACCAAAACATGGTGAATTTTGGTCTCCTCTGATAGGGGAGGCTTGGAGGCGTGCCCCTCGCCAACAGCTGAGGTCTAAAGGCGTTCTGAGAGCTGACATCCAGTGTCCTAATCACCGGTTCTGTAACCTTTCCTTGCCTTCCTAACTAATAATAATGACAATAGGGACTGTTATTAAGTGCCTAGGACGGGGCAGGCCCGGCCAGAAGCGCCCTGACTCGCTCCCTGTGACTGCAGGCAGAGCGGGGGCCTGAGTCTCTGAGGAGCGGGGTGACTCGTGGCGGAATCCCACAGCTCCTAAGGGGCAGAGCTCGGATTTGTACCAGGGCTGTGAGCTCCAGGCGGGAGGCGAATACCAAGGGCCGAGGAACTCGCTCACTTAACTTTTGTTGACACTTTTGTTTTCCTTCTAGTCCTGAACCGTTTACGGGCCACCTCCTCCCAGCTGGGGCCTCATATGGTGGGGACGATCTCCAGGGCGCTCTCCCCCTGGACTGGGAAGCCCGAAAGGGGGTGACTGGTGCTCAGATAGGGGGGGTCCAAGGCGCCTGGGTGGGAGGGTCTCTTTGAAGTGGTCGGGAGGTTTGCCTGAGGAGGGGGTCCTCGAGTTGGCCCCTGAAGGAGGAAGAGGCTTCACAGAGAGTATGAGGGCTAGGTGGGCCTTGGGGGCGATTGGGGGGCGGTGCTGGGGTGGGACGAGGCCCCAGGAGCAAACTTCCTGCTGTTTCCCCCTCTCCTTGGGATTTCTTCTGAGTTTCCTCTTTCCTTGGGCCTGTTGTCCTCAGCACCTACTTCATCCCTTGGCAGGAGTAAAGAGACCCAGCCAGCCCGTTCTGTACTTTCTGGGTCTCCCCTCAGACTTAAGAATTCTCCAGGTTGGTTTCCTCAAACAAATTTTCAGCATCTACTCAGTGCCAGGCATCAAGGGTAAAAACAGATTTAGGGAGCACGTACCCCACTTTTCAGATGAAACTTGGGACACTGACAGTGGAAGGCACTTGTCTGAGGTCCCACAGCTCCAGATCCAGTGCCCTGGCCTTTCCATGCCATCTGTGAACGATCTCAAACTGGTCTGAGCCCCTGTGATCAGAAGCACCTCTTCTGCCCCCACCCAGAGAAGCCAGGATTGACATTTTAGGGAACTGTGAGAAAGGGCATCTTACTTTCATACTATTGGTGATCTGGTGATAGGAACACACAGAAGTGGAACTTGTTTATGTGATAGTACCCCTGTAAGAATAAAAATATACTGCCCCTTACTTCCCCAGGGCCTGTCTTGACACAAAGCCTTCGTTCGTTTATTTATTTATTTTTTTAAAATAAATTTATTTATTTTAGGCTGCTTTGGGTCTTCGTTGCTGCCTGCGGGCTTTCTCTAGTTGCGGTGAGCGGGAGCTACTCTTCGTTGCAGTGCGCGGGCTTCTCACTGCGGTGGCTTCTCTTGTTGCGGAGCACGGGCTCTCGGCGCGCGGGCTTCAGCAGTTGTGGCTCGCGGGCTCTAGAGCGCAGGCTCAGTAGTTGTGGCGCCCGGGCTTATTTGCTCCGCGGCATGTGGGATCTTCCCGGACCAGGGATTGAAACTGTGTCACCTGTATTGGCAGGCGGATTCTTAACCACTGTGCCACCAGGGAAGCCCCCATTTGTTTATTTTTGAAGTTCACCTTTGAGATATCATTAGCACGTGGAGGGAAGCGGGAGGTCCTATCTGGTTCTACCATCACGTCTGGGACCCATGGCGTCTGGCACATTGCAAGATGCCAAGAATGTAATTATTTTTTTAACATCTTTATTGGAGTATAATTGCTTTACAATGGTGTGTTAGTTTCTGCTTTATAACAAAGTGAATCAGCTATACATATACATATGTCCCCATATCTCCTCCCTCTTGCATCTTCCTCCCACCCTCCCTATCCCACCCCTCTAGGTGGACACAAAGCACCGAGCTGATCTCCCTGTGCTATGTGGCTGCTTCCCACTAGCTATCTATTTTACATTTGGTAGTGTATATATGTCCATGCCACTCTCTTACTTTGTCCCAGCTTACTTTTCCCCCTCCCCATGTCCTCAAGTCCATTCTGTACGTCTGCATCTTTATTCCTGTCCTGCCCCTAGGTTCTTCAGAACCTTTTTTTTTTTTAGATTCTATATATATGTGTTAGCATACGGTATTTGTTTTTCTCTTTCTTTTTTAAAAAAATTTATTTAATTTATTTATTTTTGTCTGCGTTGGTTCTTCTCTGCTGCATGCGGGCTTTCTCAGTTGTGGCTAGCAGGGGCTACTCTTGGTTACGGTGCACAGGCTTCTCATTGTGGTGGCTTCTCTCCTTGTGGAGCACGGGCTCTAGGCGCGCGGGCTTCAGTAGTTGTGGCATGCGGGCTCAGTAGTTGTGGCTCGCGGGCTCTAGAGTGCAGGCTCAGTAGTTGTGGCGCACAGGCTTAGTTGCTCTGCGGTATGTGGGATCTTCCTGGACCAGGGCTCAAACCCATGTCCCCTGCATTGGCAGGCGGATTCTTAACCACTGTGCCACCAGGGAAGCCCTGTTTTTCTCTTTCTGACTTACTTCACTCTGTATGGCAGACTCTTGGTCCATCCACCTCACTACAAATAACTCAATTTCATTTCTTTTTATGGCTGAGTAATATTCCATTGTATATATGTGCCACATCTCAAGAATGTGTTATTAATGCTGATTTTGGACCTTCATTCTGTACTTGCTGAGAATTTATTGGGGGAAACTAAGACTTTGAGTGTATGTGTCTTGCTCAAGGTCACTCAGCCAAGAAGAGGTCGAGGCAGGATTTGAACCCAGGTCTGTTTCCAGGATTGGAACTCGCTTTAGGTTCTTTGAAATCAGCTGCTTGCTTCTGCCGTGGGTGGATCTGAGTCCAGTTCTCAGGGCTCAGCTCATGGCGAACGTAACATTGACTTGATCAACACCCCACGACTATCCTGACAATGGCTGTGAGACCAGGGCCTGCAGGACCCATGAAGGAGCAAATCTCTCTCCAAGCTCAGCTCATCACTGACAGCCATTCTCAGAGCTGCACCCCCTAACTCTGGGGGTCCAGATGGGACACCAGGTAGGGATGGAAATGGATTCCCTAGCCACAGGCTGGGGGCAGGGGAGCCAGCGCCCCCTACTTAGCCTCTGCCCCAAGGTGAGTTTGAGCTCTTCTAAGGGTCTTCCACTCCCTGGGGCCAGCTGAGAAGTGGTCAGCCCCATCTGCGTGGCCCCATTCTTTGGGCCCTCCTGTCTGGGGCCCGCATTCACTTGGTCTCCCCACCTTCTCAAGAATCAAGAGGTGGCTAATGGGGAGGGCTGAGCAGTTGTCCAGCTTAATAAAACCCTTGATCTTTTTTGGGGTGGCCTGGACGGGAGAGTTGCTGCAGCTGTCGTAAGAAAACACTTGCTGAAGGAGGCAGTGGAACAGCTGAGCTCTTTGGTGCCCCTGGGAGCAATGAAGATTGGGGGGCGCACAGTAGGAATTCACAGACGTTTATAGAATGGGTGGGTCACACATAAGGCTTCTGTTCGGACGTTCAACGGCTCAGAGCAGGGTACTACAGACCGTCCAGGGCATCGGGTGTATACGTGTGTGTATGAGTATCTGTGTGCACACGTGTGCAGGGGGGCAGGTTCGAGTGAGACCAGGCTTCTTGGAATGAAGGGCTGGCCTTATTGGTCTGGGCACCTGAGAAAGGTTGGGCCGCTCACCTTTTCCCCCCGGAGCTAGGAGATTACACCTGGCCCTGAGTCACCGCTCCCTGGAGGAAGTTAATTAATGCCTAAATATTTACCGAGGGTCTGCTGGGACAGTGCGGAGCAGGGCACAGAACCTCTCGGGACCTGGGCTCCCGTCAAACCCCAGGTGCTGTCAGCCCCACAATGGAGCTGTGAACACCTTGAAATGCCACATATGCCTGTGGGCACCTTTTGGTCACCCAGTTCAGAAGTGGGAGACATGCTGGGAAGGACCCTGGTCAGCTTTGGGACTTGCCTGGTGGGTTCCCAGGGATTGGTTTGCCGAAGAGGATGCAGAGACAAAAAGGTTAATTGAGGGTTTTGTATTGGGAGGAGGGGGAAGGGGGAGAGAGATTTGGAACTGACGCATTCATTCCTTTGCACAGTGGCCCAAGAGATATTTCCAGAACACTACTCTGGAATTCCTGCAAATGGGTCGGGGAACAAGACGTGATCCTGCCCTCAGGAGGCCACAATTCAGAGGGAAGCAGACAAGATAAACAGACCAGATGACACAGAGCGATAAGTCTGTGATAGGAAGGTCGGGGCTGGAGGAGGGCAGGGGAGAGACCCCAAAGCTGGCCTGGAAAAGGCTTCCTGCAGGAAGCTGAGACTGGGAGGCCAAGGAGGGGGAGGGGCCTTTCACCAGAGAGAACAGCTTGAGGCCCAGGGCCTGGTATGCAGTAGGCACTCAATAAATATTTGTGAAATAAATCAGTCAATATATATAAGTATGCAGAAGACACTTAGAATTGGAAGGGCCCTAGGCATCAGGCTGCCCCCATCCCTAATTTCAGATGGGTAAACTGAGGTCCAGAGAGGAGGAAGGATGTGCTGAGGTGTCGCCCTGAGCTGGGACTGGAACCCAGACGTCCCACCTCCCAGTCCAGCCCCTGGCTGCCCCAGCTCGCTGTCTCCGTGGCTTGGAGTGGGCGTTGCTCCGTGGGGACTGAGATTTGGGACTGTGGACAGTGGCAGAGAAGGCATGGGGCACAGCTGACCACAGGGGTCACTGCTGAGTCCTCTCTGAGGCTGTGGAGCCAGTGGTGTTTGGACGAGGGAGCCCCCTGCTGTACCCCAAGAAGGCTGTTCTGTGGCTGATGGGCCCTGGGAAGCTTGGCTGGGGTCCTGGAGCCGGGGAGCCCTCCTTCTGCCCTGAAGAGCCGTCATCCTGTCAGTGTTCCAGGCACAGCTTAATGACCGGTCTGTGTTTGCCCAGCATGGTCCTGGGCAACAGGCTCAGTGCCCAGGAAGGCATCATGGCTCCTGGCTTCAAGGTCCTTAAGTGTAATGTGGAAGGTTGACAGCAGCTTGGCTTTTTGGAGCTCTTGCTCTGTGCCAGCCACTGGGCCAAGCGCTTCGCGTGCTGGTCTCCTTGAAGCCCCACGCCAACCTCTGGGGCAGGTTTGGTTATCATCTACATTTTATGGATGAAGCAACTGAGGCACAGAGAGCTTGGGTGATTTGCCTGGGGTCATCGAGCAAGGAAGGAGAAGTGACTGCAATCCCAGGACTCTGGGGAAGTGGGGGCACCGGGAGCAGCAGGGGAGGACTGCAGACCCCCGCTGCTACTTTTGGATTCATTGGCCTTTTGAATGATTTCTGTACTTATCGATGGAATGTGCATACAGGGCGGATGTGATCTCTCACCTGGGGTCTCTGCCCAAGCACCTGACACCGGCTGGGTGCCCATTTGTTTGTTCACTCACCCATTCATTCATTTATTCATTCACTCACTCAATAACCGTGGACTAAATACTGGCCAATGAGCAGGTGCTGTGCTAAGAACACCAGGCAGCTCTCCCTGCCAGAGCAGGGCTGAGGATCCTTTTAATCTCCTAGGCCAACCCCGATTGATTGGTAGTGTCTGCCCGGAACCCTGGGTTGGAAGGGATTTGGTGTGTGCTCCAGTTGATTAGTGATGTCTGCCAAGGGCTCAGCTGGGAGCCTTTACGGCAAACCTGCTGGGTAGCTGCCCCTGGGATGAGGATGGAGTGTCTGTTCAGCGCTTTGGACATCTGGGCTGGTTCAGCAGACAGTGGGTCTGGAGGTCAGGAGAAACGGGTTCTAGCCCCAGATTGGCCTATTATCCTCAGGTAATGCGCATCGCCTCTCTTGGGCCTCAGTTTGCTCATTTGTCACCTTCCTCCAGGAGGCAGCGTGAGCATCAAATGACCGGAAAGTGCTTTGAAGAGTTGAGGGGATTAGTACTGAAATGGGAAACTCCCCCCCCCCCTCTTTTCCTTTCTCAAAATCCTGCCAGAAGCAGAGCGTGCTGGGCAGGCCAGAGTTAATCCTGGGCCGGCCCTTGGTGTGTGTGTGTGTGTGTTTGTGTGTGTGTATGGGTGGGTGGGGGGTGGCTCAGAGGTTCCTGGCTCAGAGTTGTTTTTATAACTCACTTAGTACAGACCTTTGTCCCCTCACCGGCCTCAGCTGGGAGTTCCTAAGGAGTGAGAAGCTCCTTGGATCTTAGGAACTGAATCTGAGATTTTTTTTTTTTTTTTTTTTCATTTGAGTAGTGGGAGCTGGTGTATGTGCCACCTGCCACCTCCACCTCCCTACTCAGGGAATAAAACTATAGACCATTGTGCCAGGCACAGAACTATGTTTAATATGGATTTTTTCATTAATCCTCAAAACAATCTAATGAGGTGGGTAGCACAATAATCCCCATTTCACAGTTGAGGAAACTGAGGCCCAGAGAACTGAAGTTCTGGGGCCACACATCTCCTGGCTGCTGCTGGTCCGTGGGTACCAGATTCTGATCCGAGCTAGAGAAAGACTGTGTCATCCATTCTTGACCAGCTGTGCCTCGTCCTTGGTCTTTTGTCCATTCATCCATTTACTCATTTGTTCACTTCATCCTTTTGTTCCTTCACAAATATTAAGCGCTTACTGTGTGCCAGGCTCTGCATCAGCTCCTAGAACCAGGACAACCCCACTCTCAAGGACCTTACTTACATTCCAGACCAGACAGGAAACAAACAAGAAATAAGTAAGCAGATAAATAAACAAGATTGCAATGAGGGTGATAAAGAAGTAAATAGAGCTTTGTGATGGGGACTTGTGGCAGTGGAGTGACCAGCCTCGAAGGCACACTGGTCAGAGGGTCCCAAGCTCCCAGCTCTCCCCTGGCCCCCTCCCCCCACCCCCCACGCCGGCCTTCCCCAGGCCCAAGTCCCTGCTTCGCTGGCCCGAACTCTCTAGCAATCTGTTCTGAGCTCAGGCTGTACTCCTGTCCCTCCTACTCCCCATAACTGGTGAATTTTTAATGCTGCTTACATGGAACAAAGCAGAGTTTTTGTTTTTGTTTTGAGAGCATTTCTCAAAAAAAACCCATTTCTCAAGTGTGTGTGCGTGCGCGTGTGTATGTGTGTGTGCGCTTGTGTGTGTATGTGTGTGTGCGTGTGTGTGTGTGTGTGTGTGTGTAGAGTGAGAAAGAGACAGCCCAGTGAGTACCAATCATCTGTCCTCAATTCATCTCCTGAGTTCCTTTTTATTTAAAAAAATTTTAAAACGTGGGGCTAAGTAGGATCTCAGTTCGGGACTTTGTGCTGGTGAAAGGGCACCCGGGGGGGCCCTCGACATCCATGTCCTAAGCAAACCCACCTATTCCCTGGGGGACCCAGGCCCCATCATTATGTTTGTCATACAGATGAGGAAACCGAGGTGCAGAAACAAGAAGTATCTGTGCGGGTCCTCCCGCTGATGAGTGGTGGAGAGGGAGGCAGGAGTCACATGGCTCCACACTGCCTGCCCCATCACACACTCACACATACACACACACGCACTCACACACACACACACGCACTCAGGGCTAAGTGAGTTACCTAGTCACAGCTCTGGCCTCAGGAGGGGTGGAAATGAGGCAAGGAGCCCAGCCTGTGACCTCAAAGGGGCTGGGATTAATCTGGCCGAGAGGGAGGAAGGGGAGAGAGACTTACAGGTTGGAGAGTGAACCCTTGTGGTTTGTGCTGGGGGGTCAAAACCTTTCCCTAGAACTGACCCCAGGATGTAGCAAAGTGGGTCTCCGCCTTGTGTCCTTGGTGGTGGCTCCCAGTGCCCTCCCCTTAGCCTATTTATTGAGTATTTACTGTGTACTAGCCACCAAGTTCTTGACATGAATCATCTTGTTGGATCCTCATGACAGAATCTATGACTGAAGTACTTTTATTATCATGCCCATTTTACAGACGAGGATGCTGAGGCTCAGAGAGGTG
The DNA here is from genome assembly GCF_949987535.1 of Balaenoptera acutorostrata. Taxonomy (NCBI): domain Eukaryota; kingdom Metazoa; phylum Chordata; class Mammalia; order Artiodactyla; family Balaenopteridae; genus Balaenoptera; species Balaenoptera acutorostrata. Next base: position 118,726,995 of record NC_080069.1, read on the forward strand.
AACTGACTGGAATCTACACTGGCTTGCCTCCACACCTGGCTCTTTTAACCCTGACACCTGGGGAAGCAGAGGGCAGGAAGAAGAAGGTGGCCTCCAGGACTCTGAGAGCTGAGGCTGGTGAATATCCTTGTGAACTTGTGAACCTTTGATGCTGTTCTGGTTCATCTTTTCAGCCTATTTCGCTGGTTCATAGTGCTCAGGGTTGGGAGGTGGTTTGCCCCCTCACTGATCCTCTAGGGACAGCAATGGCCCCAGCCTAGAGCCTCATCTCCCTTTTGTGCTGCCTCTTTGTAGCAGGGTCTTTCCTCAGTGCCTGGTTTTCCTCCTTGGCAGTGAGGAGATCTTTAGTCCCATTCATTTCTCATTCATTAGAAAATGGGAATGATTTTCATAAAGGTCTGGGTGAGTTGGGCTATGCTCTGCTGCAGTAACAAATAATTCCTGAAATCTTAGGGACTTGACCCAATAAAAATGTCTTTCTTTCTCAGTCCAATGGATCAGACAGCTTTCCTCCAGCCTCCTCCCATTGTCAGTTCCACCATCCCAGATTTTTTTGCCTTCAGCCTTGCACACAGGGGAGGTGGGAGCCAGTATGTGGATGATGCTGCAGCATGTCTTATGGTGAAGTCTAAATTTGCATTCTTCCCTTCCATTGGCCAGAATGGAGTCACATGGCACCACCTACCTGCAAGGGAGGCTGGAAAGTGTAGTCCTCAGTTGCGCACAGGAGGCAGATGGCCTGGTTCAGTGAATACACAGCTTTGTCACTGACATGAAGGCCTTGAAGAAAGCAAAAGCAGAGCTTCACCAAATTGTGGACCACAAAAATAAACTAAAAGGCTCTTAGCTGGGGACAGGGTGGGGAGGGCTTCTTATCACATGGCTACCAAGAAAAGTTTATTTTCTTAACATGTCTGTCTGTCTCCCCTCCTAGACTGTAAACTCCCTGTGGGCAGAATCCACAAGCAACTCTCTGTGCTTGATACCTTATTTAGTCCCTAGCCAAGAATAGATGCCCAATTTCTATCTGTTCAATGAACAAACATTATCTGTGCGAAAGGATATTGGTGAACAACTGTTTTAGCTTTCCATGTATCAGATGTGGACAAAGATATTTTTTAACATCAGTCTGGAATGGAAGTCCCTTTTGAAAAGAAAAAAAAAGTTTTAATCAGTCTTGTCCTTTCTTAGTGGTGAACACAGTTTTTTGACCAACAAGTGTCATTCATTGCTGATTTGTTCTTGATTCTTTGATGACTGGAGGGAGAGATTGATTAACTCTTTCAACATATATTTGTGGAGTGTCTGCTATGTGCTAAACCCTTTCAGGATATTAGGGAATGGGAAAGGACAGCCATTCTCCAGTGGATGCAATATACTCGGAGATGAGGCTATTCCAAGGTAATGAAATCAGACACCATTTAATTTCTTTGGAACCATGGCTTGATTTCTCACCTGTAGTACCAAACACTGAATTTAATCTATTCTAAGGCACCCACTCCCCGCCCTGCCCTTCCCCCCGCCCCCATCTAATACCTCTGAAATTGTGATGTGTCTTACCATTGATGACATCCTAGATTTGACAAAGTCTGGATATTTTACTCATTGGACTAATTAACATTTATAGGACACATCATGCAACACACCGAATCACCCCACATTTAGTGACTAGTTCTGTCCCCATGTTGTTCAAGGCAGCCCATTTGGTATTTTCAGAGTCGCGGAGAAGGGATGGAACCATCATTTATTGAGAACTGAGTACATATGAGGCACAGCACTCGCTGGTTCACAGCACAGGACTTCCAAACACCCCGTCAGGCACCTTGTTGTCTCATCCCCAGTTTACAGATGAAGAGACCAAAGCTTTTCTAGAATCCCTCACTGGAAGCGCCGGGGTTCCAACCTGGTGCTGTTCTATCCCATGTTCTGAATCATCCCTCCACCACTCTGTGCAGACACCCCCCCCCCCCGAGATGTAGTCATCAGGCCCATTTCCCAGATGAGGGTACTGAGGTGTACAGAGCTCACCCAATTTGCTTAAATTTACAGAGTCGGAAAGTGGCAGAGATGGGGTTTGAACTCAAGTCTTTTCTTTTCCAGAACACAAATGCTTCACAACTCTACTCTCCTGCCTTTGGCTTCTTCTTTCTTCCTTTGAAAAGGAGGCTGGACTGACTGGGGAATCATCCTGAGACTGGACCTTGAAACGAGTCTGTTTGAGCCCCTCCGTCTCCAGGGGTCTGCATGAGGCCGCTCACCAGGCTAATCTTCGCCCAGAGGGACTCGAGGTACCGACGAAGATGAAAAGGCAGCTGGTAAATTAGTGATGGCAGCCAGCCTTGCTTACAGCTCCGGAGGGGCCTGGATAAGGGGAGGTGATCCCTGTAGTGAACATTTTAGTGGGACTTAAGCAGTTTTGGAAATTTGATGGATAATAAGTGTATAACACTGATAGTGGGCTTTGTGGTGAGGTTCCTGACACAGGTTCCAATGCTTCTCCATCCAGGAACAGACCTGGGGTTTGAGTGGCACTGGATCCACCCCCGGCTCCAGGACTGGCCACCCCATCCCCCTACTGGGCAGCAGGGGGACATAACTCTAGTCAAAGCCAACCAGTGGAGGGTTCAGGTACTGTTAGGTTAGAGCAAAGCTCAGGACTTTTGTTGCTATGAGGTGGGAATTTCCGTCAACCGCATTTTACAGACAGGAAAGATGAGGCTAAGAAAGTAGGATAGATTGGATTATTGTTCAGCAGTTCTTCACTCCCCTTCTTCTTGAGGCAGAATAGATTTTCCTGTCCCACTGACTTTGGCATTGGCCACCTGAGTTACTTTGGCCAACAGACTGTTAGTGGAAGAGACAGGATGCCTCTTGAGAGGAAGCCTTAGGAGACATCACACGCTTCTGCCCTATGTCTTGCATATTTGTGATCTGTCACAACAGAATATATCCCATTTGGATTCTGATACCAAAATAATGTGAAGACACACGGGGCACACTTGAGCCCAAGTCACAGCCTGGAGTCAAGTTCAACTGACCTACGGCCTGAAACAGAACTACCTAGTTGAGTCCAGCCTAGACCAACCAGTTGCAGTCAACCTAGAGACCAATGAGAATAAATGTGTAGGAGGTCTCTGAGAGTTTGAGGTTGTTTGTTAAACAGCATCATTATGGCAAAAGCTGACTACTCCATAAGTGTTAAGTGATTCTATGAAGGTCACACAGCTAATGAACGGAAGAGTCAGAGTCTAGAATTTTGGCCTCCCTATCCACTGCTTAACTGGAGTTTTCAGGTAAAGGAGCCAGTAATGAGAACAGAACTGGGACTGAGGCTTCTCTGTAGGCATTACAGACTTCCTCTAGCTTGCTTTCTTTATCTGTCTACTGGAAATAGCAAACCCAGTGTATATTTACGCATCTCTGCTACTCCTGTGATTTCATCACCACATATCTCAATTTTGGAGATGGAGAGTTTTGGGAAAGAAAACTGTGTATTAGCAATCTTTCTTTTGTATGAACTTCAAGGAACCTTGGCAAGACAACTAGACAGATGTTTCTCCCCTTACTGAGGGCTGTTTGATGGGTAAGCCAACTTTCTGTTAAAAGAATCTCTTTCTTAGGGACTTAATATCCTTTAGGTATATTTATGGATATGAATTTTCCTTTGAGTATTGCTTTGGCTGCATCCTATAAGTTTTAGTATTCAATGCTCTCATTTTATTTAATGTCCAAATAGTTTGAAACATCTAAGTAGGCTGTAATTTCCTTTTGAATTCCCTCTTTATCGCAAGAGTTATTTGGAAAAGAGTTTTCAAATTTCTACCAAGTTAGATTAAAAGAACCCTCTCTAGCTATTAATTTAAAATTTTTATTTCACTGTGTTGAGAATGTGTTTTACTTTGGAATTTGTTGAAATTGTCTTTGTGCCTGAATACCATGATTATTATTTAAATGTTCTGTGGGCTTATTATTTTCAAGAGTGCAAGTTTTCGATAGCTCCAAGTACCTGTAAATACTTGCACTCCAGGTAAAAGTAATCAAACACCTCATCCCACTGCCCCTCCTTGGTATCATATACAAGTGACTGAAAATTAGGGCGCATTTGTTTTTTTTTTTTAATTTAATTAATTAATTAATTAATTTATGGCTGTGTTGGGTCTTCGTTTCTGTGCGAGGGCTTTCTCTAGTTGGGGCAAGTGGGGGCCACTCTTCATCGCGGTGCGCGGGCCTCTCACTGTCGCGGCCTCTCTTGTTGCGGAGCACAGGCTCCAGACGCGCAGGCTCAGTAATTGTGGTTCATGGGCCTAGTTGCTCCGCGGCATGTGGGATCTTCCCAGACCAGGGCTCGAACCTGTGTCCCCTGCATTTGCAGGCAGATTCTCAACCACTGAGGGTGCATTTGTTTTAAGAGAAAACTCCCCAAGGTCCAGCCCAGCCCGGGGTCTGTTCTGCTGGTGACTTTGGGTTCCATCTCTTCCTCTGAAGATATGGGTTTTGTTGGTTGGCTCCTGCAGTGTTTGTCATAAAAAACATGAATGAATCCTGCAAAGAGGGGGTCCAAGTGGAAGAAGCAGTTAATTAATATTTGACTCCTGCTGGGCATGTGTGGGGGTGGGTAGAAGAGGCTGATTTTTGGTTTTCTAGTTTATTCACTTTTCTGCTTTCCCTTCTGCTAGTTACTGCATTAGGCTCTCCTCTTTGTTGATAAAATTTGCATTTTAAAAATGATCTGGGGGCTTCCCTGGTGGCGCAGTGGTTGAGAATCCGCCTGCCAATGCAGGGGACACGGGTTCGAGCCCTGGTCTGGGAGGATCCCACATGCCACGGAGCAACTAGGCCCGTGAGCCACAATTACTGAGCCTGCGCATCTGGAGCCTGTGCTCCGCAACAAGAGAGGCCACGATAGTGAGAGGCCTGCGCACCGCGATGAAGAGTGGCCCCCGCTTGCCACAACTAGAGAAAGCCCTCGCACAGAAACGAAGACCCAACACAGCCATAAATAAATAAATAAATAAATAAATAAATATTAAAAAAAAAAATGATCTGGGAGGTACTGAATAACTATTTGGTCACAGTGAATTTTTCACGAATTAATAATGCTCCAGCTTCTTGCACAGATTCCGGGCCATTTCCTGGGCTCTGGTGGAGGTCTGGGCCATTGCTTTATTGCTGTGGCCGGTTACTAGCTGAGTGTGTGGAATACTCATCACCATTATTTACTTGCAGGGCTCTTCCCCCTTGCTAAACACTCCTGTGCACCATCTTACCATCTCCATAGCTATGCTGTGGGGGTGGGACATATACTCCTCCATTTTCCAGATAAGGAAACTGAGACTTGAGCAGGTTAAGTCAGCGGTTCTCAAACCTGGCTGTGCCTCAGAACCACCGGAGGGCTTGTTAATTATGCAGAAGCTTGGGAGAGAGAGTGTCATCACACTGACTCTTACGTGAGTCTAACCATCCCAGACTCCCCTCTGGTCTCAGCTGCCAGCCAGCACTTCCTGCCTCCCAGGGGCAGCTGGGGATTCTCTGGTGGGGGTGGGGGATGCGATGGGTTCCAGAGGTGAGAGAGGTAGGAAAAGGCGAGAGCTCTTCGGGAGGAAGCCGCCTTGTATGCCAGGCTGGGACTGGGCGAAAATTCCTGCCCTCACTCCCTGCTCACCCCAAGATGTTCTGGGACCCAGCTGGACCTCATCCAACCTCTCTCCGTCCCCTGAGTCCCAGCCTGTGCTAAGTCCTGAGGAGGACTCTGAGGAGCACATCGTCTGATGGGGGAGACAGTCATGGGTGGGCTGCCTTCACAGTCAGCCCTCCCCCACACTCAGAGAACACAGTGGAGCAAGTGTCCAGCCCTCCTGTGGTTCTGCAGGCCTGGAATACAATCCCTTCCTTGCTCCCACCCCTTCAAAATGTCCCTTTCTAACGTCACTTCCTCCAGGAAGCCTTCCTTGATGTCCCCATCAGACCTATTCACTTCTCTTTGTCCCTGTGGCTCTGAGCATCTCTGCTTAGCAAACATCCCATGCGTTGGGTTCACACTGATGTCTGTTTCTCCTTCTATCCTTCTCCTACCCTTGATGGCCAGCTCCTCCTGGGAGGAGGCACCTGCTTTGGAGGCAGAAAGACCTGGGGTCCGGTCCTGGGACTGCCTGTTGAATTTTTCCCTGGGACCTTGGGAAAAATGATGTCACCTCTTATAGGTTCCATCCCTCCGTCCCCATAACTGGGGATTACAGTTATGTCTGGCCTCATCCCTTCGGCTCACAAGCCCTGGCTCTGCCACATGCTCACCCTGTACAGTAGGCCCTGCTATTTAACCCTTGAGCCTCAGTTTCCTCATTTGTTAAATAGGGATAATAAGAGCACCCAGTTCGTGGGGTGGAGTGAAGATTCAGAGAGATGACACATAGCCGGTGGTGTCTGGCACAGGCGGCAAGCTTGGTCAAGGCCAGCCCTTCCCAGATAATAACCAAACCCAGCAGCTTCTTCCTTTGTTGTCCCCTCTGTGGAATTTGGCTTGAAGGTGAGAGGAGCCCCCTTCCTCCCTCACCAGAAAGTAAAGAAAGAAGAATCACAGAGGCCACTGCCTGTGAATCTGGCTGCTCCCCTTGCAGACCCATCAAAGTCCACACACGAATTTTTCAGATAGGAAAACTGAGGCCCAGACTGGGGAAGGAACTTGCTCAGGGTCACACAGCGTGGTCCAGGGAGGGCTGGTCAGGAATGCAGGTCTCCTAACTGACTAGATTGTCCACCACTCTTCCTTTTTGGGTTGAATTTGCAGTTCAGGTCCTACAGTCTCAGGGCTGGTCTGCCCCATCCATCCATTCACTCCGTCATTCACTTATGTTTATTAAGCAGCTGCTCTGTGCTGGCCCTTCTGCTGAGCACCGTGAGGGTCTCCGAGGTGGCCTGCTGATGAGGCAGGATTTACAGTCAGCTGCAAGTCACAGAAACCCGACCAAGATGGCTTAAACAAAGAACCCAGACAGTCCTGGGGGAGGCAGTCAGAGCTGGGCAGCCTCTCGGGTTGTCCTTCTGGCTTCCTGCTCCGCTATCCCTAGCATGTGGTGTTCATCCTTATGGCACAAAATGGCTGCTTCACCTCCAGGTATCATGATAGCATTCCAGGCAGGAAAATTAGGGTGAAGATCGGGGAAAAGTGAAGGGCAAAGGATAAAAGGCTCCTGCCAGGTGAATTCCTCTTTTTATCAGAAAAACAACCGATTTCCTGGGTGTTCCCAGCAGGAGACTCCCAATTCCATTTCATTGGCCAGAATTGGGTCAAGCAGCCCAGCTAGCTGCAATGGAGTCTGGGAGGTGAATATTTTATCTGAGCATATTTACTCACTTCAAACCAAGGTTCTGTTAGGAGGGGAGATGGAGCTGAAATGGACACCCAGCTGGCCAGTAGTATTCTTACCCACCCTACAGGGTCTCTGCCCTCAAGGAGTCCACATTTGGGGGCCACGTAGATTTGGACCTTTTCACTGTAGTTGGAAGTAGCAAGCAGCTGGCGTGTGCTCAGGAGAGACCCTCAGTTCTCTTTTACCGTCCTTGGAGGCAGTGTCCTCTGCCCAGCGCAGTGCCTGGCGCACAGTAGGGGCTTGGTCAATATCTGTTGGGGAAACGGGAGGAGGTTCTAGAAAGCAGTACTTCCAGGGCTTTTACCATGAGCCAGTTTAACTTCCGCAGTGGTTTAGGTGATGTTTTCCAGGCTTTTAGTTTGGGCCTTCACTAAATGCCTCCTCCAGAGATGAGATGGTGCGGGGTGTGGAGGCGGGGGTTGCTGAGACGAGGCCCTCCCTCGGGGAGAGGGCCCACTTCTGTGGCAGGCTTCAGTGATGCTCAGGCCTTAGTTCCCTCCATGGAGACCTGTGCCCTACCTCTGCCATGCCCTGGAACCCGGGAGGGAGGAAGCTGTCCCCTTCACTGAGAACAAAGCCGACCCCCAAGTGCCAGGTGCTTCTCACGCATCTTCCACAGGTGGCTCACGACCACCCCCGAGAGAGGACGTGCCCATCTGGCCCTGCTCTGCAGAGGGGGAAACAGAGTCTCAGCCACTTGCCCGAGGCCTCCAAGCTTGTAGGTGCCGATCTGGGGTTTGAACCCAGGTTGTCCAGTCCCAAAGCAGCCACCGTCTGTACTGACGGCCGACGCCACCTCTTCTAGATTAGGAGGCGCTGGTCCTCTGCTCGCTGCGGATGGGCTGTGGCTGGGAGTGGGGGTGGGAGGCGGGAAACTCCCCAGCGGTGGGAAGGCAGATGTGGGTCAGGAGGGAGAGGCAGAAAGAGGTGCCAGGGTGCTGGGGGCGATGCTCCAGCAGCTACTCCCCCGTGTGTGGGGTCGTCGGACCCTGGGCAGGGGACAGAAGCCTGGTGGCATCGCCCTGAGCCTGGCACCCCTCGGCTCTCCTGGTTCTCGGAGTTGACACTGGGCCCAGCGCTCGGCTGGTGCTCGCCAGAGGCAGCGTTTCTCTCCTTCCTTCTTCCTTTTTTCTGAGACGCACTGATCTTGGCTGTGGCGCTACATTCGCTCTATGGGAAAAACTTGTTTTCGTCGGTAAACTCTGGCGCTATGACTCAGAAGACACCCAGGGAGCAGCCTCCTGGTGTCAAGGGGCTGCTCAGCTAATGAGCTAATGTTTATAAAGTACTTTGAAGACGAAAAATTCCATGCGAAGGCCGAGGGTTTGTGCTGTTATTTGGGGGAGAGGATGAGGAAGGAGGATGGGGCGGAGGGAAGGGGCAAAATATTGCTGAGAAACAGCCCGGAGCCCCTTGGGCTGTGCAGGCAGGCTGGCTCTGCTCGGCTATGGTGCAGGCGCCTGTCTAGGCAGAAGCCACAGCTGCCCCTTTGTTCAGAGCAGGGCAAATCTGAACCGGCCGCACTGCTTTGATTTAGTTTTTCTCGTAGCAGGGGGTGGGGTAGATGGGACTTAAGTGGTCCCTGCCCTCAAGACCCAGCCCTTTTAGGCTGGGACAGTGAACCAAGTCGTCAAAAGAGCCCCTTGCCCAGCTGGTGCACAGTCAGCAAGTAGCTCCTGTCATTCATTCGTTACTCATTCATTCATTCAACAATCACTTTTACCTGTGCCAGGCACTAGCCATGGAATGAAAGACAGAGCAGACAGTCCCTGCCCTCTTAGAGTTTACATCCTGGAGGGGGTGATGACATCTAACAGAGCCAGATGTCAACTGCCCTGCAGTTATGAGTGTGAAAGGGCAGAGGAGGAGAGACACAGAAAGTCATGGGTGTGGGAACCAGACCTGTCCCAGCCCAAATGCAGGAGTACCAAGAAGGCTTTCCTAGGAGGGGTGGCTGAAAGAAAGAGTGGACATTTCCAGTTCCCAAGCAAAGTGGGAGAGAGAGAGCATGTCAGGCAGGGCAGCAGTGTTAATTAACACATTAATGAATTAATCCAACAAACCCTTAGTGAATGCCTACTATGTACCGTGCACTGGGGATACAGAGGCGAGTAATACAGGTGTAAATCCTGACAACTCCCCTTCCACGAAGCTCACATTCTGTATAATAAGCAAATGAAGAAATAAGTTGAAAGAGAAAGTGTCAGCTAGCAATAAGGAATGGTGGTAAAATTAAGCAAGGTCTTATGGTAGAGGGGAGGCTCTGGCGAGGCTCCCCCAGATTGTGTAGTGGACCAGGAGGGGCTTTCGGAGGAGGTAGCATTTAAGCTGAGGCCTGGATGATGGAGGGAACCAGCCACGAATAGATGTGGGCAGTGCAAAGGCCCTGAGGCAGGAATGAGCTCAGTGTGGTCAAAGAACAAAAAGAGGCCAGTATAGAGGCTGGAGTACAGTGAACCCCAAGGAGAGCAATAAGATATGAGCTCAGCAGGGGCCATTCATGCAGGGTTGTGTATCAACAGCATCGTGTTCAGGTCAAATAAAGAAACTCTATTACAGCAGCTTAAACAGATAGGGGGTTCTGACTTAGACAACAACAAGCCGGGGGTGAGCAGTCAGGGGTTGGCATAGAGGTTTATAGATGCCACCAGGCGCCCTGGCTCTTTCTGTCTTCCTTTTCACTATCCTCAGCAGGGAGGCCTTGAACTCACATTGGTGCCTCATGGTCACAATATGGCTGCCGAACCTCTGGGCCTCATGTCTGTGTTCCAGGCAGGAAGAAGGGGAAAAAGCCAAAAGCCAAAGAGCAAAGGGTGAAAAGGCCTTTTCCCTGCCAGACTCCATCTCTTTATTCAGAAAGGGAATTGCTCCCCAGGGACTTCTGTTCTATCTCATTAGCTAGAACTGGGTTACATGGTCATCTCAGACTGCAAGAGAGGCTGGGAAAATGGAGTTTTACAATTTTGCTCATCTCTACAGTAGAAGATGGAAAGGGAGAGGGATTGTAATGCCCTTTGGGTTGCCAACCCATAGCTTTGGCCAAAGGCCTTCCTTCCCTTGGAGGGAAGGGTTTGGTGAATTCTGGGGCAAGGAGTGAGCTGGGGTCAGACTATGGATTTCATCTGGAGGGCCACAGGGAGCCATGGATGAGTTTTGCGGAGGAATGACATAGTTGTATTTGCACTGAAGCTCTGCTATTTAAGCTGAGCACCTGCTCTGTGTCACTGAGGGAGACACATTCCATGCTCACCTTGAAGACTTGATGGGGGAGTCCTCAGGGCTCAGATTAAACTCGAACCCCTTAGAGAAGGGCCTCCAGCTCTCAGCTCTCTCCTATGTGCACCTCCCGCACGGGCAGCTGTCCCCCAGTCGGCACCCAGTGGCGGTCCACAGATGGCTCCTGGCTGTCCCACAGTGTTGCAGTGGGGCACAGAATGGAAAGTGGCTCACACCGGCACCTCTCCTGCTTGTAAAACGCTGGTTTCAGATCCATCATCTTTGGTTTTTCTGCTAGAACTACCCCACGAGGGGGGTGTACTGTGCCCTCCTTTCATTGATGGGGAAACAGGCTCAGGGAGGCGAAAACTTTCGCCGAGTAAGGGCTGGGCTCTGCCACATTGAGGGAGGATGCTGGGCATGAGATGCTTTTGCCCCTGGAACTCTTCCTCACACCACTATGTGCAAGGCTGGGCGAGATGTGTGTGTGTGTGTGTGTGTGTGTGTGTGTTGGGGGGTGGGGCACCTAGAAGACAGAAGACCCAGGCCCTGTCCTTGGGGAGCTTAACATCTGGGGTTGCCTCCTTGTACCAACTTCCTCTGACTTGCTGTGTGACTTAGGGCAAGTCCCCAAATCTCTCTGGGCAAATTTCTTCTTGGGGATAATGAAGGGATTTGCAGGAACGGTTCTGGATTTTCCCACCCCACCCATCAAATTCACTCTTTGAATTTCAAAGATTCCAGTCCATTGTTGTCCACACTCTGTTTGTGTCTGTCTTTAGCTCAGAAAATATTCATCCTCACCTTCCCTGTCCCCTCTGCTCTTACAGCCTCATACTGTACTCTTTTGGACCCAGCACAAATAATTAAGTCTGCGATTAAATGTCCCATGCCTGTCTCCCTGCCTGGACTGTGTGCCAGCAAAGACGGGGACCATGTCTGTCTTTATCTCTGTCTTCCAAGAGATGAGCTCAGGGCTTGGCACAAAGTAGCTGCTCACGGAATAGAGTAGTTGTTGTGATGACGTTGATGATGATGAGGGTGGTGGTGATGATCATGATGAAGATGAAGAAGTGATGCTGGGAGAGACCGCTGCTGGAGTGAAGGGAGACCCGGCCAGGCCTGCAGCATCCTCAGCCCCTCTCTACCAGCGGGCTGCGGAGGCTCAGCATTTCCCTGAGAGACCGCCCAGACGCCTCTTTCCCCAGGCCGCGCCCCTCTGGGGAGAACTACAGTCCCCAGAAGGCCGTGAGGGGTGGTGCTGCCGGCGCTCGCTCCTCCCGGACACGCCGTGGAGCGCGGCGTCATGGGAGTTGTAGTTCAGCCCCGTGGCCCTGCTTGCTTCGCCGCTGGCGCGGACGTGAGCGGAGCAGCCGGGCGCCCGCAGGGCTCGCGGCTCGTGGGGGAGCGCAGGCCGCTTTCCCCGGTGGAGGGCACACCCTTGGAAGGCCCTTTGAATTAACCCTCACGACACTGAGGACCCCTGGATAGCTCGGTCGCATTCTCCCGGGAGCCCTTTAAGGGGCGGGGCCGGGCGCCTGCCCCATCCCTGACTCACCAACCCTCCTCTCACAAACATCAGCCCCCAGCGGCATGCGATCCGGCGCTTTAAAACCCGTGATCTCACTGAAACCTTTCCAGTCTCCATTGGCCAAGCGTTGTCAACTGTGTATCTGGTCCTTTGGGGTCAGGGTGGGGCGTGAGAGGGGGATCACAGGCATTCAACCATCAATCACACATAAGATGACCCCACCTGAGTCGTGGGGAGGGCGGCCCAGGGGCCTGAAAGAGACCCTAGCTACGGGCAAAGGGGCAAAGCTTCCAGAGGGCGGTGATATTCAGACTGGGCCGGGGTTGGCCAGATTAGGAGCAGGGAAAGGTGTTCCAGTTGGAGGGAACAGCGTGAGGGAGAGCTCTGCGGCTGGAGGGGACTTGAGGCTAAGAGGCCAGTGTGAGAGGTGGGGAGTCCAGTGGGGGCATCTGAAGGACCTGGAATCATGGTGAGGAGTGTTCATTTGATCTCACATGGATGTGTGTTTCTCAGGCAGGACGGCCGGCCTAAGGGGTCAGTGGCAGAGCCTGGACCCAGCCCAGGGGCCCTGTCTGTAGGTCCTGACTTGCTCCAGGGCAGGGTTGCAGCAAGAGCTGGTCTGGTGCTGTCCGGGAGCTGTTCCAGGAGTCACCAGGGAGATGGGGGAGCTGGGGTTGGTTGTGGGGCAGGCTCAGCATCTCTGTTACTGGGAGGGGAAACTGAGACTTCGGGCAAACTTCTGCTGAATGAGCTTCTGTGTGAGATCCAAGAAAAGCCTTCCCCTCCTCAGACTTTCCAACTGTCAGGAACCAGCCCTGGGAAATAGGGGAGGGTCATTTTCACACCCTCTCCCCATCCCAGATGTGGTAGAAGCAGAACGGATTCAGGCCAGATGTTGGGGATCCATAGGCCCAGCAAGTTGCATGGGGGTGGAGGGGGCCATGTCTGGAGTTCTGCTGTTTGAAAATGAGCCCTAACTGGGTTGCTGCTCTGGTTTTCTCTGCTTTGACACTGTGGCCAAGAGACCCTGGGGATGCGCTTTTGGGCTCTGCTCACATCTAAAGAGAGAGGCAGGAAGCCCGGGCCTCAATTATGACAGCATCTGGGTTTTGCTTCCAAGGTAACCTTGGCAAATTGTTCTCAGCCTATTCTCTGTCCCCTCTGCCTGGAACCCAGGCTCCGTATCTGGCACCTTGGGCTCGTGGACTGCTGGGGAGTGTTCTAGATACGTGAGAAAGCCTAGTAGGAACAAAGCCCCTGTGACCCCATCAGAAACGTTGGGTGCCTGTGCTCTGGGTGAGGATGGGGTCATCTCAGTGTGGCTGCGTCCCCCAGATCAGAGGCCTGGCTGGCTGTGGTTTGCCTTTGATTAATAAAAAATGGGGAAGCAAATCAATGACCCCTTCACAAATGCAATTCAGACAGTAGGAAAAAAATCTCTCTTGAGGCTTGGGGGCTTCTTCTTCCTGAAAAGATTGGAACACACAGAAAGTGTTGGCCTGAGATCCCCCCCACCCCCCAAAATCCTGGTGGGGACTGCGCATTTATGCTCGAACAGGGGAGGGGATTCTGAATATTTAAGTTAAAAACTGAGGATATGTGGGGCCACGAGGAGGGGCTGGGAAGAACAAGGGGGCCATTTGTCCCTGAGGTCCCTTCCCCAGTGGGACCCTTGGGAACTGTCTCTACCTGGCTCCTCACCCTCTTGATGGGGATATTCTGGAAACCGAATGGTTTCCCCAGGTGCCTGCTAGTCTGGCTGAATCAGAATCTCCCCAGAGGCTGGCTAAATGCAGATTCCTGGGCCCCTCCCATCCTGAGACCCTGATGCAGAGAGTCCGAGGAGGGGCCAGGAATAAGGTTTTATAAGCAGCTCCCAAGGCCGTGGTGACGGGCATCCGAGTGTGGAGACACTGCTCTGGAGTGAAAGGCGGCAGCGAAGCATGGAGGACACAGCTCCGGGGTCACTTCAATCCCAGCCCAGTGCTTACTGTGTAACACTGGGCAGGGGACGTCCTTCTCTGGACCTCGAGTCCTTGTCTGTGAACGGTGATAAAATGGCGTGCAGCAGCTTCCCGGGGTTGCATGAGGTGTGCATAATGTTATCATTATTGTTATTGTTGTTCCTGGGAGGGAGGAAGGGGAGGCGACAGCTTTTGAATTTATTGCCATCTAAATGACTCCAGTTCTTACTGCCTCGAGTGCACACTGCGGGGCGTGGTGCCCTTCCCTTGTGTGCTGAGGAAAACCACCCTCCAGATCAGGACCAGTCGGAGCTGGAGACCCACGGGGCCTCCTCGTACCAGGTCTGGGTGTGGCCCGGTGGGGCGGGCAGGTTAGGCTGCGGGAGGAGGGTCTTGGGATGCCTGGTCAAGGTGAGTGCGATGACCCTGCTCCGTTTCCCCTGGGGACAGCCCCTGCTGACCACCCAGGCGGAGGGGCTGGCTCCCTCCTCGGTCACCTCCTTCGGGCCATCTGCTCGGCTCTGGTGGCCGCACAGCGAGGCTCCTAGTGATATGTTTACTTGTCCGTTTCCTCTTTGGGGCTGAGTTCTCTGAGGAGGGCCCTTTGTCTTCTCGTTACACTTAGGCCAAAGCCAGACCCAACCTGTAGATCCGCCGCTCAGGGTGAGATGGGAACATGGGCTGTGGCTGTTGTTTCTCCCTGCCCCCTGCTCCACGCTCACCCTCGGTTCCCTGGTTCCCTCGGTCGGGGACGAGACTGTGACCCTGGCCTGGCCATCCCCCTGGCTACAGGGCTTGGTGGGTGTCGTCATGTGACCCAAGGCAGGCCAATGAGATGTAATCCTGGGACAAGGGCTCAGATAAGGGGGAAAGTGAAGCTCTTTTTTGCTGGCAGTCTGGTAGGTACCAAGGCTGGTAGGGTATAAGGTAAAAGGTCAACCACGTGGACAGCCTGGGCAAAGATGAAGCCAACATAGTAGAGAACACTGCTGAGAGATGGAGTGAGACAGAGAAAAAGAGATGACATTATTTGAACACCTGGATCCAGCTTTGCCTGAAGCAGTCCTGCCTTCTGGCTTACAGAAGATTGAGTTGGGTTTCTGTACTTGCAACTAGCTCTGACTGATACAGAAAGCTTGTTTCACCATTCTTCTGTCCATCTGTCCACCCAGCCAGCCCACATTTACTGAACTCCTGCTCCACGCCAGCCCCTATGCTGGAACCTCAGCCCTCACAGACTGAAGGGGAAAGTGACAAGGTGACACAAGCTTCTTACCTCATGGGAAACTAGGAGCTGACACAGAGGTGAGCCCTGGAGGCTGTGGGCGTGAGAGTCTCTGTATTGTGGGGAGGGGGAATCCGGGCAGGCTTTGTGGAGGAGGTGACCTTTGGGCTGGGCTTTGAGGCACAGGCAGGATTTCACTGGTTTGAGAATCAGGGAGGGGACCTTTCAGAGCAGAAGGAGTCACAAAAAAGCAGGTAGAAAAGACCAGGAACACTTGAACCCTGCTGCCTTGGGTGGAGGGGTTGAGATTTTGTGAACTGCTGGGACATATGTAATAGCAGTACTGCTACTGATGATCAGTAACCAACAGTTGTTGAGCAAACACCGTGGTAGCTCTTGATGTGCATTTTCTCATTGATTCTCTCCGCCTCCCTGTAGGGGAAGCATGTGCATTATCTCCATTTTAGAGGCAAGGAAACGGAAGCCCAGAGAAGTGACGACCTTCTCAAAGTTTTGCGGAGGCCAAGTGTGCCAACCAGTCTCTCTGATTTCCATCCCAAGTTCTTAACCGCTCAGGCCCACGTGGACTCCTTGCAGCTCTGCATTTTTAGCCACGTCTTCCTAAATGCCTTGGCAGGAGGTTGGGGTGGAGGCCAAAGAAACAGCCCTGGCCATTTCTGGAGTTTCCAGTGCTGGGAAGTGAGTGGGAGGGGGCTTTCCCTGTAGGCAGGTTCCCAAGATGGCGCTGGAGACTCTCGCTGTGATTGCTGTGGGACCCTCCAACCCGTCTGCCTTCCTCCAGCCTGAGCCCTTCCACTTCCCATCTTTGCCACAGCAACCAGAGTGATGGAACTTTTGAGGGTGTATATGCTCAGTTCTCTCTCTGTTGCAGAACAGTCTTCAATGGCTCCCTATTGCCCTTGGGTAAAATCCAGACCCTTTCCCTTTGCCTACAGGCTCTTCAGTCCCTGGCCCTGCCCACTGCTCAGCTTCTTTTTTTGGAGCCCAGTGTCACACTGAACCATGGCCACCTTCCCCTCTGAGCTTCAGGAGGCACACTGCCTTTCCACCTTCCAGAGTCAGCCCAGGTGTGCCTTCTGGCCCAGGTATCCCCTTTCAGTGGGGCTTGGGGTCCTCTTTGGGCCTATACTTCCCCCATCACAGCACTTTACTTGCCGCATTGCCATTGGGTGTGTGTTTGGCTTTCCAATTAAAGACTGCAAACCCCTTGAGAGCAGAAATCAGGACCCTGGCCACCTCCATCTCCCCGATGGCCACTCAGGCCGTGGCACACAGGGGCTCATGGTGAGCGGATAGATGCACGGCCCCAGCTTTCTTCACCACTTCAAGGACCACCCTCCTTTCCTGGACACCGATTAGGAAGGAGAAGAGAAAGAGGCATCCCGGCTCACTCCAAAAGCTGGCCTGCAGGTTACTCTCCTGTTCAAGCAGAGGTGACCCCTTGAGTCTTGCTGGGCTGGCCGGCCTGACAGCCACGGCTGCCTGAGTCCAATGCTCAGAGGAGGACTGCCGGGAGGGAGGGATGGAGGGGACGAGAGGGTCACTTCCTGGTTGGGAGCAGGACAATGACATGGATGGGGGGGCGTGGAATGGCTCTGCTGTTGTCCTTTGCTCGGCCGGTGAACTTGTCCCCTTTCAGCCTGCCGCCCTGCCAGAGCTCCTGAAAACACAGGCCTGACCCCCATGCCCTCTCCCCCTGCCCTGGAGACCCCCTGACCTGACAGGTCCCATGGGACAGGCAGCTCCACTCAGCCAAGGGTGTGTCTGTCTTGCTCACTGGGGGGGGTCCATAGAATCTAATATGGTACCTGACGGTTTTAAAAAAAAAATTTATCATTTATTTATTTTTGGCTGTGTTGGGTCTTCGTTTCTGTGCGAGGGCTTTCTCTAGTTGCGGCAAGCTGGGGCCACTCTTCATCACGGTGCGCGGGCCTCTCACTATCGCGGCCTCTCTTGTTGCGGAGCACAGGCTCCAGACGCGCAGGCTCAGTAGTTGTGGCTCACGGGCCCAGTTGCTCCGCGGCATGTGGGATCTTCCCAGACCAGGGCTCGAACCCGTGTCCCCTGCATTGGCAGGCAGATTCTCAACCGCTGCGCCACCAGGGAAGCCCCCTGACGTTTAGCAGGTGCCCAATGTGTCTTATTACAAGTGTTGCAGGAATGTCAGGCTGTGAGTTCCCACTTCTGGTTTGGAAAGAATGGCCTCTGTAATTATCTTCTTAGAGAATCTTAAAAAAAAAATAGGTATTTATACAGCCATGTTCATCACAGCGTTATTCACTATAGTCAAAATGTGGAAGCCACCCAAGTGTCCACTGATGGATGAATGGATAAACAAAATGTGGTCTATACATGCAATGGAATATTAGTCAGCTTTAAAGAGGAAGGAAATCCTGACTCATGTTACACCATGAATGAAGCTTGAGGACATTCTGCTACGTGAAATAAGCCTGTCACAAATGGACAAATACTATGGGATTCCACTTATATGAGGCACCTAGATTATCAAATTCATAGAGACAGAAAGTAGAATGGTGGGTGCCAGGCGCTGCGGGGAGGGGGAAATGGGGAATTGTTTGATGGGGACAGAGTTCCAGTTTTGCAAGATGAGAAGGATTCTGGAGATGGATGGTGGTGATGGTTGCACAACCATGTGAATGGACTTAATGCCACCGAACAGGACACTTAAAAGCAGTTAAAACGGTAAATTTTATGTTTATCTGTAGTTTATGCAATAAAAAATGGAAAAAAAAACTTTCTAAATTTTTCATTATGGAGGTTATTTAGCTTTAATTTCTCCAGATGGAAATTTTCAAGCATTTACCAAAAATGGAGAGGATGGTATAATGAGCCCCGTGTGCCCATCACGCAGCTGTGCCAACCATCGCTCATGGTCAGTGTCATTTCACCTCTGTCCCCCACCCCCTGCTTCCCCTCCCTATTTACTTTGAAGCAAATCCCAGACATCATATTGTTTCATCTGGAAATACTACAGAGTGCAGCTCTAGAAAATAAGGCCTTTCAAAGTGTAACACATAGCTACAATACCTAAAAAACCCAAATCAAACCATCACATTTCTAAGTGCAAATATATTTCATACCTAATTATACATGTAAAACACTTATGCAGTGTCATTACATAATGGTCTCGTTTCCAATGGTCTCAATTTACATTTAATAGATAAACATATCTATTTAATATTTAGGGTATTCATATATTAGATACTTAATATATATTTATATTTATGTATTTAATATGTGAAAATATATACAACATGCATTCATATGTGTTTATTTTCATTTGAACCAGCGTCTAAATAAGGGCCACACAGTGAAATTGACAAGTGCTTTTAATCTGTTCTTAAATAGGCTCCCCGAGTCCCATGTTGTTTTCCTTGCAATGTATTTGTCACGAAGAGTTCCCCTTGGTCTGGATCTTGCCGACTGTGTCCCCTTGGTGGTTTCTAACCTGTTTCTCTGCTCTCTGTATTTCCTGTAAATTGGCATTCGGGTCTAGAGGCTCTTCCAGATTTAAGTTCGCTGTTTTTGGTAAGACGACTTCAGAGGCGTGCTTTTGAAGCACTTTCCCCACCAGGCACGACACCCTCTGGTTTCTCATTTTGGGAGGTCAGCAGCCAGTTGCTCCTCATGGTCCAGACCCATTAATTCATGAGGGGCTGCAGAGTGGATGTAGCCCAGTGCTATCCCTGCTTCATCCATTAGCTGAGATGTTCCTCCTCTATGTTTGGGCACCAGGTGATACAGTTTGACTAGGGCAGGTAGAACAGATGCTCCATCCTTTCCCTTTATTTACCGTCTTTTACCACCCCCTCTCCCGCCCCCTTATTTTTTTTATTTTTTATTTTTATTTATTTTTGCCTGTGTTGGGTCTTTGTTGCTGTGCGCGGGCTTTCTCTAGTTGCAGTGAGCGGGGGCTACTCTTTGATGTGGTGCGCGGGCTTCTCACTGCGGTGGCTTCTCTTGTTGCGGAGCATGGGCTCTAGGCGCGCGGGCTTCAGTAGTTGTAGCTTACGAGCTCAGTAGTTGTGGCTCGCGGGCTCTAGAGCACAGGCTCAGTAGTTGTGGCGCATGGGCTTAGTTGCTCCGCGGCATGTGGGATCTTCCCGGACCAGGGCTCGAACCCATGTCCCCTGCACTGGCGGGCAGATTCTTAACCACTGTGCCACCAGGGAAGCCCCCGCCCCCTTATTTTTAGCTGAGGAGGAATCTGGGGCTCTGAGGCAACATGTGACCCAAATTCTGGGTTACGAAGCAAAGGGCCCAGCTGGGCAAGGGCTACATCCTCTCTATGTTCACCCCTGGTCACTTCTGCAACCCAAGAGGTGAAAGGGCAGATGTAGTGTTGGAACTGACCTTGGGCCGCAGTCTTGACCCTGTTCCCTGAATCCTGCAGACCGCCCCACGTTCATTGGCTGCGTCGGGTGCATCACCCTCTTTGGCTCAGTGCGAGGGATGTTTGGGGCAGGTCCCAGCAAGCAGTGGACCCTCCTCTCTCCTTACCTCCGGCTGCTCAATGCCCAGGCCGACCATACTTGCTTGCTCTCAGCCTTCGGTTCTGGAGAAGAACCAGGCCTCCCTTTGGCCTCTCTTCCAGGGCAGCCTTGTGGTGGAGGCCTGACCTCCCCTCTGAGCAGCTCCTTATGGAAGTCATGGAGGCTTTCTTGGTTCTCACTGTGGAAGCCAAGCTCCAATCCTTTGCTGATGTTCTTCAAAACCAAGTCCTGCACCAGGTACTAACATCTCATTCACTGACTGATCATTCTTCTCTTGTTCTTTCTTTCTTTAAAAAATAAATTTATTTATTTATCTTTATTTTTGGCTGCGTTGGGTCTTTGTTGCTGCGCACGGGCTTTTCTCTAGTTGTGGCGAGCCAGGGGCTACTCCTTGTTGCGGTGCGCGGGCTTCTCATTGGGTGGCTTCTCTTGTTACAGAGCATGGGCTCTAGGTGCGCGGGCTTCAGTGGTTGTGGCACTATGGGCTCAGTAGTTGTGGCTCACGGGCTTAGTTGCTCCGCGGCATGTGGGATCTTCCCAGATCAGGGCTCGAACCTGTGTCCCCTGCACTGACAGGCAGATTCTTAACCACTGCGCCACCAGGGAAGCCCTTTCTCTTGTTCTTTAAATTTTCTTTTTAAAGACAATTTAACAGCTTCATTGACTATAATTGATGTGCAATAAACTGCACCTATTTGAAGCATACAACTTAACGATGAACTGATAATTTATGGAGCACCTAGTACATATCAGGTACTTGCCTGACTGCCTGTGGGGGTGGAGTAGCTTTGATGTCAGACATCCTGGGTCAGAATCCCAGTTGGAATCCCAGTAACCAGCCCTGTGACCTTGGGCCACTTGTGTCCCTAGGTGAGGCCCTGGGTTCTCATCTGTGACACCTCTTGGGGATAGACTGGGTATTATTCTCAAATTTTCATTCCCTCCTGTCATAGGTTAATACATCCATTCTCTTTGCCACGTGACTTTGCAGTGGCCCCACTGGAGTAGCCAGAGTATAATCCCCAGTCCGCTGAAGTGTGGGCTTGGCCATGTGACTTACCTTGGCCAGTCTGACATTAGTGGATGTGACAAAAGTACTGGCTTGATATGTGGTTGGGTTTTTGGCCTGGATGCTTGAGCTTCTGCCATGTGCTACAAGGCAAAATGTCCCAGGTAGCTAGCTGATGGTTCTAGAAGGAGACACTTGTGGAGCTGACCTGAATCTGACCCATGGCCTGGAGCTAAATCAAGCCGACCCACAGAATGAAGCAGAGTCACCCCAGCTGACCCGCAGACCTATGAGAGAGGAAGAGAAATGTGGTGAGCCACTGGATTGGTGGGGTGGTTTGTTACACAGCAGGATTGCAGCAGAAACCTGACTAATCCACCTGTATAATAATAGTACCCACCACACAGGACCACAGTGTGGATTAAATGGGGTAATATATTTAAACAATTTAATATATTAAAATATTTGTTATAGTCTGGCATGTAGTAACTCCATAAAATATTAGATATTATTATTTACCAGAATTTTTCTTATGTAAAAATAAGTGTGTTTCTCCAATGTATGACATGACATACTGATACATTTATTTAACTCTTTGGGTTATTTTTTCTTTTCTAAGCCTTGAAACAAGGAGTGACTGTGTTGCTTACGGAAACACGGACCCACAGCTCACAGCCTGGGGTGTGGATCACAGAATTGAAATGTCTCAGCATTGAGATCCTAAAGTCCCTCTAGTTCACACCCACCCTCACCCAGTTCAGGGACCCTGCCATCCTGTCCATCTCTGGGGGTTGCTCAACCTCTGCTTGAATGCTTCTAGTGATGGGGAGCTCCCTGCTTCAGGTACCAGCCTGTTTAATTTCGGAATCTTTTGCCCTGATGCAGAACGATTCTCTTGGGCAGGGCTGAAGATTATTAATAGATTATTAATAGCAAGAGTACAGGCACTAGGGTCAGACTTTGGTTAGAATTCTGAGTCCCACACTTACTTAATGCTGTGTGACCTTGGGCAAGTGTATTCACCTCTCTGAACCTCAGTGTCTTTCTCTGTAAAGTTGGGTGGAGAGATAGTAAAAAAATTCACCTCCTAGGTGTCGTGAGGGTCAAATGCGAGACATCCAGTAGGTTCTCAGCAGAGGAGGGCATCTAGAGATTTGCGTTTAAACTAAGCTTCCTGGGACACAAACGTTCCCTCTTGCTATGCAGGAGTTGTGCCCTCATCTCCCCTTTCTGCTTCACGTTTCCCTTCTCTAATTTTTAACTTCTCCCATGGTTGCCCAGGTTGCTCTGGATGAGGCACGGAGAAGCTGTCAGTCCGCTGAGGTGCCCCCAGGGCACGTTTGAGCCTCAGTGGTTGTGTATTAAGTTCTTGTGATGTACCAGGCACCCGGCTAGACTGTGGATGTCACAGCAAACTCTTTGCCCTCATGGAGCCCCTGTTGTGGGGATGGGGTGGGGGAGATGCGCATTAAACCAACCAACACAGCGCTGAAGGTAAGTGCCATGGAGAGAATTAGGCAGGAAAGGGCAGTGGTAGGGAATGGGGTGGCCCAGAGGGCTTGGGGAGTTCATTCTTAGGTTACACTAGGAGCAACGCGGTCTCTGGAACAGGGAAGGGGAGAGTCCTCTTCTCTCTCTGCTCAGGCCAGACAGGCGTGTGCTGCACTGCGCTGGGCATCAGCTGCCCCTTATGGATGTCAGAGCGAAGGGCAGATGTCCAGAGAGGGGAGACCTGGATGGCGAAGGGACAGGGAACCGTGTCACCTTAGTCATCACAAGAACAGCCACCACTTTCTAAGGCAGGTGCTGGGCTCTGGGCTCTACATGCATTTTCTCATGGATTCTCACAGTCAGTCCACCTGATACTCGTATCCTCGCCCGCAGAGGAGCTGATGGAGGCTCAACGTGCCTGAGTTCACAGAGAGAAGCGGAAGAGACAGGACTGGAGCCCAGGTCTCTCGGGCTCAGAGCTGATGCTCGCGATCTGTGTGTGGAGCTGTGGTCGCGTTGGTCAATTTCACGGTATCAGTAGCCCACTGTGGTCAGTTTCAGGCTACTGAAGGGAATGTGGTGGGGCCAAAAGTGACAAGACTTGGTGTTGGATGGGACCAAGGGGAATCGACAGGCTCTAGATCCTGCAGCTACAAAGATGAGGGTCCCGGGGAAGCTTGTGGACCCCTTGGAATCTGAGCCTGTACCTGTCATTCCTTTGTAAATATTAACTGAGTTCCAGCCTGTTCTAGGCCCCGGGGGCCTCTGCTCTCATGGTGCCCTGGTCTGGGAGCGCTGGTCTCAGCAGCGGTCACCAGTCACGCCCATTGCAGTGGACTCTCTCCAAGGTCAGGAAAGGGCCTGGGGGCATCGGGGGGCTGGGCCTTGTCACAGTGAAGAGCCTGGGGCTGGACCCACACACACCTGGGTTGGCGTCCCAGCCCTGCCACTCCCAAGCGTGTGATCTTGGGTGTGACATCCTCCCTCTCTGGGTCTCAGTTTCTCCCTTCGTCAAATGCAGAGGTGGGACCTGTGAGCTCTGAGGTCGTCTCGGCTTGGACCTTCCTCCTTCCATTGACGCTGTGTGTGGAAGCCCAGCCTGACGTGGGGCTCCTGCCTGCCTGCGCTTCCCCGCCTCTCCTCCCGCTGCATTGCTATTTAAAGTGACGGTGGTTTGGCTCGCTCTTTTTTTAAAAACCATTCCCGTACTCGAGCTGAGTTCCACAAGGCCAGCTGTCACCACTAAAAATGTCTGTCGTGTGACAGCCACCAGTGAGGAGGTGGAAGGAGGCAGGAGGCCCTGGATGGGACCACAGCGTGGCTGGATTTAAAAAAAAAAAAAGCCAAAAAGCAAAAAACAGCACTGCAAGGAAGAAACAAAAGCTGAGAGGAGGGCTGCTCTTTCCTCTTTGTCCAGCCCTCCTTTGCCAGCGCCTTGCTGGCCCTGCTGGAGAGCTGATGGCAGCAGGTACCGTGTCACTGTGGGGACAGGCCGGGGGTGGGGGGTGCAGGGTCCTGGCACGTGGGCTCTCAGCCCCCAGCCCCTCCCCACGCCGGGCTTGGTGGGCACTATGCCCCTTCAGGTCCTCCCAGCGGCCCTCCCTGCATCCTCATCCCACTCACATGGGAAACGGAAGAAGTGACCGACCAAGGCTGCTGTCCAGTGGCGAACGGATGCAGGATGAAGGAGACGTTGGATGAGCCCCTCCTGGGTCAAATGCTTCCGTGAGTCACTTTTCAAGTGATTAAATGTTCACAATAAACTTGAAAAGGAGCCTCCATTCCCCACATTTTACTGATAGGGAAACTGAGGGTCACCAGGCGGAGCACCTGGCCTAAGGCAGCGTGGTGGGAGGTGGGAGCACAGGCAGGCTGGGTGGGACTCCTGGCTTGGGACACTCTTACAGTACGTGAGCAAGTGATTCTCTGGCCTCAACCTCCCCAGCTATGAAATGGGGCAATAGCACAACTGCTTCCCAAAGATGTGAGGGTGAAATAAAACCAGGCATATCAAATAGTGGGTAAGGTGACTGGGGCATAGAATGTGCTGGAAGGTCAGGAGCTGGGACAGGATCCAGGGCTGACAGATTCTAGAGGCCAAGTTCTTTCCGCTGCACGTTTGTGGCCTCTCAGGGCTGCTGGGAGCAGGGCCTGGAGGAGCCCTGGGCGTAGGTGGGGGGTAAGAGGTGGTCACTCCCTGCTCTCCCTACCCCCAACACCTAGGTGTGGCCCCTTTGGCCCCTTGGGGGGCTGTGAGCTTCGTGACCATGAATCTGAAGCTGTAGCTTCTCTGATGGGGGCTCCTGGCCCTCAGACTGTCTGGGATGTTTTACAGCAGGGAGGGGCAGGCAAGCAGAGACCCACACGGACAGAGACTTCTTGAAAAGAAAAAGGAAATGATACGATTATTGGAGAAAAACTCCAAAGAAGATTTTTGTGTCTCTGGAATTGCTTCCTCCCTGTCTTCTCAGGGCTCTCCTGGCCTCACTTCTTCCTGCTCAAAGAAAGAGGTTCAGGTAAGTCATTTAGACTTTAGTATAATTACAGTAGCGATCACGTATGGAGCAACTACTCTATGCCGGTACCTCTTCTAGGTGTTTTCCTCTTAAAAGGCTTTGCTTGTCCCTCTGGAAGGTACGTGTCCATCTATTAAAAGGTCTTTTAGGCATTCATTTCTTTATTCACTCAACAAGGATTTATCGAGCGTGAAGTTGTGCCAGGTTCAATACTGGGTGCGATATCAACAAGCCCTGGACAGGGTGTGGAGGTGCACACAGCCGGGCAGGTGAGAGCAACTAACTCTGTGATGATTTGCACTCTTCCCCTCGGGATCTATGACACGCCTCCGACAAGGCGTTGGGGCGGGATATGGCCTGCTGCTCACAGGGTGACATTGCAGTGGGAGGGACACACAATCATCAGCCAATACACACTTAAAATGATGGCAGTCAGTGACAGGATTATGAATAAAAATAAAGCAGGTGAGGGAATGAGAGTGATGGAAAGGGGGCAGTTTTATTAAGGTTGGTCAGGGAGAGCCTCTCCAGAAAGGTGACTTAAAAAATTTATTTATTTAATTTAAAATTTTTTCAAGTTTTTTTTTTGAAATAAATTTATTTATTTATTTTATTTATTTTTGGCTGCGTGGGGGTCTTCGTTGCTGCATGCAGGCTTTCTCAGTAGCAGCGAGCGGGGGGCTGCTCTTCGTTGCAGTGCGTGGGCTTCTCATTGCGGTGGCTTCTCTTGTTGTGGAACACGGGCTCTAGGCGCGTGGGCTTCAGTAGTTGTGGCGCATGGGCTTAGTTGCTCTGCGGCATGTGGGATCTTCCCGGACCAGGGCTTGAACCCGTGTCCCCTGCATTGGCAGGCGGATTCTTAACCACTGTGCCGCCAGGCAAGCCCCCTTTTTTAAAAATTGAATGAAAGATTCTTTAAATTCTATAGTGCTTTACAATCTTCAAGAGTTTTCACACACTTGATTTCATAAATCCATAATAACCCTTTTTTCCCATCCTTATACTGCCCCTCGTCCCCATCCCCCTCCTCACTGGTAACCGCTAGTTTGTTCTGGATGTCTGTGAGTCTGCTTCCTTTCTGTTTTATTCACTAGTTTGCTGTATTATTTTTAGAGTCCACATATAAGTGATATCATACCATATTTGTCTTTCTCTGTCTGACTTATTTCACTTAGCATAATGCCCTCCAAGTCCCTCCATGTTGCTGCAAATAGCAAGATTTCATTCTTTTTTAATGGCTGAGTAGTATTCCATTGCATATATATATATATATATATATATATATATATATACCACAACTTTATCCATTCATCTGTTGATACACACTTGGGTTACTTCCATATCTTGGCAATTGTAAATAATGCTGCTATGAGCATTGGGGTGCATGTATCTTTTCAAATTAGTGTTTTCATTTTGGGGTGCTATATACCCAGGAGTGGAATTGCTGGCTCACATGGTAGTTCTTTTTAGTTTTTTGAGAAACCTCCATACTGTTTTCCACAGTGGCTGCACCGATTTACATTCCCACCAACAGTGTACAAGGGTTCCCTTTTCTCCACATCCTTGCCAATATTTATTATTTGTGTTCTTTTTGATGATAGCCGTTCTGACAGGTGTGAGGTGATATCTCACTGTGGTTTTGATTTGCATTTCCCTGATAATTAGCAATGTTGAGCATCTTTTCATGTGCCTGTTGGCTATCTGCATTTCCGCTTGGAAAAATGTCTATTCAGTTCTTCTGCCCATTTTTTATTTGGGTTGTTTGTTTGTTTTTTTTGATGTTGAGTTGTATGAGCTGCTTATATATGTTGGATATTAACTCCTTATTTGTCATATTGTTTGCAAATATCTTCTCCAATTCAGTAAGTTGTCTTTCTGTTTTTTTCAATGAAAAAGGTGGAGACTTTTTAAAAAAAGCATCCATCCATTTATTTATACATTTATTCGCCAAAAAAGGTGAATATATAGAGCATTCATGTGTTTCAAAACCCAGAATAGAGAAAAAGTTATAAAGGAAAGCCCTTCTCTCACCTCTGCTCCTATCTGCCTGATTCCCTATCCCAATCATCACTGTTCTTAGTTTTTAAAGAATCTTTCAGATTTTCTTTTGGTAGATACAGTTATACCTTGGAGATATTGCGGGTTCAGTTCCAGGCCCCTGCAATAAAGCGAATATTTCAATAAAGCGAGTCATGGGTATTTTTTGGTTTCCCAGTGCACATAAAAGTTATGTTTACACTATACCACAGTCTATTAAGTGTGCAGTAGAATTATGTCTAAAAAAACCAATGTACAGGGGCTTCCCTGGTGGCGCAGTGGTTGAGAATCTGCCTGCCAGTGCAGTGGACACGGGTTTGAGCCCTTGTCTGGGAAGATCCCACATGCTGCGGAGCAACTAAGCCCGGGTGCCACAACTACTGAACCTGTGCTCAAGAGCCCGCGAGCCACAACTACTGAGCCCGAGTGCCACAACTACTGAAGCCCGCGCGCCTAGAGCCCGTGCTCTGCAACAAGAGAAGCCACCACAATGAGAAGCCCACACACCGCAACGAAGAGTAGTCCCTGCTCGCCGCAGCTAGAGAAAGCCCGTGCGCAGCAACGAAGACCCAATGCAGCCAAAAATAAATAAATAAATAAATAAATAAATAAATAAATAAATAAAGATTTATATTTAAAACAAAACAAAACAAAAAACAATATACACCCCTTAATTCAAAATACTTTGTTGCCAAAAAATGCTAACCATCATCTGAGCCTTCAGCAAATAATAATTTTTTTGCTGGTGGAGGGTTTGAAATATTTCGAGAATGGCCAAAATGTGACACAGAGACACGAAGTGAGCCAATGCTGTTGGAAAAATGGCACTGATAGACTTGCTTGATGCAGGGTTGCCACAAACCTTCAATTTGTAAAAGACGCAATAACTGTGAAGTGCAATAAATCGAAGCACAGTAAGACGAGGTGTCCCTGTTGGAGAAAATATAAATATTCTATTCAAACGAAAAAGACTGCACACAGTGGGCACTAACATTTGGACTGAGGCCTGGATGAGAAGGAGCCAAACCAGGGAGGCTTCCTGGGGAGGGCAGGCACGTGAGCCAGGGCCCAGGTGGTGGATGGGGCTGAGCACACAGGCATGGGCAGGGGTTAGAGCGTCCAGGGCCAGTGGTCCATGGTGAGAAAGAAGGCTACTGGCCAGGAGGCCACTGCAGGTGGGGCCTGACTTGATGGGACACAGGTTTTAACAGGATCCCTCTGGCTGCTCTCGGGGCAAGGGCAGGTTCAGGGAGACCGTTGGGAAGTCGAGAATTCGTACCCAAGAGCCACGGTTCACTGAATGTTTAGTGTACACATGTATTTTCCGTTAACACCCCTGGGAGCAGGTGCTATTATTACCTTTCCTGTGCAGATGAAGGAACTGTGGCACAGAGAGGTTGATTAGCCTGTGGAAGGTCACATAGCCGTGAGGGGCAGAGGTGGGACAGAAGCAGGACAGAAGCTTACGTCATCTAACTGGGAGCCTGAGCTTTTAAACCCTGCACCCACTGGCCTCTGAATGGCTGCGCTGGGTGCTAGCAGAAGGTTGAAGGCCACGCAGCAGGGAAGGGGGGAAGTGGGACTCGCCCTCACGTCTGCCAGGTTCTCCATCAATACAGTGTTGGGCAGTGATACCCTCCTGGACCTGCTGTACTAGAGTCACCTGGACAGCTTGTCAAACAGCAGATTCCTGGGCCTGGGCCAGACTGGCAGAATCAGAGCCTCTGGGGTGGGGCCTGGAAACCTGCATTTAAAACCAGGGATTTCCCCCCCAACCCCTTACCCTACCCCAGCCCTTATGGGCATCCTGAAATCTGAGACCCAAGGTGGCTGGGGGTGGGAACTCACCGGCTCACTCAGCTCAAATATTTCCCCCCTGGGGTCTAAGCCCAGCCCAGACCTCGCTGGGAGGATGGGTGGCAGCGTCTGTGCTGGTCTCTGCGGGCCAGAGTGGAGTTCTGGGCCTGGCATCACCCCTCCGCCCAGAAGCTGATCCTCGGTGGTGGGAGCTGCTAGCCCTGTCTGCCTTGGAGAGTAGCCCCGCCACCTCCAATGATGCTTCTGCTTGCCTCCCCTCCCCCACCTCGAATCCTCAAGTGCAGGGACCCACCCCACCGCCCTCACTTAGCTCTGAACCCCACCCCAGCACAGGACCTGGAGCATTGTAGGGCCGGGTCAGCATCCTTGAAATGAACCAAGGCTCTTGGGCATGTGTGTAAAGCCTGTTGTCACCTGTCTGGTGACACTCCCTTTACCCCCCACGCACATGCTGCTTTTCCTTTATAGGGAAAATGCAAGCGAGAGCACCTAGCTGGGCACCCAGGCATCAACACGCCCACCTTTTCCAGCTTTTGTGCCGCTGCCCTCTGATGCCCCCTCCCGCTGGGCACACACCTGCCTCTTCTCTAGGGCTCAGGACTCACTAGGGTCTCAGGGCTGAGCTCGCTCTGCTGGATCCCGCCTCTGTTGGGTGTTTCTCTGATCCTGAGTGTGGGACAGCAGACTCACCACTGGGGACAGGAGGACCTGCGGGCTGTGGGTCTCCTGGCAGGGGCAGAGGTGGCCTAGACCCAGGCTCCTGGGCTCCTGTCCCAGTGCTCTTTCCCCTTCTTACCGAGTTAATTTTGGGGGCGTAAGTTTCCCCTCTCTAAACTGGGACCCATCGCTGTATCTCTTTGCACTTTAGTCTCCTCATCTGTGACACGGCGTCAGTGTTGTGTCACTTGTGGGTCACATGGGGTGGAGAGGCCTTGACATAGGCCAGGCACCCGGCCAGTGCTCAACAGACGTGAGTGTTGTTATCCGGGTCCTCAGGGCCTCTGGTTCCTGGGACCCTGGGAGACAAGGCACCTCAGATGTTCTGGAAGCCCCCCCAGCCAGGCTAAGTGGCTTGACGTGGCCTCGGGGCCAGGA
Organism: Balaenoptera acutorostrata; assembly: GCF_949987535.1. Lineage (NCBI taxonomy): Eukaryota > Metazoa > Chordata > Mammalia > Artiodactyla > Balaenopteridae > Balaenoptera > Balaenoptera acutorostrata. The sequence goes on from NC_080069.1 coordinate 118,756,799, forward strand.
AGCGGCAAAACCTCATTCAAGTGTGGAGAAAAGGAAACCCTCTTACACTGTTTGTGGGAATGTAAATTGGTGCAGCCATTATGGAAAACAGTGTGGAGGTTCCTCAAAAAATTAAAAATAGAGTTGCCATATGATCCAGCAATCCCACTCCTGGGCATATACCCAGACAAAGCTATAATTTGAAAAGATACATGCACCCCTATGTTCATAGCAGCACTATTTACAATAACCAAGACATGGAAACAACCTAAATGTCCATTGGCAGATGAATGGATAAAGAAGATGTGGCATGTGTACACACACACACACACACACACACACACACACACACACACACAGAGGAATATTACACAGCCATAAAAAGAATGAAATAATGCTATTTGCAGCAACATGGATGGACCTAGTGATCATCGTAATAAGCAAAGTAAGTCAGAAAGAGAGACAAATAACATATGATATCACTTACATGTGGAATCTAAAGTACGACACAAATGAACATATCTACGAAACAGAATCAGACTCACAGACCTAGAGAACAGACTTGTGGTTGCCAAGGAGGAGGGAGATGGGAGAGGGAAGGATTGGGAGTTTGGGATTAGCAGATGCAAACTAGTATATATAGGATGGATAAACAACAAAGTCCTACTGTACAGCACAGGGAACTATATTCAATATCCTGTGATAAACCATAAGGGAAAAGAGTATGAAAAAAGAATATGTATAACTGAGTCACTTCACTGTGCAGCAGAAATTAACACAACATTGTAAATCAATTATACTTCAATTAAAAAAAAAACACCCCACATTCAAGGCCAGGCTCTCTTACCCAGAGCCTGTGTTCCTTACTAGGGATCTAGAATCAGAAGAAGCCTCCTCCTTCATCCAACCATCCATCCCTCCCTCCATTCCTCCATCCATCCCTCCATCCATCCCTCCATCCATCCCTCTATCCCTCCCTCTATCCATCCCTCCATCCATCCCTCCCTCCATCCATCCCTCCATCCCTCCCTCCCTCCCTCCCTCCCTCCATCCATCCTTTCATCCCTCCCTCCATCCATCTCTCCATCCATCCCTCCATCCCTCCCTCCCTCCATCCATCCCTTCATCCCTCCCTCCATCCATCTCTCCATCCATCCCTCCATCCATGCTTCCATCCATCCATTCATTCATTTGACAAGTGTTTACTGAGTGCCCACTGTGTGCAATTTTAGTGGCCTTCTCCCAGTGGTGACAGATGGCCCTGAGCCAGCCACAGTCTGCATGTAGTGAGGGGCTGCCGAGATACCGTGTTGTCTGGGTCCCAGGGCCAAGGCCGACCTTTTGTTCCCTGTCTGGGTGGGTGGACTCTGGAGAGGTTCCATGGACTGACCTCTCCTGGAGGCTCCCGTGGCTGCCCCTGGACCCAGACAGGGTGCCGGGGCCTCTGCTCGTTTAGGGTGGGCCCTGAGTTCACCTGTTGGTTCCCCCATGTGTTTATCCAGACACTCGTCACTTCTTCATCTGTGCCCTTATAGTTAATTCTTACCCCCAATATTTCCCTGGCACCCTGTATGTGCCAGGCTGGGAAGCTACAGATCACAGAGCAGCCCTGGGCCTCGCTCCGGGAGGAAAGTGGGGAGGCCTGCAGACCTGCTCAGGGAACAAGGGCTCTACAGGGCGGGGGAGCCCCAGTTGCCCCCGCCTTCCATGTGGCAGGGCAGACTTCACAGAGGAGGTGACGTTCGTCTCAAAAGCCTTGTAGGAGGAACAGGGGACTGCCTGGTGCCCGCCCGAGTGATGAAAAGCCGCCAGGGCCTGGGGACACTTTGGCCATGGTGAATAAAGGATGAGGGAGGGGCCCTAGGGGTGGCGGGGCTGGGAGGTAAACTCGGGCCAGACTAGCTGGGTTCAGGGATTTGCGGAGGGGCTCAGGGGCTCAGGGCCGGCAGCTGTGACAGAGCGGACCAGAGGCTAGGACCAGAAGGCCTAGAGGCCCAGATGAGTCTGCAGTGGCCAGGAGCTCACGGAGGCCTGGGGCCACCTGGCTCTGATTCTGTCCCCTGAAGGGGGCCCCTCTGCTGCCTGGGCCAAGGGGCTCACCTGTGGTCCAGGAAGGCCCCTCCACTGGCCCAGGGGTACCAGCCCACCCTCCTCTCCCAAGGATCTCGACTCCGGAGCAGGGCGGGGCAGGACTAGGAGACTTGGAGGAGAGGGCGGCCGGGAGCTGCCTGATGACAGACTCAACCCCTCTCCTCTGGGTGCTCCCCCAAATCTCAAAATAAATTAGGCAGAATCAAAATCAGACTCTCTTCATCAGGAGAAATTACTCATTTCAAATATTTGCAGCCGCTTGAACTGAAATTTAGCGAGATGAGGACTTAGATGAATAATCTGGGGCCTTTTCAAAGACAGTTTTTACTCAGCAGTTTTCCTGATTCCTGAGCCCCGTCCCCATCAGGAGCCACCCTCCTGCCTTCTCTCTTGGGCTCCCTCCTTTCACCCCCATTCCTGGCCTATTTCTCCTCCTCTCCAGCTCTTTTCTCCTTGATTTCATTTGCTAAATCTGCAGATATTCGCTGAGCGCCTCCTCCTGCCTGGTGCCCAGCTTGGCCCTGGGGACCCAAAGTGACGGGCTGGTCCAGCCCCTGCCCACGGGGGAGCAGCTGGTTCTCCCTGGCTCAGGACTGGCCCTATCCACAAGCAGGGTATCCACCCGTTATTTGTCCTGCGTGGCACTTCTTAATATTTGCAAGAAATTCCTTTCCACGCTTTTTACAAAGAAAGCTTATATAACCACCTCTCTGGAGGCCCTTTGGAGGCTGGGAGAAAATCTGGAGAATTCCACCCCCTCCCCTGACCCCTTCCTCCTCCGCGTAGGCTTGTGGTCTTTGGGATGGGTGGTGTTTGACGAAAGCCAGACCTGAGCTTGACCACCCTCGGCAGCCAGAGCCCTGCAGGAAGTGGACGGCATGCTGGGTGCATCCACCGGAGGAGGGGTGGGATGAGAAAGCAGGAAGGAGACTGAGGCCATTCTTTGAAAGAAGCTTCCAGGCTGGATGTGGAGGCCAAACTCACCTCCTGGCTTCCAGGGTCCTGGGCTGTCGTGTCTGCTCTGCCAGCCGTGGAGAGGGAACGGGCTGTGCTAGTCCTTTCTTCCTTGTTCAGATGGGGAGTATGTGTGAAATGGGAGGGAGGGGGGAGGGGGAAGAGGGGGGAGGGAGAAGAAGGGTGAAGATGAGGAGAGAGAAGAGGAAGGACAGAGGGAGAGGGAGTTTTGGCAGGTGAGGGTGTGAGATCGGGTGGAGAGATAAACCGGTCGGGTGGAGAGATAAACCCCACTTGTGAGAACACATGAGGCCTGTGTGAGTTGGTGTCTGTGGGGTGTAGGGTGGATGCCCTTATGAAAACATAGGCATTTGTGCCCCCCAGGGTCCCACAGGCCTCGCTGCTGCACAATTTCACCCACTTTAGTTCCCTCCTTTCTTCCCCTCTCAGCCACGAGGAGCAACTTTCAGTCCCTGCAATGGAGCAGGCTCGTGACTGCCCCAGGGCCTTTGCATATGCTGTCTCTGCTCCTAGAATACTCTTCCTTGACCTGGTCAGCTTGCTGTACTGGATCTCCAGTCTCAGCCTGGTTGTCATGGGGGCCCCCGAGGAGCTTGAGTGGCTTGACAGGCAGCTGGACAAGCTGGCTGGGGACAGAAGACTGGGAGTGTGTGGATGGGGCTGGAGCCGGGCCTGGAGGGGACCACTGGGTGGAGGGGTTGGAGGAGTGAGGAGAGGACCCAGGCCAGAGGCCCAAGGAGCAGACAGTTAGGGGACCTTTAGAGGAGAAGCGGGTTGTAAAGGAGCAGCAGGACGGGCAGAAGACAAAGCTTTGATAGGTCATGAAATCCCTCTCTCTCTCTCACTTGTGGCGATGTGGATAGAGTCAGGACATAGAGTGCTGCCACCAGCATCCAGAACCTGCCCCCCGACCCCCGGGGTGTTCCTTACTGTTCACACCCCCTTTATCTCCCCTAGAGGTAACCCCGATCCTAACTTTTGGAGAAATCACTCCCCTGCCTTCCTTTAGAATTTGACATCTCTCTCTGCACCAGGATTTAGGTTTGCCTGCCTGTGTGACAAGGAAGCCGGCGCCGTCCACTTCCTCATCTGTGTGATGGGCCCAGCCTGTGCCACCGTCTCCTGGGAAGAAGGAGGGGGAACAATGTACGAGCGAGGTTTTGCATTTCCTGATGATGGCTCATTGGTTAAATTCTAGGAACCGATGTTATGGTGCTGACGCAGGGAGCCCCCGTTGCTTGGACACAGCTTCCTGGGGCGTCCACCATGCATGTGCCTGGTGCTGCCCAGAGCACACAGGGCCGAGCGGGGAGCCAGTCAGGCCAGGTGCCTGCTCTCACGGAGCGCACGGTCCTCCTCCCCCCTCCGTCCCACAGATCTGTTCTGAGCGCCTGCTCTGTGTCAGACGCTGGGCTGGGTGCTGGGGGTCAGCAGTGAGGCGGACAGATGGGCCGTCTGCCCCTCCCCCCAGCACTGGGGAGACAGACTTTCAACACATCATTCCCCAAATAATTAAATGAAACTGATCTGCCCCAGGTCAGGGTGCTCAGATACGGGTCATCTGTGGACCCAGCTTGTTCTGAGGCGGTGGTGAGGGAAGGTCTACTTGGAGCAAGTCTTAAAGGATCAGGGTTGCCTGCTAAGCACACAGCACCTCATAAATGTTGACTGTTGCTGCCTTAATCCCTTCTTTTGGGGTCTCATCCCTGCAGTGCCCCCGAGTTATCCCCCAAGTTGGTCTCTTGCTCAGTCTGAAGGCAGAGAGGCCTGTGGCCTCTGCTGCTGGTCCAGGATTCTGGGAAGCGGGCGTCTCTCCCTCCCTCGGCCGCGAGGGTGAAGGTTGGGACCACTCTGCCTAGCGATGCTCTTGGGAACTCTCTGAAGTCGATAGTTTGGCTGAGGACTCGACTCGAATTGCCATGTGAAGCTTGGGGTCCTTTTGATCTGAAACCATAGGTTTCCCACCCATGAAGAGGAGGAAGCAGGGAGGAGGCAGGGGCTTAAAACAGAAAGAAATGCTTTTTTAGGTGGAAGCCTGTGATGGGGGTGAGGTTCACGGAGGGAACCCAGGGCGGCCACAGTGGGAGGGTCACCAGGCCCCTGCTGGGCTCAGTCACTGCGACATGAATGGAGGGACCTCTCTGTTGCCCTTCGCGTCAGGGGGCAACAGCAACATAAAAGGACTTTTTCTGACCCTTTTTACTCTCCAGTGGGGGCAGGGTGCCAGGATGGGGGTGGGTGGCATGGGGTTTTCTTTCCATGTCTCCTCATTGTCTTCAGAAAAAGAACAATTGACCCCCACCCACGCCCCTGGCATGATGTTCACGGCTGTTCGTGCACTGGGCCCCACTGCTTCCTCCTGCAGAGGCTAGCACCGGTCAGGCGCCGCAGCGTGCAGGTCTCTGCCGTCCCACGTGCAGCAGGCTGGACTTTGGCCTAAGGCACTGGGGAGCCATGGATGGATCTTTAGGGAGGATGTGACATAAGGACATAATGGGATTAGGGTTGTTACATAAAATACAGGACACCCAGTTAAATATAAATTTCTGATAGTCAATAATTTTTCAGTATAAGTATGTCCCAAATATTGCATGGGACATACTTGAAATAAAATTTTATTTGTTGTTTATCTGAAATTGCACATGTAACAAAGCATCCTATATTTTTATTTGCTAATTCTGGCAACCCCAAACGGAACGATATTTCTCCAAGCCCAGGGTGAGATGCAGCCAGCAAAGAGGAGGAGGAGGCCACGACCTGCCATGGGATTCCGGAACTTCCTGGGGGTTGCTGGCATCGGGACTTTTTCCTGAAACTGAGGGCAGACAGTAGCGGCCACGGAGGTGTGGGCATCGCTGGGTGAGGGGTTGGGGGCGGGGTAGAGGCATAAGGCAGTTTTCACAGCGTGTTAAACGGTGGTTCCCACGGAGATGCCAGCGCTGCTCCCCGATGGTGATGGGGCGGGAACACACAATGAGCTCTCGTCCTCATCCACCCTCCGGGGCCCCACGAGGCAGCGCTATGAGCAGCCTCTGTTTCAGTCGAGGCTACAGATGCTCCAGAGGTCCTGACCTGCCCCATAGCCCAGCTCTGAGTGGCAGAGTAGGGGCTGGAGCCCACCGGGGTCTGTCTGACTCCAGGGCTTGGGGCTCTCAATCCCAGGACCTGTTGCCCCTCCCAGCCTTGGGGCCTCCTCTCTGACCCCTGACCCCTTGCTGGCCTGGCCTTGGCCTCTGGTTGCCTTTCACAGCCTGCCTGCCCTGGGCCTGGGGCTCTGTCTCCTGCACCCTGCCCTCTGGGTGGGGTCTCCTCGAGAGCAGTGCCTTTCATTCCCAAGCGTCAAACAGGAGGGCTCCCGCGCACCACTCCAGAGCCCCTCAGCCCGAACTGCCAAAGGCTGTTTCTCCAATAGATCCCGTCACAAGGGACCAACAGACTCTCCGCTCTCCCTAAAGAATAATGCTCATAGCTTGTGTCTGTCGAGCACTTAACACGAGTCAGGCCTGACTTATGAGGGAGGCCCACCAGGACCCCATTTTACAGGTGTGGAAACTGAGGCTCAGAGAGATGGGCTCACCTGTCCGACCTCAGCCAGTGGAGAAGGTTGGTGTGTCCTCTGGGTGTCAGTTTAAATGTCACCTCCTTGGGAAAGCCCTCTGCTACCCACCCGGCTGGGTCCCCTGTTACACGCTTTCTTGGCATCCTGCATTTCTTCATTTGTCACAATTGTAATTCAGTAGTTAGTGAATGGTGTGTTGTGACCTCTGTGTCTTGTGCGTGGCTGTAACACCAGGGCCAAGCTTGGTACTGGGCATGTGGCAGGAGCTCTCTAGGGCTTATTAAGACATAGGGGAGGCTTCAGAAAAGATGTGTTACGTGAATGCACCCTGGATGGTGAGAGGTTGGGGCCCAGGGAGACTAGGTCCAGCCTTGGGAGGTGCTGTGGACTGAATTGTGTCCCCACAAATTCATTTGTCGAAGCTTTAACCCCCAATGTGATGGGATTTGGAGGTGGGCCATTGGGAGGTAATTAGGGTTAGATGAGGTCATGAGAGTGGTGCCCCCATCATGGGATTAGTGACCTTGTAACAAGAGGACGAGAGAGAGAGGGAGACAGATCTCTCTTTTTCCATGTGGACCCACCCAGGAAAGGCCACGCGAGCACAGTGAAGGCGGCTGTATTCAAACCAGGAAGAGGGCTCTCACCAGAATCCTACCATGCTGGTACCCTGATCTCCACTTCCAGCCTCTAGAACTGTGAGAAATACATGTCTGTTTAAGCCCCCCAGTCTGTGGAGTTTCGTCTGGCAGCCCAGGCTAAGATAGGAGGGTAGCAGTCAAGCACGGCCGGTGGGGCACCGGTGGATAAAGGTTTGGAGATGGAATACAACTCGGTGTGTTTAAGGGGCCATAGGTCATGGTGAGCTGAAGTGCAGTGGGGGAGGTGGAGGAGGTGGAGGAGAGTGAGGCTGGAGGGGGTGGGTTCCAGCTCAAGGGCCAGGGGCCCTGAGTTGCATTCAGACCTGCTGCTATTTAGGAATACTCTTAGTTCTGATTTTAGATGATATAATGAAAAATTCTTCGCGTAAATGGGAGTTTACTTGCTTTCCTGAGATGGCTTCTACAGGCAAAGCCTGCTTACTGTTGCAAGCTCCTTGCTGGGAGGGACCTTATATCCCTTAGAAATGCCTTCAGCCACAGGTATCAGACAAGCTAACTCCCAGACCAATTAAAGTTTACCTAAAAAGAAGACCAGGGAAGGTGTTTACAGGGCTTATTCCACCTTAGGATCAGGGTCAGGGCCCTGGGTTGCTTCTCTGTGATTCTCTTGGCCCATCTTTCACGGTGACAAGATGGCTGCCACAGCTCCAGGCTCCCTGATTTCACTGGACCACATTCCCAAGTGGGAAGGGAGAAGGTGTGTGTGATGGGAGGTACAGTGAGGGTGGTGAGGCAGTGCTCTCCCCCTGGGCTTCTCCCCTATTATCCCTGAGGAAAAGACCTTTCCCCAAAGCCCCTGCAGACTTTGCCTTATATGCCATTGGCCAGAACACAGTCCCATGGCCTCTTCTGGCTTCAAGGGAGGCTGGCTAAGTAAGCACATGACTTTTTTAGCCTCTGTGATGGGAGGCAGGTGGGGGAAAAGGGTTTGGGAATGGTCCGAGGGAGAGCTGACCTTCAATGTCTGTTAGTCTCCCTTTTTCCAGGATGTGACCCTGTTTACACTTTCAGGCCAACCCCAAATATCGCCTCTTCTGTGAAGCCAGCTTCCCCTGGCAACTGGTCATCCCTTCCTCTGCCCCTCACCCCTAGGGCACTTGGAATCCTGTGACAGGAATCCCTTCCTTTCAACATATGATGTTCCTGAAGAAAACTCTTGGGAGGCGAATGTGTGAATGTCACACACACTTGAGTATTCTAATGGGGTTTCTGTTCCCCCGCAAAGCAGGAGAACATAAAATCCCCTTACCTTTTTAGGCACAATTGCCAAGGTGTTAGGTCCAGGAGTTTGTGTGTTTTTCAATTTTTTCATTCACTTCACAGTTTCCAGCCCTGTTGTCTGGGTTACATCCGGGGCATGTCCAAAGGAGGTTCAGGAGCCGTGGTCCACGGTGGGTCTCTGGAGGTCTGCCCTCGGGCTCGTTACACTAACCAAGCCCACCCCTCTTCCCTTTGTGCCTGTGGCGCTGCTCTTGCATTTTTCAATTCATTTTTACAAAATAAGAGAAAACACAATAAAATGTTTTGACAGTTCTCACTAATAACCATTGCATTAAAGACGGGAGGAGGAACCACACACACAGGAAACATCTGTCTGCGGGCCTGGTGCGGTGGGAAGCGCTTTGCTGAGTCCACCTCTTTGCCCCCCGCTCCAACCCAGTGAGACCAAGACCACCCTCTCCCTATTCCACCGGGGACGACTCTGAGAGGTTAAGTTGCGTGCCCGAGGCCACCAGGTCCAGGGTCCCACGCTGAGAATTCACATTGCTGCTTGTGGCAGTTGATGGTCATGCCAAGCGACTCATCTGTGTCTCACGTTTCCAGCGCCTTTGTATCTCCGGCCAATGGGCTGAGATTTGAAGAGACGGGGTCCCTCTGGGCTGAAGCACCAACTTCCCTGTTGTCTCTTCCCCTATGTTGGTGACCAAGAAGGCCCCCTGTTCCAGACGGGGAGCTACAAGATGGGGAGCCCCTCCTGGCCCGGGTCCCTGAGTGACGCTGTGAAGCAGACCGGTGGTTGGGAAGTGTCGGCAAGAGAGGAACTTCTGTTGCGTGTAGCCACTGAGATTTGGGGGGTGTTTGTTCCTGCAGCCGAGTCCAGCTGAGCCCGACTCTCCCGCCTCGGAGGCCCCCACCTTCTGCGTGTGAGAAGGTGTCTGGACACTGCACCACATCCCTGCCCTGTGGGCAGCCCCTGGGAGCGCTCGGTCGTTGCTTCCTGGAACAGTGTGAGTGAGGCTGGGCTGCACAGCTGCACAGGATACTCTGGCCTGTGCAGATGTGGCCTCTTGTCCACGCCAGGACACCAGTGGGGCCCTCAGCTCTGGGCTGGCATGGGACAGCCTCCCTTCTCTGTCAGGCCTTTCCGAACCTGGCCGAGCCACACGGAACCTGGGCACAGCTGGGGTCCTTCCTGTGTGTACCCCTCCGGAGCCGGGTGCTTCCACAAAAGCCCGAGCTGCTGCTGGCAGGGTGGAGGGATGTCCATGCCACACTTGCCCAGATGCTTCTGCCAGCGCTGGGAGCCAGGCATCACCCCTAGGCCAGCAAAGACCCAGCTGGCAGGACATGATCTGCTGGGAGCCCGAGACTCTGGGCCCACCCAGCCTCATCCCTGCCTGTCCCTCTCGACTATTCCCACCACCTGGTGCTGTCTTCTGTCTTGGGACCTTGGCTCAAGCTGTCCCCTTTGCTTGGAACGTCTTTCCTGCCTTGTCTGCCTGTAAGCGCTTCCTGCCTCCTCCCACCCCTGATGCAGGGGGCTCAGGGGATGTCCTCCTCTCTTCTCCCATCGCACCCTGCTCACCTCTGCAACTTTGACATGACCCCTGTCACTTGGGTTTGCACCCCACGGTTGACTTGTCCGTCTGCCCTGTGATCCTCGAGGGCCGGGAGTGTGCCATTCCTGGGTGTTCTCTCCACCCTGCGTGGCGTGGATGAATGAATGCTGCCCCGGCCTGGGAAGCTGCACCTGTTTATTGAGCATCTACTACACGCTGGGCCCGTCACACTCCCGCAGTGCTTGGGATCCGCTCATGCCACATGGTTATCACATGTGCTTAGAAGACCAGTGCTATTTTTCGTTCCTGTCTGGTCCTGGGTGGCCCCGAGAGCAGAGCCCAAAGAGGGCCTGGGTGCAGATAGTTTGCTGGGAAGGGCTCCCAGGGGGCTGTGTGAGGGGCGGGAGAGGGAGACAGAGAAGGAGGAGGAGCCCAAGCGGTGGCGGGTGGAAGGTATGTCATAGGCCCCACCCAAAGCAGCTGCTGGACCTCGAGTCTCCGCAAAGCTCTCATTCTACTCTCGTGGCCCCCACCTGACCCGAACCCCTCCCCCTCTCCTTCATCATTTCCCTGCTCACCCTCCAAGGAGCAAGCAAAGAGGCTGCTTCCAGCTCTGTACCCACAAAGATGTGTTCGACCAGAACCCAGTTTTGGGGGTGTCTTCCCAGCTCTTTCCCTTGCAGAAATTGGGGATTTTTTTCTGAATATTGGAAGGGTCCAGGGCTTGATAACAGGGCCCACGTCCCTGCATCTCCAGTCTTTTCCCTGCCCAGGTAGTGAAATTTTAAACAGGCACATTCCTGCTGCCCAATTTTCATTAATTGGATCTAAAAGGGTTTCTATTTTCTGATTGATCCTGCCGAGGTAAACAGCACTGCCAAAAATGGGGGGGAGTGACGCTGCTGAGGGAGATGGGATAACTAATGTTACTTGACATTTACTCAGAGAGAGGAAGGGAGGGAGGTGAGTCACACACCAGAGTCTCAGCCCACAGATTTTGTAGAAACGAGCTGCCACGAGGCAGGCGGGAGCAGGAGGGCTCCGAGAAGCTTCAGTTCCCCCAATTTCACAGGCTTCGGGGACCCCTGGGGTTTCTCAGCTTGGGGAGGAGAGGGTCTCTGTGTCATTAAATGGTTATGCATTTAGCTCTGGAGGTGGGACCCCTGGGGATGCCAGCGAGGCTGAGGTGATGGCTCTCCGTTTGTGACAGGGAGAGACGTGAATGTGCGCATCTCTCTCTACGGAAGCCCTCTGTGGGGTGGGGGCTGGTGGGGGCAGCAGGGAGTCAAGCAGGAGGGTCTGGGGGCTTGGTTTCTCCTCCTACCAAAAAAAAAAAAAAAGAAAAGAAAAAAGAAAAATCTCTTCCAAGCAATCTTTGCTTCTGACTGCCTCAGTTTCCCAACTTGGTGCTACACCCGCTGCAGTTTGCAGGAGGCATGTTTACGGTTTGGAAATCACCACTGAAGGGGAAGGTGACAGGTGAGTGAGCCTGGCTCTCTGGAGCATGATAGAGAAGGGAAATCTGGTGAAGCGGTGCCCTCACCGTCGCCACCAACCATGATCACCCACTACGTGCAGGGCAGTCTTTGTTTGACTTGTTCAGCAAGGGTTGGCTGAGCACCTGTACTGAGCCAAGCTCTGCTTGTTGCAGGTGCTCTGCCCACTCGGCCTCCCTGCCCAGGCTTGCTCTCTCCCATGGTCTCCCGTCACCCTCGCTGCCTCGTGGGGCTGTGGCCGCCGTGCTCTGCAGACCTGCCACCGTGTAGATCTTCCCCCTCCTGCCTCCTGCCCTTTAGAGCTGATTGTGTTTCCTCCTCCTCTGGGTGTCTTTCCTGTCTCCTTCTGCCTGGAAGATTCTCCTTCCTCTGGGTACCAACAACCTTGATCTTCTTGACTACCACATCCCAAACTAAGCCCCACCCCCTCCCAAACTTGCTCCTCTTCCTTGATCTCATCCCCTTGGGGCCCTTCCAGCCCAGCAGCCCCTTGAGCCAGACCTGGCCTTACCCTTGCCTCCTCCTTCACCTCATCTCCCGTAAACAGTCAGTCCCCAGTCATCCTGGTTTTGCGTCCTCTGCTTCTCCCAGACCCATCCACACATCTCCTTCCCCATTGCTGCTGACCTGGTCCAGGCTGCAGTCATCTCAGCCCTTGGCCGGTTTCTCAGCCTCTGGTCTGGCCCTTGCATTCCGTTCTCCACTCAGCAGCCCGAGTGTCCTTTCATTGCCTCTAACTCTCCAGGAGGGGAGTATCTTCCATGGCTTCTGGCTTCCATTGTTGCTGCAGAGAAGTCAGCTGTTGGTCTAAATAGGGATCCCTTGAAAATGAATGGCTTTTTGTTTGTTTGTTGTTTTTTTCTCTGCTGTTAGGTATCTTATCTCTTTACCTTTGGTTTTCTGCAGCTTCACTATGCTAGACTGAGGTGAGGATTTTTTTTTTAATTTTAAAAATTTTTATTTATTTATTTATTTATTTATTTATTTATTTATTTTTGGCTGCATTGGGTCTTCGTTGCTGTGCACGGGCTTTCTCTAGTTGCGGCGAGCAGGGGCTACTCTTTTTTTTTTTTTTTTTTTTTAAAGATATTTTTTTTTTTTAATTTATTTATTTATTTATTTTTGTCTGTATTGGGTCTTCGGTTCGTGCGAGGGCTTTCTCCAGTTGCGGCAAGCGGGGGCCACTCTTCATCGCGGTGCGGGGACCGCTCTTCATCGCGGTGCGCGGGCCTTTCTCCATCGCGGCCCCTCCCGTTGCGGGGCACAGGCTCCAGACGCGCAGGCTCAGCAATTGTGGCTCACGGGCCCAGCTGCTCCGTGGCATGTGGGATCTTCCCAGACCAGGGCTCGAACCCGTGTCCCCTGCATTAGCAGGCAGATTCTCAACCACTGCGCCACCAGGGAAGCCCGGGGCTACTCTTCATTGAGGTGCACGGGCTTCTCATTGCAGTGGCTTCTCTTGTTGTGGAGCACGGGCTCTAGGCGCGCAGGCTTCAGTAGTTGTGGCTCACAGGCTTAGTTGTTCATGGCATGTGGGATCTTCCCGGACCAGGGATTGAACTTGTGTCCCCTGCATTGGCAGGCAGATTCTTATCCACTGCACCACCGGGGAAGCCTGAGGTGAGGATTTTTAAAATTTATCTTTCTTGGGACTCTTGGGGTGTCTTGAATCTATGGTTTGATGTCATTTATCAGTTCTGGAAAATTATCAGCCATCATCTCTTAAACATTGCCTTTGCCCATCTCTCTCTCTTCTTCTGTCTTTCTTTCTTCTAATTAAACTCCGTATTTTCAATCTTCTCTGTCTCTTACTCTCTCCTTTTCCCCATCTTTGGGTCTCTATGCAGTGCACTCTGGATACTACTTTCTTTTTACTTATCTTATTTTGACCTAATTATTTCTTTGTCTGCATTTAATCTGTTCTTAAACCCATCCACTTAGTGTTTTTTATCCTTTATTATTTGGAAATATATCACATATGCATAAAACACATAAATTATAAACATACAGCTTTGTGGAAGAGTGTGGGACCATCACCAAAAGGTCAAGAAATAAAGTCTGAGTATTTTATTTCAGTTATCATAATGTTCATTTTTAGAGCTTCTATTTGCTCCTTTTGTCAGCTTGCTATGTCACTTATAGTTTTATGTTCTCTGGTGATGTTTCAAGCTTGCCTTTTTATTTTTAAAAATATAGTAAGCATAGTTGTTTTATGCTAATTCCAATATCTGAAAACTTTACAGGTATGTTTCTTTTTTTTCCTCATGGTGTCTTATTTGTGTGCTGGTTTTCTTTGTACATTGGTCATAGTTTTTGAAAACTTGAGTGCAGGGATAATTTAAGGCATGGGATGAAGTTACCTCTTCCAGAGAGAATTTTGGCTGCTTCTACCATGCACTTGGATGTGCTCCCTGTCTGGACCAACCTTCATCCAAGACTGAGGTTCCCTGGAAGACCTGAGTCATTCAAACCCAGCTATAGTTCCTCAGAGGGGCTGGTCCACTTCTGGTCTCCCTCTCCCTGAGGATGTAGCCCTTGGGGTCCCAGCTAATTGTGGGGAGGATATCCTGTTAGACTGTAGGTTCTGGGCTTTTGTTTCTGTCCCCCTAGTTTTTCACGACTGGCAGAGGGAAGGCTCCTCTGGGCTTGGAAAATCTCTTTAACCAAAAGTGGTCTCCATGTGCATTCTCCTCTCTGAGTTCCTATTTGCCCTTCTGGTATGGTTTGGAAATTTCTTACTCTCTTGTAAACTTTTAATGTTTTTGCAAATATATATCTCTACCTCTGTATTAGATATAGATACCTCAAGTATCTTGTTATCTTCAACTAGAAGCCTGGTCGGAAAGACCCAGCCCACATTTACTGGAAGTCTGAGTTATCTTTCTAAACAGGAAATCTGGCTACATCTCTCTTCCATTTAGAAGTCTTGATGGGCTCCCACTGCCCTCCAGTAAAGACGGTAGTCTGACTGTTCGCCCAATGTCCTGACAGATCTGGCCTTGGCCACCCTCCTCTGTAAGCTCACCTCTCACCCCTCCTCCCTGGTGCTCTCTGCTTCAGTCACACTGAGCTGTTCTGACCCCTGAAAGCCCTCACTTCTGAGTGTAGGCAGATGCTGTTTGGTTCCTTCAGCCTGTGGCCTGACTAATTCCTGTTTGCCCTCTAAGTATCAGGCTAGACATCACCTCTTCCAGGAAGCCTTCCTTGACTGCACCACTCCAACCTCTTGCTAGGTCAGGTGCCTCCTCTGGGCTCCCACACTACCCTGTACATCCCCCATCACAGCACTGACCACACTGCACTATAATTACATGCTTCCCTGTCTGTCACTCCACTAGGCTATGGGCTTAATTAATATTTTTGAATGAATGAATGGATGTGTGTATGGATGGATGGATGGATTGATGGACGGATGGCCTCTCACTTTTTCCCTGACACTGTGAATCGTTCTGGCTCTTTGGGGACCCATTCCCTGCAACTGAACTGGTAGTGCCTGGCTAGAAGGGCTCCTTTCCTTGTTCCCCCTCCACATTAGCTGCTCAATCCTTTGCACAGAATGACTCCAAGCTCCTTCTAACACACACTTCCCTTGGGGCTCATGCCCTCTCCCTGGCCCCTAAGCAAAGAACTGGGGCTGAAGGTCCCAAGAATAGGAGAATATACCTGAGGGGGCATTTTCAATTTGAACTATGGGAAAACCTATTTCCTGTAAAGTTCATTTCTGTGCACACAAATTCCAAGACCTGCTTCTAGGAGAAAGTCAGGCTGGGAGGCGTGTCCGATGATGTCCAAGGACTCTGGGTCTCTGACTTGGGTTAGAATCCCTGACTGTGGGACTTTCCCCTATCTGTATTATTCATCTCAGAGCACTGATGGGGGCCGGGCTGATGGTGCATTCTCACTAGATTCTATTTACTGTCTTTCCATATACTTTGTCCCATCCTCCGTGTCCCTTCCTGTCCCTCTGCCTTTGCTTGTGCTGTGCCCCTTTCCAGAATGCCCTTCCCCTTCCCCTGTCTAGTCACATCTGCAAGGCCAGGCTCTGCTCCTCAGGAAGCTTGTGCTGACCATCCTGGCCCAGGCAAGACTTTGCCGGCAACATCCTCCACGATTCGAGGAGCAGCTAGGTGGGGTGGGGACTCACTGTTCATTTGGAGCATTGATGGAGCATCTCCTGTGTGCAGGGCCCTGTGCTGGGGACTCAGCAACGAGTGAGACCTGCAAGGCCCTCTTCTCTTGTTTCTTAGGGTGTGTCCCAGACTCACCAGCAGAACAAGGGCTCTTTTAAAAGCTGTTTGCTTGTCTGGACTCTTGGTGGTTCCTATCTCCCCTGATCCCTGGCTGTGACTTGGAGGATGGTGGTGGGACTCGGGGGTGGTATGTGGCAGAGAAATATATTCTTTCTCTCTTTTTTTTTTCAGTATATTTAATTTTTTAAAAATTGGAATATAATTGCTTTACAATGTTGTGTTAGTTTCTGCTGTACAACGAAGTGAATCAGCTATATGTATACATATATCCCCTCCATCTTGGACCTCCCTCCCCCCTCCCCCGTCCATCCTACCCATCTAAGTCATCACAGATCACCAAGCTGAGCTCCCTGTGCTACACCGCTTGGTATCTTCTTCTTCCTTTTCCTCTTGTCAGGGATTCAATGCTCCTGAAAAGATCAGAGGGCAAAAGTAGAAACAGAGACCTGGCCCCGCCCTTCCACCGGAGGATGGGCCAGACAGAGGGCACTGATTCTGAAGATGTCTAGGCTATGCGTGAAACCCCAGAAAACCAGAACTGGAAGAGTCCTGCAGACCTTACCCCCTCCAAACTTTACAGAAAAAAATCTGAGGCCCAGGGAGGGGAGGGGACCTCCCAAAGGTCACAGAGAAAGTCAGTGTCAGGCTGACACGGGTCTCCTGGCCTCACACCCAGCCCTCTGTCCACTGTAGCACTAAGAGGGGGCCCCAGCAGGACCCTGGAGGGCATTTTACTCTTGACGGTGGCCAAGGCCCTGTGCAAAGACTTTCCAACAACATCTTGCCAAATCTTTCCATCACACTTCAGAGGACACTGTTATTGTGTCCAGTTGCCAGAAGAGGAAGGTCAGCGATGGAAAACTTTTGCCCAAGGTCTCACAGCAGTCAGGAGATGAGCCCATTTCAAGCCCAAACCCCTAACACTTCCCTACACTGCACCTTGGAACTAGAGGCGGATCGTCTTTAAACACAGCCTCACCACGTCCAGTCTCCGGGCCTCAGTCTCCTCATAAGCTGAGGAGGAGGCCACCTCTCTCCTGGAGGTTTTTTCCAGGATGAAGTGAGGTTGCATGTGGTCTGGCCCCTGAGAGGGGCTTGAGAAATGACAAAGGTGCAGTGGGAGGCCGATCTTCAAAATTTCTGCAAATGTGAAGCACTTTTCCTTTCGCTTTTTTTTTTCCAATTTTTTATCGACGTAAAATATACATAACACAAAAATTGCCATTGTAACCATTTTTAAGTGTACCGTTCAGGGGCATTAAATGCATTCCCATTGTTGTGCAACCATCACCACCATTCACGCACAGAACATTTCATCTTCCCAAACTGAAACTCTGTCCCTGTCAAACCCTAACTCCCCATTCCCCTTCCTTTACTTTTGAAAATGAACCTCCTGCCTACATATCCTGGTTGAACAGGCCAGGGAGGGGAGAAGAGGACAATAGGCTGGCAGAACCATGAGGAAAAGGAAACAGGAAGTGAGAGGAAAGAAGAGGCTATAGGAAGTGCATCCCGGAAGCTGCTCCCCAGGGGCCAGGCCAACCCCACCCAAGGCAGAGCCAGCCACAGCCTGGGGACCTTTCCACTGGCTCCTACCACCCCTCCAAATAGAGCCCAAGACACCTTCCTGGCCCAGGGTCTCTTCAGAAGCCCACCCGTTCTTAACCTGGAAAGCTTCAGGGTCCTCATCTGTAAAATGGGGGTGGGGGAGTAATAGCTGGTGTCTCCTAGGCTGTTGTCGGAATCAGTTGACAACACATGTATAAAGCACTTAGCAAATGCTCCTGATGTGGAGCAGCCTGCAGCGTTGGCCGCCATTGTTTTTTGGGGGTTTACTTTTGTTTTGTTTTTTTGCCGCCATTGTTGTTGCTGTTATTATTACTCCATCCCAGCAGCCGGAGTTGGAGCAAAAGTCCTCCCGTATCGGGAAGGAAAGGCCTTTTCCATCCACTTTATCCTTTGTTTCCCAGAATAGCCCAGCTGGTCTCCTCACACCCACCACCAAGTCCCTGAGCTGACTGTGGCCAATTCATGCTGGGCAGTGTGGCCAAAAGAGGTGAGTGAGATGCAGTGCCCCTCCCAGAGGGCCCATCGCGGAGGGCTCGCAGAGACACCAGGAGGCAGACACAGGTTCGGATCTCTTGCAGTCGCCGTGGTCAGTGCACATTTAGGTTCTGGGGAAGGACAATGATGGGGCCCTTAACTCGACCTAGGGGTCAGAGAAGGTTTCCTGGGGGAGATAAATAAAGGTGGGCGAACAATCCCGAAAGTCCAGGAGGTGTCAAATGCCCTGGGGAATAAAGAGAACCGGAAGTGATTTAGTATTACAGGGGCAAAGGGCATGAGGCAGAGAGAGGGAGGGGATGGGTCTGGAGGAGCCAAGGGGGCGGAGTGGGGGGCAGGTTGAGGACCTTTGTGCCCAAGTACAGAGTTTGAACTCTCAACTGCAGGTGACCGGGGCCATGGAAGTGGCAGCATCTGTATCTTGAAGCACTCACCCTGGTGGCTGTGGACAGAGGGGGGTGAGAGAGGAAGATGATGGAAAGAAAGGTGGCCACTGTGAGCATCTTGCCAGAGATGTGGGCAGCCAGAAAGGGAGGAGAGAGGAGGGGGACTGCGGAGAAGTTTCGGAGGTCAAACTGTCAGGACTGGTGTGGTCAGCAGAATACACCCCCAAAGATGCCCACGTCCTGATCTCCACACATGTGAATATTTTATGTTACTTGGCAGGGAGAATTAAGATTGAAGATGGAATTAAGGTGGTTGATCACCTGACTTTGAGATGAGGAGATTATTCCGACTTATCAAGTTGGCCAGTGTGATCATAAGCGTTCTTAATATGAAAGAGGGAAGAAGAGTCGGTGTTGCAGTAAAGGCAGACCCCACTGCCCACTCCTGGCTCTGGAGATGAAATGGGTCACCAGCCAAGCAACGTGGGCAGCCTCTACACTTGGAAAAGGCAAGGAAATTATTCTCCTCCAGGGCCTCCAGAAGGAATGCAGGGCTGCCAACACCTTGAATTTAGCCCAATGAGACGTGTGTCAGACTTCTGACCTATAGAACTGTAAGAGAGTAAATCTGTGTTGTTTTAATCACTAAATTTGCTGTGAGTTGTTACAGCAGCAATAGGAAGCAGATATAACTGGTGATGGGAATGGGGGCTGAGGATAGGGGATATTAAGGGCATCTGGCCTGGAGACTGGAAAGATGGCAATGCCCCCAACCAGGAGAGGCCACAGGGACAGGATGAGTATCTGTCTACTGCACTGACCTGAGCGGCCCAGCCCTGCCCAGGCCCTCGCTAGGCACAGAGCCCAGGGACCCAGTGAAGAAGTTGAGGGTGGGGGTAACATCATCACGGTTGGGGATGCAGCAGCTGCTGTAGGGTGAATGGATGGCAAGATCCCCCAGAATTCCTTGGGTTTCATTTTTCAAGCATCAAAACAACCATGCTCATTAAGCTTTTGCTTACTGAACAAGCCAGCGAAAGAGAACTGAAACCTCAAGGACTGAAGTCAAGGCGGGGTTAGAAGCCCAGGGCATAAGTAAGGACACTGTGGGCTCTCAGGCCTTAAAAGATGCCCTTGTACCCGATTTTTCCTGGAAGAGGGAGGGCAGGTGGACCTGATTGGAATCCTCTTCCCCCATCACTTCCCGCAGCAATTCTTTTTTGTTTTTTTCTTTCCTCCAAAACGGAGGTGGAGGGCTCCTCCTTCTCACAGGAGGAGCGTGGAGCCTACCCCCGCCGGAACCAGCGGCCACGCTGGCCTCTCCGCCGGCTTCGTTCCCCGCCTCCCCCGGTCCTTTGTCTGGCTCCCGCGCTGCCGGGCACGTGGTCCCCTGTCAAATTTCGGGCGGCTCCGGGGGACACGTGTCGGCAAGCCGGAGCTCCACAGACCCCCAGTAACCATGGAAACGGTGGCCAATGGGAGTCCCGCTCTGCCTGCGGGGGCGAGGCCAAGCTTGGCTTAAGCAGGAGGGGCGGGGCGGGGCCGAGGTGTCAGAAAACTGAGGGCGGGGCCCAGATCACCCGCCGCAGCCTGGGCGGACCGCAGTGCACAGGATGCTTCCTGGGGCCATAATGTGCCGTTATCTGGACCGGGCAGCTTTGCTAACATTTGGGCAGCGTTTCCTTGGCACTCCTGGGATTTTCTTTGCCTTTAAGTATAAGGTTAATGTTCTAGACCCCAGTAGATCTGGGTTCAGATCCCACCAGCAACATTTACCAGCTGTGTGCCTTGCACAAGTGACAGACTTTCTGTACTTCCATTTCTTCATCTGGTAAATTGAGTATTGTAAAGCTCCAGCGAGATAATAAGCAATTCGCCCAGGTCTGGCACCAGTAGATGCTCAATAAACAGCAGCGACCCTTATGACTCAGCTCCTCCAGAGAAGAGGGTCCCCGTTGGGGTGTGAAGAACCCACCCTCTCAGCTGGGAGCCCAGGGTGCTGACCTCTGACTCATTTGCTCAAGGGTGGTTCCAGCACCAGTCTCAACATGCTTGTTAACAGAATGGGAAGATGGCCTGGAGTCTGTCAGGGTCCCCATGGCAGCGGGCCTGCTGCTGACTTCATGGAGGCAGACACAGAGCTGAACACCTCCAGCTGCGAGGGCAGAAGGAAAGGAAGGGTCAGTGCCAAGGGCTGGGGACCAGGAAGCAGGGTTTTGGCACTTCTGCCGACCAGCCAGGTGACCCACACAAGCATTTTTACTTCTCTGGGCAAAAGCATCTTGTAAAACAGTGAAGATGATACCTGAGGCCCTCCCACTCAGTGTGGTGGAGAATCTGGAAAGAGGAAATGGATGATCAGCTGTGCTGGGAGACCTGGCCCCTCTCTCCTGGCTTCCCCAGGGCTCAGCTCAGGGCCTGGGACAAACATTCCCTAGCCAAGAGGTGCAGTTAGCTGGAATCTTTCTTTCACTTTTATGAAGAAGTGGAAAATGCCCTCATTCATTCATTTGTTCAATCAACCGAGTTTTCTGCAGGTCTGCTGTGTACCAGGCACTGTGCTAGGTCCCGGAGCTAGAGCAGTGAACAAAACACGGTCCCTGCCCTGAAAGAGGTCACCGTCTGGCTGGGGAGACAAACATTAAAGAAATAAACATGCAAACAAACATGTGGCCACAAATATCCACAAATGCCCTGAAAGGAAAGCACAGGATCCGTGAGCATGAAGGAAATAAAAACGAGTCTGGGGGGAGAGGGCAGGCAGGGCAGGAAGTGACATTTCAGAGGGGCCTGAGGACTGAGCAGAAGTCAGCCTGGTGAGGAGGGGAGGAAAGGTATTTCAGGCAAGAGGAACAACACATGGGTGCCCTGAGGCCAGAAGGAGCTCGGGGCATCCACAGAAGGAGAGGGTCTGTGTGGCCCAGAGGCCAGCGAGGGAAGGAGTCAACAGGTATCAACTGAGTCAGGCAGGGTCACACTAAAGATCTTGAGTTTAGAAAATGGGCCATGACATAGCCTCATGGGGACTTACATGAAAATATACACCCCTGTTTTTCAAAGTTCCCGCCTGGATTGGGCTGGTGCTCAACTTGGTCTCACCTGCCTTCCACCTTTTCTAGTCTGAAGGCATTGGATGATCCAAAATCAGATGAGTTTCGTTAATACTCAGCACCATCCACTGACTACGACAGACAAGGAGACACACATTTACCGAAAGATTTTTAACACAAAGGTTAGAATTAGGGTTAGGGTTGGGTTTCGGTTAAGGGTAGAGTTGGTATTGGGTTTGGCCAGGAAAGGATTGAGGTTAGATCAGGATTACCGTTGGGTTCAGGATCAGGGTTGGCATTAAGATTAAGGCTGGTATTGGGTTTAGGGTTGGGTTTGGATTGTAGATTTGAATTCCATTAAATATACTTATATCACCGGCCCCCAACAGAATGTCTAGGAGGTAATAGGTGCCCAAGGGATATTTTTAATGAATTAATTACTGTGGTTTATTGTGAACAAGAAAGACAAAGTGCCAGGCAGGGTCACTTCCCTAGATATTCTGGTTATTTGTCTGTGTGTCGTGCTAAGTGTGAACAGACTGATAAAACTCACCAGTGTGCTAAGTTGATATTCATCTGTCTAAGACTGCACTAAAAATCATACTAAAGTAGAAAACAAGAGGAAAGTAGTCTGGGCATATCAACCCAGTGACTGAGGGAGGGAAGTGATAGAGAGCTCAGGAGACCAAATACTTCGAAAGAGTCCAGGTGTGGGAGCAGAGGTGGTTCCAGGCAGAGGTCACAGTAAGGCCAGCAGGAGGTCAAAGGGACTAGATCAGGCTGAAATGAGGGGTTTGGATGAGGAGTTGGGGGAGGGAAAAAGTGAAGAGATGAGTGATAAAAAGATGGGCAGACCACAGATCATGGAAAGCCCCATAAGCCATGTAATGTAACCTGAGTAACTCCTGGGGCCCATGTGGTCTCTTCCCTACAAAGTTTCATTAAAAGGAGTTTGGGACAGCACCCACGTATTATTTACAGGGGTTTCCAATATTCTTTGTCTTGCAAAGAATATCATGGAGGGTCCAATTTTCTAACCCCAGCAACTCTTCCCAATCCCCTCACCTCTCCCTCCAGGGCTCTTGTATTGTGTTCTACTCCAGAACCCCTCACTCTCTTGCCTCTCTCTGCCCACTCAGTCCTTCATTTACAGCTCCACTCACCCTCAGGGACTCCAGTCCCTTTCTGTTCTCCGCACTGCACAGAGCCGCCAATAAAGAACAGCCCAGAACTGCCCCAGCAAGCGCACAACCGTGCTCCTTCCCCTCTGCTTTGCATCCCTGCCTCTCCCTGGAACCAGGCTGGGAAAGGGAGAGCTCTCTGCAGAGGGCAGAAGGAAGGGCCAAGATCAAGATCCTCTTTTATGAGACCTAAGTGAGTGGGGACCGTTGCTGTGCCTCGTACCTGTCATGGTGTGAAGATTGCAGCATCTCCGCTGGAGCTGGAGAGTGAAGCAGTCAGATCTGTGAGCTCCTTGGAAGCAGGGCTCCGTGTGTTTGGTGGGTGATGCCCCACCAACACCAAGAAGATCCTGGTTCAATATGTGATGAGTGAAGAGGTCAGTGATACGTGAATAAATGAATGAATGAATGGGTGGATGGATGGATGATTGAACTCCATGAGCATTCTGGATTTTCACGCAGGCCTCAAAGACCCCAGGACAATTGCACCCCCTCCTCAGCCTCTGTAAATCCTCATTCCTTATCTTTGCGCCAACCAACCAGGGGCCTCTCAACAATGACCTCCAGGCTCAAGCGGGATGGGGACCAGGCTTCCCCACCCACACAGTAAAGCATCTGGATGGGCTCCACCAGTCTGCTGGGAATGGCCTGTGCTCCCCTGGGTGAGACCCGCGGCGCGCAGAAAACCTCCCAGTGCTTTTGGCTCTGGTTGTAATTCTGGTTTCCAGCAACACATAAAAATAGCTTCAAGGACATCCAAGGGGTGGGAGGAGGGAGACCTGGTCCCTTAGCTTCCAGAAGAACTAGATAAGCATGACTCCCATCTCTCCTTCTCCAAGGGCCAGACTGCTGCCCGTATGACTCCAGATTTGAACCTGGGTCTGTATCTCTCTGTGAACCACAGGCCTAGACTTGCAAAGTCTTCAGTTATCAGCCCCCATTACCCAGCTTCGGGCAGAGAGAGGCAGATGTAAAAGTCATGCAGGAAAAAATGTCTGAAATCCCTCCCACTGCCAGCTCTGAGAATGACTCCTGCAGGGCCCCAGTGCAGTGCATGATGGGAAGATGCAAGAGGCTGCAGTCCAGAGCAGACCTGGGGAGCCTGCAGGATAACAAGGGAGCTGGGCTGGGGAGGGGAAAGGGGGGCAGCCCAGCCGTAGGGGGCTTGCGGGCCTCTGCCTGGGCTGCAGTGCTTTGATTCCCCCCAGTGATGATGCAAATGTGTGCCGTAGACCACCTTCCAGGCCCTGCAGGGCCCATCCAAGGACAATAGCCCCCAGCCAAGGGTAGGAGGGGGAAGGTGGTAGAAGCACTTTAATAACAGACATGTTATGAGCACAGACTATTCTCGGCGCTATGCATGCATCATCGGAATCCTTACAACTAATGAAGGACTTATGATTTGTCCCATCAGACAGAGGAGTAAAGTAAGGCTCGGAGAAGGAAATAACTAACTGCACAGCCGGCAGGACACACGTCCAACAGGGACAGAGGCAGGATTTGCGCCCAGAGGGACTTGGGAGCCTGTGTTCCCGCCTCTGCACTAAGGGGTGGGCTGAGTTTCTTCCCTGCCTCCCAAAGGCCCCAAAATAGGCCTGCTTTCCTGATGAAGCTCTCCTCCCCTCAGTGCCACAAATACCCACATTCCCAGGCCGAATCCAGGGCGGGGCCCTCAGGAGCTCGTGCCCAGCAGGACCTATTTCTGGCTGCAGCCCGGACCGGCCACAAGAGACCTTCTGTGGTGGCCTCGGCCGCAGCCCACAGCCGAGGCTCAGGCCCTGGCAAGGTCTCCAAAAGGCCCATTGTCCGGCTGCCTGGGCCGCTGAGCCTGGCTCCTGGACATCCGGAGCTGGGGGCAGAGGGTGACCTAGGGCAGGGTGGACTGAGGGGCCTGTGTGAGAGCTGCAGCCAGCTCCGAGATGCCCCAGTGTCCACTGCGCCCGCTTGAGGGAGAAAACAGACTCCACCTCGGACGGGCCTCAGGCTGGCTTCAGGCAGGCCCCGAGGTCACACACACACACACACACACACACACACACACACACACACGACAACTGCCAAGGGCAGCCACCATGTCCACGGGGAAGCAAGGCGGTGACAAACAGGGTTTAGAGCTGGGTTGGTTCAGATTCTAATACTGGCTCCTCCAGTGCTAACCTGGGCAGGTCACGCCACCTCTGTGAACCTCAGTCTCCGCATCTGTGAAATGGGACAGATACCAACCCCTTTTTATAGATGTGCAGACCCAGCTTCAGAGAAGGGCCTTGCCTGAGGCCACACAGGCAGGATCTTTTTTTTTTTTTAACATTAAAAACGTTTTGATTAGGAACATTTTCAAACATACACAAAAGTAAAGAGTATAATAAAACCCCATATGCCATCATTCAGATTCAATAATTATTGAGATTTTACCTGCTTTATTTGTCCCTTTCAATTATTTTGTTGCCACTAAAGTGAATTTAAAGCCAATCCTGGGGGGAATTCCTTGGCTGTCCATTAGTTAGGACTCCTTGCTTCCACTGCAGGGGGCACGAGTTCGATCCCTGGTCAGGGAACTAAGATCCTGTATGCCACGTGCAGGGCAGCCAAATAAATAAATAAATAAATAAATAAATAAATAAAGCCAATCCTGGACACATCACCTCATCCCAACACACTTCAGTATTCCTCTAATATAAGGATGTAATACCATTGTCACACCTAGCGAAACTAACAGCAATACCATGGCATCATCTAATATCCGGTGCATAATCTATTTATCCAGATATTCTCATCAATGCGGTTTTCCAGGTGATTTGTTTGAGTTAGGATCCTTGGAAGGTCTACACATAGCATTCAGTTGTTGTTAATTTTTTTAATGTATTTTCATGCCATTGACTTATTGAAGACACCGAGTCAGTTGTCCTGTGGAATGTCCACAAATGTCGTCTGTTTGCTTCCTCGTTGTGTCATGTAACTTGTTTCTCTATCCCTATATTTCCCATGAAATTGAGCCTCCTCCCCTTTTAAATAACTGTTTTGATGAGATATATTGGGTGGGCCAAAAAGTGACTTCTGTTTTTAAGTAAAAATAAAAGACACATTTTTCATTTTCACCAAGAACTTTATTGAACAATGTATTCACTGTTTTGTTCCACTACCTTCTGCCATTTTTCAGGCAACTTCATAACTCCATCTTCCCAAAGTATTTGTTTATTTATTTATTTATGGCTGTGTTGGGTCTTCGTTTCTGTGCAAGGGTTTTCTCTAGTTGTGGCAAGCGGGGACCACTCTTCATCGCGGTTCGCGGGCCTCTCACTATCGCGGCCTCTCTTGTTGCGGAGCACAAGCTCCAGACGCGCAGGCTCAGTAGTTGTGGCTCACGGGCCCAGTTGCTCCGCTGCATGTGGGATCTTCCCGGACCGGGGCACGAACCCATGTCCCTTGCATTGGCAGGCAGATTCTCAACCACTGCGCCACCAGGGAAGCCCAACTTTGTATCTTTTTGAGCAAAGAACTGTCCCAGGTGCCTTTTACAGTCTTCCAGGGAATTGAATTTTTTTCCATTAAGAGAATTTGGTAAAGACCAAAACAAACGGAAATCCGAAGGTGCAATGTCTGGTGAATACGGAGGATGAATCCGAACTTCCCAGCCAAGCTGTAACAGTTTTTGTCTGGTCATCAAAGAAACATGCAGTCTTGCGTTATCCTGATGGAAGATTAGGCATTTTCTGTTGACTAATTCTGGACGCTTTTCATTGAGTGCTGCTTTCAGTTGGTCTAACCGGGGGCAGTACTTGTTGGAATTAATTGTCTGGTTTTCTGGAAGAAGCTCATAATAGAGGACTCCCTTCCAATACCACCATATACACAACATCACCTTCTTTGGATGAAGACCAGACTTTGGTGTGGTTGGTGGTGGTTTATTTCGCCTGCCCCATGATCTCTTCCATTCCACATTATTGTACAGTATCTACTTTTCATTGCCGATCACAATTTGTTTTAAAAATAGAACGTTTTCGTTACGTTTAAGTAGAGAATTGCATGGGGAAATACGGTCAAGAAGGTTTTTTTTGCTTAACGTACGTGGAACCCAAACCCAAACGTAACCAAGCTGGTGCAAATGATTTTCAGTGTTTGATTTGGATATTTTGAGTATGTCGGCTACCTCCCGAGTGGTATAACGTTGATTGTTCTCAATTAATGTCTTGATGTGATCGCTATCAACTTCAACTGGTCTACCTGACCGTGGAGCATCGTCCAGCAAGAAATCTCCAGCACAAAACTTCACAAACCATTTTTGACATGTTCGATCAGTCACAGCACCTTCTCCATACACTGCACAAATCTTTTTTTGTGTTTCAGTTGTTGCGTTTTTACCTTTCTTGAAATAATAAAGGGAAAATGGAACGCTCATACATTGCTGGTGGTACTGTAAAATGGTACAGTTGCTCTGGAAAACAGATAGGTGGTTCCTCAAAATGTTAAACACAGAGTTACATATGCCAAAAATGTTGCTTTTTTTCTTCCATCTTCAATATTAAAATGGCTACACAAAAATTCACCAATTTTGATAAGTTTTTTTTTTTTAAATACATGCTGATATGACAGCTGTCACAATACAATCTAACAAAATTGTTTTGAATGAAGTTAAAGACAACTAAGCGCTGCTAGAGCCATCTTACGGAAAACATCAAATGAACTTTTTGGCCAACCTAATAATTCACACCATAAACATCACTCTTTCAAAGTGTACAATTCAGTGCTTTTTAGTATATTCACAGAGTTGTGTGACCATTACTATTGTCCAGCTTCAAAATGTTCTCATCAAACCCCACACCCATTAGCAATCACTCCCCATTCTGCCCTGCTGCCAGCCCCTGGCAACCACTAATCTACTTTCCTCTCTCTATGGATTTGCCTACTCTGGCCATTTCATATAAATGGAATCACACAATATGTGTCCTTTTGTGACAGGAAGCTTTTATTTAGCATAATATTTTCAAGGCTCATCCATGTTTTACCATGTATGAGTACTTCATTCCTTTTTATTGCCAAATAACGTGCCATTGTATAAATATACCATATGCTGCTTATCCATTCATCGTTGATGGACATTAGGGCTGTCTCCACTTCTTGGCTCTTATAAATAATGTATCTATGAACATATGTGTACAAGTATTTGTGTGAATTTATGTTTTAGTTCTCATGGGTGTATATACATAGCAATGGATGCTAGGGCATATGTAACTCTGTGTTTAACATTTTGAGGAACCACCTATCTGTTTTCCAGAGTAACTGTACCATTTTACAATACCACCAGCATTTATCTATTTATTTTGTATCACTGTGCTTTTGGTGTCACATGCCTAAGGAGTGTCATGAAGATTAATGCCTTTGTTTTATTCTAAGAGGTTTATAGTTTTCACTCTCACTTTGAAGTCTATGATCCATTTTGTGTTAACTTTTGTATATGGTGTGAGGTGGGGATATTAAGTCTTGTAATCCATAAACATAGGATGTCTTTCCATTTGTTTAGGTCTTCTTTCAATTCCTTTCAGCAAAGTTTTGTAGTTTTCACTGTACAAACCTTACAGTTCTTTTGTTAAGTTTATTCCTAAGTATTTTATTCTTTTGGATACAAATATAAATGGAATTATTTTCTTAATTTCATTTTTAGAGTGTTCATTGCTAGTATATAGAAATTGGTTTTGTATATTGATCTTGTATCCTGAAACCTTTCTGAACACATTTATTTGTTCTAATATATATTTTTAGTGAATTCCTTATGATTTTCTATACACAAGATCATGTCATCTGCAAATAGAGATAGTTTTACTTTTTCCTTCCCAATCTCGATGATTTTTATTTCTTTTTCTTGCCTAATTGCTCTGGCTAGAACCTCCAGTACAATACTTAACAGGATTAGGGAGACTGGGAATCCCTATCTTGTTCCCTCCTGATTTGGAGGGAAACTTTCAGTCTTTCACCACTAAGTGTGATGTTAGCTGTGGGTTTTTCATAGATGCACTCAGGCAGAATTTTAATCCAGATGTGAGGGACTCCAAAGCCCTGACTCTTACCTTAGTCCTAGGACATAAGAGGAGTGGCCTGGTCAGGAAGAGGTTCAAAGAGCTGTCAAAACTCGAGATGGACGTGGAGGGTCTGCGTGACTTGGGAGGAGTCGATTCCAGCAGGGGACACCAAGCTCCACTGACAGTAGGCCCTGTCACCATCTTCCCTGCAGCCTTACAGAGCCCTTGGCCAGGCAGAACAAATGTGGGAAAATCAGTGTCATAGCCCTCAGGTGCCGCCATCAATGTTCAGCTCCTTGCAATCCTACCACACACCCTCTCGCCTCCCATTCTGCTCTGAGAAAGAACGTCCACGGAAAAAGGAAGTGGGAACATCTGTAATCAGCACAGGTAGGAGGGGGAAGATGGACAAAAAGAGGCAGCCAGATGGAGAGGTTGAGAGACTTGGGACCTGGACTTCTGGGTTCGAGTTTGCCCCTCCCCCCAACAATGTACCAATGAGGTGACCTTGGGCAAGTCTTTTCAGCTCCCTGCGTATGAGTTTTCCTATCTTTAAAATAGGGATAGTCATTAAAAAGTCCACAAATAACAAATGCTGGAGACGGTGTGGGGAAGAGGGAACCTTCCTACACTGTTGGTAGGAATGTAAATTGATGCCGCCACTATGGAAAATAGTCTGGAGGTTCCTTACGTAACTAAAAATAGAGTTGCCATATGATCCAGCAATCCCACTCCTAGGTATATATTATAATTATAAAATTATAATTTGAAAATTATAATTATAATTCGAAAAGAGAAAATTATAATTTGAAAAGATACATGCACTCCAGTGTTCATAGCAGCATTATTTACAATAGCCAAGACATGGAAGCAACCTAAATATCCACCAACAGATGAACTGATAAAGAAGATGTGAGATATATATATATATACATACACACACATACACATACAATGGAATATTACTCGGCCGTAAAAAGAATGAAATAATACCATTTGCAGCAACATGGATGGACCTAGAGATTATCATACTAAGTGAAGTAAATCAGAAAGAGAAAGACAAATACCATATGATATCACTTATATGTGGAATCTAAAATATGATACAAATGAACTTATCTAAGAAACAGAAACAGACTCACAGACAGAGAAAACAAGCTTATGGTTACCAAAGTGGAAAGGGGTAGGGGAGGGATAAAGCAGGTGTTTGGGATTAGCAGATACAAACTATAGATAAACAACAAGGTCCTACTGTATAACACAGGGAACAATATTCAGTATCTTGTAATAAACCATAATGGAAAAGAATATGTGTGTATATATGTATGTGTGTGTGTGTATATATATATATATATATATATATACATAAAACTGAATCACTTTGCTGTACACCAGAAACGAACACAACATTGTAAGTCAACTATACTTCAATTAAAAAACTAAAAAAAAAAAAAAGGCCCCAACTTTGGGTGAAAGAATTCTATGGAGGAGAAAAAAAAAAAAAAAAAGTAAAATAAAATAGGGATAGTGACAAAATCCACCTCTCAGGGCCACTGTGAGGATGACATGGGATAATACTCGTAAGGTGTTCAGCACAGCATAAAACACATTCTTGGCGCTCCATAAATTCTGGTTACTATTGCCTTTATTATTGTCAATTTTACTCTTACCTACATTTATACTATTGCTGCTGGTATGATGGTGGCCAATCCAGCATTCCCAGGAGAGAAATAGCCTTCCTGAATGTGCAGCCCTTGTCTGGTGATGTCCAGGGGCCCCAGGACTCCCGTGTTCCTGTTCACACTGCACCCCATGTGGGGCCCAGCTTGAGAGAGGAAGCTTCTTCCACCAGAGCAAGAGCTTTGTCAGCTAAGAAGCTTCCCCAAGGCCCTTGTAAGGCTCTCTGCCAGGCACTCCAGAGATGTCACCTCATGGGATGTTCACCCCATTTTACAGAAGAGAAAACTGAGACTCAGAGAAGTGGAGCAATCATCTAAGACCGCATAACTAGTAAGAGATGAAAATGGGATTTGAACCTGGATCACTGCTCTCACCTACTGGGCCACACCCCTCTCCTTAGCCATTGGCCAAATTGGAAAGTTCAAGAAGTCACCTTGGGACAAGGAGGAGGGGGCCCAGGTAGATGTCCCAAAATGCCCCAGAAAGGTCCATGACAAGAGCAAAGCAGAGCCCACATCAGTGATGTGGAGTGATGTACTGGGCCCTGAAGATCTCTAGTTCTAACCCCAAGCACCCAGAGAGACCCTGCCCTGGGTGGCTGTCAGGGGCTGAGGGGCCATCTGGGTACCTCTGGGGTACTATTCTGTAATCAATCCAAGACTCACAGAGCTTCCAGACAACCTGCTGTTAGGTCCCATCAACTGACATGACGACTGACCCCCATCCTTCAACTGCATTTTGGAGCCGAAATGCAGATGTTATCATTTTCTAATGATAAACTCCTTTGGTAAATTGTGGACACCAGGGAAATCATTGTGGATCTTAATTCTGCCCAGACAGGAACCAGCACCTCTCCCAGCTTTGGGCCCTACTGAGCTAAGAACCCTCCCAAGCCCCTCTCCAAACCCGCTCGCTTGCAGTGGAGGCTATTTACTTCCTGGGTCCTTCGCTCCCCATTCTTCACCCACAAAGTCACTCACTTCTGAGGGTGGGCCTGGGGGTTCCTAGGCAACAAAAGCCATCACTGAGCACAAAGACTCTACCCCCATTTCTCTGTCCTGTGAATCTCTCATTCCAGCATTCAGCAGATTTACTGCCAAGCTGTGCCAGGTGTGCTGGGGACATGTGACTCAGGCTCCCGATCCAGGGGAGGGACACAGGCCACCATCTTTAGCCCCTGCTCTGTGCCAGGAGCCCTGTGCCTTATGCTTTCAGGCACCATCGCCCTGAAAGCTCAGAACAGCCCCGTGAAGTATATGTTATCACCAATTCATGGACGAATGTGTCTCTTTACCCCCAAAATATATGCCTCGAGCAGCTGCTAAGTGCCCGGCCTGTGCAAGGGGGCAGATGCACAATGATGGCAAAGATTCCCCAGGTCCCTGCCTCCTTACAAGATGCTCCCCAGTAGGAGAGGCAGATCCCGAGCAAGAGAAGAAAGACAAGGTAGGGAGGAAAGAAGGGCCACAGGATGCAGTGAACACTGTAGGTGACAAGGCGGAAAAGTAACACAGGGGACCTACTTTAAGTATGTTGATCCGGGAGGGACCCTCTGAGGAGGCGATATTGCGACCACTCCAGTCTCGTCTCCTTCCCTTCCAGAGACGCTTCCGGCCATGTCCACCCCCAGCAAGGATGGTGGGCCAGCTGGAGAGACAGGCAAACCCTCCTCTCATCCTCTCCTTCCTGCTGACCCACTTGGCAGGGGAGGTGGGAGGAAACACGGCTTCCTCCACCAACGAGCTGTGGGACCTTGGGGGAGTCACGGTCCCTCTCTGGGCTTGGATCCGTGAAATTACCCACCCGGCCCCATCCTCCGTAACTGAGACCAGGGAACGTACAGGAAGCATTTCATCTATTTGAAAGCACTTTACAATGTGTAAGAATGTTGCCATTACCCTGCAGATCCCGGAAGGAAAACGTGCTTCTCCATCACGCCCAAGCTGTTAGTAACCGGCATCTGTGGGCCTTCGGGATCCTCCCGGTGCCTAGCGAGGGCCACATCACGTCCTCCTCTTGCTGAAGGGGAACCGAGGTTTGATCGCAACATGGTCAGCCTGAAGTCTCCCCAAATTAGGAGTGGGAGATCAACCCCCAAATAATACTAGTGGCAGATACCATTGAGCACTTGCTGTGTCCAGGTCAATGCCAAGTTTCTTACGTGGATTGTCACGTTTCGTCCCCACAACAGTCCTGCCCGGAAAGCTTTATGGCCATTAGCTGTGTTTTACGGGAAGGTGGGCAGCCAGCAGCTGTTCACAACCCTCAGGTTAGACACAGAACGAAGCAGAAGTTCCCCAGCCTGGACTTAAGACAAATGGGAAATCAGCACTCATCCAACCCCTACAGGTCCCCTCACATACCAGGCATGTTCTAGTCACCGATGAACCACAAACACAAACTCCCATCCTCGTGGGGCTTACATCCTAGTGGGGAGACAACGGTGAATGAGAAAAATGTGCCGCGTGTTAGATGCCAAGGAGGACAAGCCCCCGGATCCTGTTCTCCAAGCACCACTCTGTTGGGACAAGAACAGTCAGTGCTTTGCAGCTCTTGCTGCTGGGGGATCAGGTCACCTGCACGTACTGCTCCGTCTTCCCTTTTGCCATGAGTGTCCGGATCCCCAAGACAGGCAGAGGCCGCCAGGAACGCTAAGGAACTTCATCCAAAGTGCACGGCCAGGTGGGGTGGGCCGGCGGGACCGAATGTGGGCCTCGGAACCCTCCCGCAAGCCTGGGGCCAAGAAGAACTCTCACCACCTCCAGGGTGAATTCCATCCAGTTCCTGCCATTGGCTTGAATTGTTTCCTGGTGGTTCTGCGTGCAAATCTACCCCACCCCGCAACTATGTGTAAGTTTCAGGATCTCAGAGACGGGCTTCATTTTTTCCTGTGTCTTCCATCATCTCCACAGGGCTGGGCCCAGGGAAGGCTCCTCAGAAACCCCATAGTCCTAGGCCACTGGTTTAGTTGGCATCCTGGATGTTGGGGGCAAGAGAAAAAGAAGGATGGGGGCTCCAGCTGCAGGCTGGAAGGAAGAACATACACAGCGCAAGGCAGGCGGGCTGGAGCACCCTGGGGGCTCTGGGATGTGCTGGGTAGTGCAAACAGCACTCAGCACAAGAGTGCTTAGTAAAGGAGAACTGGGCTGCGTGTGGGAATTCCCCGGCTGCCCAGTGGTCAGGACTCAGCGCTCTCAATGCCAGGGTCCCGGGATCAGGGAACTAAGATCTTGCAAGCTGCGCGGCATGGCCATAAACCAAAATTGTTAAAAAAAAAAAAAAAAAAAAGAACTGGGCTGTGTGGTCACCATTATTACTAATAAATCATATAGTAAAAACCCTTAATGGGATACCAGTGGGTGAGGGATATGGAAGGGTAAACATTTGGAAAGACTCATCCATAATAATAATAATTTCAAAACTAGGCAATGCTTATTGAGTGAGCCCTGATTCCAGGCACTGTGCTGCGTATGGACTGGCAACTCTCATTTTCATCTTGGAAGCAGGTAAGGGCTACTGGTTTCTCCATTTTACAGATGGAGGCACTGAGGCTTGAGGAGGCCGTGCCCGAGGTCACATGGCTGGTGAGTGGTGGCCCCGGGCCGAGACTGAGACAGCTACGTAGAATGGGACTGGGGAAGGGTCAGAGTTAGGGCAGGGAGTAATCATGGGGGTCCAGGAGGGTAGCTGCTGCCCAGGCCTAGACTGGGGGGTGCCACGTTCAGTCCAGCAGGTGAGGGGCAGCACTGGTGGGAGCCGGGATGGGGAAGAATCATAAATTACACAGAGGAGAAACAACACTGGACAGACTCCCCTCCAGCCCTGATCAGAAGTCAGTTCAGGGACTTCCCTGGTGGTCCTGGGGTTAAGAATCCGCCTGCCAATGCAAGGGACGCAGGTTTGATCCCCGGTCGGGGAACTAAGATCCCGCATGTCTCGGAGCAACTAGGCCCGAGCGCTATAGCCTGCGCGCCACAACTAGAGAACCTGTGTGCCGCAACGAAAGATCCCGCATGCCGCATAGAACACCTGACGTAGCCAAATAAATAAATAGATATTTAAAAAAAAAAGAAGTCAGTTCAGTGGACTCTGAAATGACCTTAAATCTTATGGGGAAAAATCTAAACTCAGCTTTCAAGCAAGACAAGGAGCCCTTTGCTCCTCCATCTCATTTAACCCCTTTCTGGAGTTGAAATTGCCAATGAAAAAAATGTGGGCATTATTCAGAAAATCCATCCATCCTTCCACCCCCTACGGAGCAGTGCTCTGTGCCAGACACGGTTCTAAGCACTGGGATACAGCAGGGGAAAAAAAGAGACAAAAGATCCTGCCATCACGGGCTTGAATTCTGGTGGAGGGAGGTGGATGGTAAGCAAGAAATGAATAAGGGGCTTCCCTGGTGGCTCAGTGGTTGAGAATCCGCCTGCCAGTGCAGGGGACACGGGTTCGAGCCCTGGTCCAGGAAGATCCCACATGCCATGGAGCAACTAGGCCCGTGAGCCACAACTACTGAGCCTGCACGTCTGGAGCCTGTGCTCCGCAACAAGAAAGGCCGCGACAGTGAGAGGCCTGAGCACCGCGATGAAGAGTGGCCCCCGCTCGCCGCAGTTAGAGAAAGCCCTCGCACAGAAACGAAGACCCAACACAGCCAAAAAAAAATAATGATAATAATAAATAAATAAAATTTATTAAAAAAAAAAGAAATTGTAACATAAATAAATATTTTTTTTAAAAAAAGAAATGAGTAGGTTATACACTTTATTAGAGGTGATAGAGGCTATGGAGAAAAATTAAGTGATGGAGGGCAGCGGGAGTGCTGGGAGGTGGTTTGTGATGTGAACGAAGGAGACCCTGGAAACCTTGGAGATAAAGGGATGTTTCACCAAAGACTTGGGGGGATGGGTGAAGGGCGAATTGAATGTCTGGGGGAAGAGTGTCCAGTAGAGGGAACAGTTAGTGTGAAGGCTCCCAGGTGGGACTTGAGGGACAGGAAGGTTGCCTGTGTGGCTGGAGTGGGGATGGGAAGAGGGGTGTCAGTGATGCCAGGAGATGAGGGAGGAGAGGCTTTGGGGGCGGGGCTTAGCAGCCACTTGGGGCTTTGGCTTGAACCAGGAGAGAGGTGGGACACCACTGGAGGATTTTGAGCAGGACATAATCTGATTTACATTTTAAAAGGATCCCCCTGGCTGCTGTGCTGGGAATACCGAGGACTGCAGGAGGAGGGTCAGGGGGAGGTGGCAGATGAGAAGGAACTGGGTTTGGGATTGATTTTGAAGGTGGAGCTGCCAGTATTAGCTGATGGAGGAGGGTTTTTGAGAAAAGGCAGAGTCAAGGCTGACCCCAGAGTTTTGGGCCCTGGGGCCACTTGCTGGATGACGAGCCATTAGCTGAGATGAGAAAGCAAGTTTTGCGGGGAAGAACAGAAGTTCCGTTTAGGCATTTTTTTTTTATTGGCGTATAATTGCTTTACAATGTTGTGTTAGTTTCTGCTATCCAACGAAGTGAATCAGCTATATGTGTACATATATCCCCTCCCTCTTGGATCTCTCCCCCCTCCCCACCCCCTATCCCACCCATATAGTTCATCACAGGGCACGGAGCTGAGCTCCCTGTGTTATTTGAGATGCAGATTAGACCACTAGGTAGCCATTGACAAGATGCTTCTGGGTTCAGTGGGGAGGGCTGGGTGGTGATGTGAATGTGGGCCCCCTGATTCTACAGGGGCACTGGAAGGGTCCAGATTGGATGAGACCACCTAGGAAGTGAGAAAAGAGGGGGAGCCTGTATTGTTTCCTAGAAACTGCCTAACAGAGTACCAAAGCTGGTAACTTAAAACAACAGAAAGTGCTTCTCTTACAGTTCAGGAGACTACAAGTCTGAGATCAAGGTGTCAGCAGGGCCATGCTTCCTCGGGACTCTGGAGAGAATCCTTCCTTGCCTCCTCCTGGCTTTGGATGGTGGCCGGCAGTCCTTGGCTTGCAGCTGCATCACTCTGATCTCTGCCTTGGTCGTCACATGCCATCTGATCTCTCCCTGTGTGTCTCTGTCCTCTTCTTATAAGGACACCGGTCAAATTGGATAAAGGCCCACCTGACTCATGTATGACCTCATCTTAACTAATTACACCTGCACCATCCTATTTCCAAACAGGGTCGCATTCCGAGGTTCCAGGGGGTGGGGCATAGGACTTCAATATATCTTTAAAAATTTTTTTTATTAAAAATCTTTTTAGGTTGTCTTTTTTGTATATTGTGGAAAAATACCCAAGACATAAAATTTACCATCCTAACCATTTTAAAGTGTACGGTTCTGTGGCATTAAGTACAGTCGCGTTTTTATGCAACTGTCCTCACCATCCATCCACAGAACTCTTTTCATTTTACAAAACTGAAACTGTCCCCATTCAACACTTAACTCCCCATCCTCCCCTCCCCCAGCCCCTGGCAACCACCATTCTACTGCTTGTCTCTGTGAATTTGACTACTCTAGGTTCCTTACATAAGCAGAATCATACAGTATTTGTTCTTTTGTAACTGGCTAATTTCTCTGAGCATCGTGTCCTCAGGGTTCATCCACATTGCAGCATGAGTCAGGACTTCCTTCCTTTTTAAGGCTGAATAATATCTCTCAGCATATCTTTATGGGGGACACAATTGAACCCATTATTGGGGTCAGAAGACTAAGTCTTGGTCATTCCAATATTAAGAGGCCTGAGACATGAGGAGGAACCAGCAAAGAAGGTTGAGGAGTGGCAGTGGGGAGGTGGAGGGGAATCAGGAGAATGTACCTTCGGAATTGGGGGCGGGGAGTGATGGTCAGCGCCAGGGCTGCTTCTGGTCAAATAAGAGGTGGAAGGAAACGGACCATCGGGTTAGCAACGGGGAGAACATTGGTGACCTAGACCGGACCGGTGCTGGTGGAGTGGGAGGGATGAAGCCTGTTTGCAGTAGGTTTTGGGAGACTGGGATGAGAAGCAGGTATAGTAGGCAGATAACTCTTTTGATAAATTTTGTAATAAAAGGGAGCTGAGAAATGGGGTGATAGCTGGAGAGAGACATGCAGTCAGAGGTTTTGCAAAGATGAGAGTAGTTACCGCGCGTTTGTATGCAGGTGAGAATTATCCAGCAGGGAAGGGAAATCTGGTGAAGTGGGAGGAAAGGCGGAGTGGCTGGGGTGAGGCATGTCCCTGAGGGCAGGAGGTGGGATCTGATGCCCAAGGCAGGGTTGGGCATCTCTAGGAGCAGGAGGGGGCAGAGGGAGTAGACCAGGTGCCAGGGTGGGGCGGTGGTGGCAGTCCCTGGATATTCTTTTTTTTTTTTAATTAATTAATTAATTAATTAATTAATTTTTGGCTGCGTTGGGTCTTCATTGCTGCGCGCTGGCTTTCTCTAGTTGCGGCGAGCGGGGGCTACTCTTCGTTGCGGTGCGTGGGCTTCTCATTGCGGTGGCTTCTCTTGTTGCGGAGCACGGGCTCTAGGCGCACGGGCTCAGTAGTTGTGGCTCTCAGGGTCAGTAGTTGTGCCTTTCAGGCTCAGTAGTTCTGGCTCATGGGCTCCAGAACGCAGGCTCAGTAGTTGTGGCGCACGGGCTTAGTTGCTCCATGGCACGTGGGATCTTCCTGGACCAGGGACTGAACCTGTGTCCCTTGCGTTGGCAGGTGGATTTGTAACCACTGCGCCACCAGGGAAGTCCCAGTCCCTGGATATTCTTATTGTTTATGTCCCTCTGAAGTAGAACAGGGTCGTAGGTGAGAGAGTCAGGGGAGGTGGTGCTGACGGTCTGGGGAGTGAGAAGGCACAGAGAGAGCGAGTGAGTGGACCTGGGGAAGGCGGTGTGGGTGCCAGAAAGAAAAACAGCTGCCATTTGTTTGCTGCGGGTTTACTCCATGCCAGGCACCAGGCGAATGGTATTCCACACGTTTTCTCATTTAATTCTCCCACCGACTCTGACGTGTATTTTTATTTTCCGTTTTACAGATGCGGAGACTTGAAGACTTAGGAAGGTGATGTAACTTTCTTTACATCATATAACCTGTAGGTCTGACCCTGAAGCCTGACTACTAAACAAGCCTGTCCAAATCCCACAGGAAGCCTGGGGACTATTTTGTCAAATATTAAATTACATTATTTTTTTTTCTCTCTGGAGAAGTACTAAATGTTTATTTCAGAAAATTTGGAAAATTCAAAGTGACATAAATATAAAAAAATTTTAAATGGCTCTAATTTCACCACCCAGAAATAATTACTATTAAGATGTGGTGATTTCTTTGCAGTATTTTTTTCAATGCATATTAACTGTGGCAGATTTAATGTGTTCAGCAAATCCTGTTTCCCTTCTCTTCATGGCAGGCAGCTAGACTACATTTCCCAGTCTCCCCTGCAGGTGGGGTGGCATGTGATTGAGTTCTGACCAATGGAATGTGGGAGGGAGTGATGTCACCCCCTTCTGTGCCTGGACCATAAGCTCTTCTGATCTTCCATGCTTTCTCTCTTCTCTTGTTGCTCATGGGATGGGAAGGACTCAGTGAAGGACTTCAAGACCCTAGGGGGCAGTCAGATCATTAGTCAGAAGGCTCCTGAGCTCCCGAATGACCCAGTGGAGACCCTACCTCCCCCTGATAGTTCCATAGGGTGGAATGAACCTTGGCTGTGTTGTCATTGGACTCTGGGCATTGTTTGTTAAAGCAGTTAGCCTGATACAGTAACATCACATAAATATTGGAATCATACTGTAGATACAGTTTTTAGGTTGATTTGTATTTGTTATTATTATTACTTACCATTTACAGCAACCTTCTCCTATATTGTTAAACAGTCTTGGATAGCATGGTTTCAATGGTAGTCCATTATAATTATTTATTTACTCAATCCCATATGGTTGGATATTTAGGTTGCTTCCGCCATTTTGCTCTTATAAGTCAGGCTCCAGTGAACATCTTCATGATAAATCAGGTCACGCGATCTGGAGATGCATCAATTCATCCCACCTCTGTTTCCTGTCTCTGAGCCTCTCCTTCACCCGAGCTTAAGGAGGTGCCCCAATTCCATAGACACTATCTATACAAACGAGTATACTGGGATGAAATGTACATTCTTGGGTGAAAGTGTGTGGAAAACCTTGATTATTCTAGATCTGATCTCATTTTGCCCTTGTGTCCCCTTTCCCACTGATGTCTTGGCAGTGGACGCGGTGAGGTGACATACTGGAAGTCGTCTCTGCCTTTCCAGGCAAATATCTGGGCAATTCAAAGCCCTGACTCCTTGGAAGGGTGATTCCTCTGCACTCAGGCCATCTTATTTCCGTTTCCTTTTGTAGGTGGTGTCTGGCTGCGTGGAGAAGCTTATGTGGTCTAAAGGGGTTGAGGAAGGAGTGTCTTGTCCTACTTACTGCACCTGCTCAGGTGTGGCTGGCTTGGTACACACTGGTCTTTGGGCATCCTGCTGACTTTCGATGATGGTAATTCTGGATCTTGCTTTGTACC
Organism: Balaenoptera acutorostrata; assembly: GCF_949987535.1. NCBI lineage: Eukaryota > Metazoa > Chordata > Mammalia > Artiodactyla > Balaenopteridae > Balaenoptera > Balaenoptera acutorostrata. Next base: position 118,796,447 of record NC_080069.1, read on the forward strand.
ACACTTCGCATCTCAGAGTCAAGCCTCTTCTCATCTGTGTTGGTTTACTAGGGCTGCTGTAAGAAAGCACCCCAAACTGGGTAGATTCAAACAGCAGATATTTACTTATTCTGGAGTCTAGAAGTCTGAGATGAAGGTGTTGCCCATGCCATGCTTCCTCTGAAGCCTCTAGGGGAGGATCCTTCCTTGCCTCTTCCCACTCTGGAAGCCCCAGGCTTGCAGCTGCCTCACTCCAATCTCTGCCTGCATCTCCTCCTCTTCTTATAAGGACATCAGTCATACCAGGATGCCTATCCTGATGTCCTCATCTTAACTCGGTTACATCTTCAAAGAGCCTATTTCCAAAGAAGTTCACAATCACAAGTACAGGGCGGGGGTGGTGGGGACCTCAACATATCTTTTTGGGGGAATACAATTCAATCCATAATACCCTCCCTGGACCTTCTCAGCTCCTGGGCTCCCTCCACTCAGTGTGGCAGTGAGGGTCCCTATTATGAGACTGTCCTCGGTTCCACCTGCCTGGGGACCTGCAGCCATTTCCACTCTCCTGTAGCCTTGCCGTGTGCAGTGTCTGGCCCAGTGTGGACACAACCTGGGTTGGGGGGGGCACAGGCACCACCTTGGATATCCCCACATCCCCTAAACCTGTCTTAATCGTTCTGCTGCCCTAGGACCCTCTGACCATCTCTCCTTCTGCCTTGAAAGGGCCTTCCACACCCCGGCACTGTCTGGCAACAAATCTTCTACTCTGTGCTACAGATGTTATCCGCCATCCCTTCATGGGGCGAAAGCCTCATGGTTTAAGTTTCATGGTGGTGGCAATTCGAGAGAGAGGAAAAAAAAAAATACTGGGTTAGCAAAAGGGAGAACACAGCAGGAAACATTTCAAAGATTCTACGCCTGTTAAAATGTTTTTGATGGTAAGCCCTATTTACCTTGACCTTTGAAAGTCTAAACAGATGAAAACCCTGGTCTCCCTTTATCTGGCAGCCTGTCTACTCGCTCAGTGAACCCTGTCTGTTCCTCCAAAGGCTCCTGGCCCTTGATTTCTTCTTCTGGAACACTTTCCCTCTTACGCCCTTGCTGGGGCATTTCCTACTCATGCTTTGGGTCTCAGCCTGGACTATACTTCATTGGGGGAGCTGTTCCTGATGCCCCAGTTGGGTAACCGCCCCCCTCTCCGCAATTACACTTGTGACTGTGTGTTTTACGTCTGTGACCCTCAGCAGATCACAGCTTCACGAGGACAGGAGTCACACGTGCTTTGTTCCTCTCTGTGTTCCCACTGTTGGCACTTGGTAGGAATTCACCGAATGTTGGGTGAAGGAATGAAAGCCGGTGAAAGTGACACGACATCGTTTTGTATTAGATTGAACCATAGGAGCTTGCCAACAAAATCTGGTTGATTTTGACCTACAAATATTCCAATTGCCTGTGAGTGAAGCCTTCCCACCGTCTCCTTTTTTTGCAGACTCCCATCCCTGGGTGACCATCAGCTTGTCTGCTGGGAGGGGAGGCTCTGAATGGTCTGTAATTTCTTGGCACTCCCCTTCTCCCCTCTTGTGTTGGCCATCAACCTTCTCTTGGACCCAGAAGATTCTGCGTTGGGTGAGTTCAAATGCATGTGATAAAATAGCCCACGTGGTTTAGCCACTTTCTCCAATTTCTTTCTTTCTTTTTTTCAGCTGTACTTTATTTATTTATTTATTTTTGGCTGTGCTGCACGGCTTGTGGGATCTTAACTCCCCGACCAGGGATTGAACCCGTGCCCTCGGCAGTGAAAGCTCGGAGTCCTAACCACTGGACTGCCAGGGAATTCCCTCCAATTTCTAATTGTTCTCCAGTTTCTCTGTGTCCTGGTGGATTACCTTCATGCATTGTGTCTTAGAGTGGCTTGGAGGTTGGCCACTGTTTGTGCTGGTGTAGAGTTGCCGGTAAGAACAATGGATTTGGTGTCAAACAGCTCTCAACGTGGGGCCTGGTACAGAGTAGGTGCTTGATAAATGCTTGTGGAATGATGGAGAACAGATTGGAGTTCCAGCTCTGCTACTTATTGGCTCGAGATCTTGGGCAAGTTACTTACACTCTCTGAGTCTCAGTCTCCTCCCCTATAAACTGGGGTAATCCTGTACCCACCTGACCAGGTATGTGGAGATGACGGAGGCACAGGGCTTTGTTTGGCTTGGGGTTGGGTCCACATGAGGCTTCATAGCAGTGGGAGTTGTTGGTGGTGGGTGTCTCCCAGCAGTGTCCTCTCTTCTCTTCCAGACTTTTCTAAGCATCTCTTATCTGGCTTCCCAACTTCCTAGCTCTTCCCCTCCAGTCAACCTGTACCCCTCACCCAAGGATTAATCAGTGCTCTCGTCTGCGGTCCCATCACTTTCTGCTCAGCCTCACCCACCCACACTTCCAGCCTTGTCTCTGATTACACTCCTGACCTTCAACTAAACATGTCTGTCACTTGCTGTTTCTGCCCCAACCCCGCCTAGCTTCCAGACTCCTCTTTCACTCAAGTGATGTCTCTCTACGTCCCTTCCACCTGGGATGCTCTCGCCTCACCAAGGGAGACAATATTTGTCAATGAACTTTGATGTCAGATGGCTAATATATATAAAAAAAAAAAGCAGGAAAAAATAAGTGTTGGAGAGAAGGTGGATAAATTGGAACCCTTGTGGGCTGCTGGTAGAAATGTAAAACTGTACAGCTGCTGTGGAAAACAGTATGATGGTTCCTCAAATAGCTAAACGTAGAATTATCCTATGATCCAGACATCCTACTTCTGTGTATATACCCAAAAGAATTAAAGCAGGCACTTGAAGAGGGATTTGTACACCCATGTTCATAGCAACATCATTCACAATAGCCAAGAGGTAAAAGCAACCCAAATGTCCATTGACAGATGAGTGATAAACAAAATGTGGGAAATACATACAATGGAATATTATTCAGCCTTAAAAAGGAAGGGACATGCTACATGCATGAACCTGGAGGACATTATACTAAGTGAAAGAAGCCAGTCACCAAAAAAACAAAAACTGTATGATTCCAGGTATATGCCGTCCCTAGAGTCGTCAAGTTCCTAGGGTCGGATAGCAGAATGGTGGTTGCCTGGGGCTGGGGGAGGAGGGAGTGGAGAGTCGTTTAATGGGGACAGAGGTTCAGTTGGGAAGATGAAAAGACGTCTGGAGTTGGGTGACACAACCATGTGAATGTACTTAATGCCACTGAACTTATACTTGAAAATGGTTGAGATGGTAAATGTTGTGTTTTGTGTATTTTACAAAAAAAAAAAAAGACTTCGAAGATTGCCTTTGCCAGAAGCCACCATCAAGAGATGTCCTTGCTTAGGGGGACAGAGGGTGGTCTGCATGGAGGCCTCAGGCAGCCTCTGCTCTGCAGCTGGAGCCAGGACGCCAGGAATATTCCTGACCCCAGGGCAGGCCGAGACCTCCGTGACAAGCGGGGCTGCTCCGGGACTCCCCCTGCCTCGTCCTCCCCTCACCTGGTCTCACCTCTCCGTTCCCTGAAACCCGCTGCTCCAAAGACCTTTCAGCCCCTACCCCAGCTGCCGTTTCCAAGGCCACACCTGGATCTGGGCTTCTCCAGGAATGCCCTCGCCCACCTGGAGTCTCCGTTTCCAGCTCCTCGTTCTCCGACTCCTGCCTTTCCACACACTCCCTCTGTGACCTTGAGTCTGATAATTCCTTGCCGCCTGCCATCTTTGACCCCCTTTTCCTTCCCCTCCCCCTCCCCCTACCGCCTCTGTCTGTCCTCACTCAGGTTACAGGCGATTGTCTCTGTTGCATCCACCCTCAGCCCCCTGCCCTTTCCCTCCTCCTATTTTCTCGCCAAGTCCTGGTCCCGGTCGAGTCCAGCGTGCTGCCTCTCGTGTTCTGGCCCCCAGGCAGTGGAACTGGTGAGGGGCCCTCTGCATCTTCTCTTCTCCATTTACCTACTCCAGGCTTCTCTGCAGCTCTGCACCATCTCTCTCACGTCCCCTCTCTTGGGTCGTCCCCATCAGCAGGCAACAAACACGCTGGAATGCCTCCCATATTTAAAACAGCCACCCCTTGACCCTACAACCCTCTCACCCCAGCTTCAGCGCTGTTTATCCGACCCTCTTCCGGGACACTTCCTTGTCAGGGTGGTCTTAGTGAGGTCTCTCTACGCGTCCCCTCCTGTGATCTCCTGAGCCCCCTGCAGTCAGGCTCTTGCCCCAGCCCCTCCACCCAAACAGCCTTTGCCAAGGTCAGTGCTGACCACCATGTTGCTGACCCCAAAGGTTACCCTTGGTCCACTTGCCAGCAGCAATGGACACAGCCGGTCACTCCCTCCATCTCCGAATACTCACTTCTCTTGACCTCCCACCTTTCCTCTTGCTGCTCTTCTCCCTGTTAACCTGGACCTGCCCCAGGGCTCGGTCCTGACCCCGCTTCCCTTGTCTGTCTGCAGCTCTCCCTGGGTGGTCTCTTCACGTCATGGGGCTGAGAACCAGCTTTGCAGGGACGTCCCCCAGATGCCTGCCTCCAGCCGGCCCCTCCCCTGAACTCCAGGCCTGCACATCCCATGGCCTCCCAGCATCTCCGAGGGATGGCTCATGGCCCCTCACACTCCCCCGGTTCCAATCAGTGTCTCTCCCACCAGCTGACCCCAAACCTGCTCCCCTCAGCCAGTGGGAACACTATGCTTTCATTTTCTCAGGTCAAAACTCTTGGAGCTGTTCCTGACTCCGGTCTCTCTCACATCCTCATCCAGACCAGCGAGTCTTGTCAGCTCTAACCCAAAACACACCAGGAATCTGGCCCCTTCTCCCGGTCTCCTGGGACCCGGGGGGCCAGCCGCCATCCCCGCTCCTCTGTCTTAACTGACCTTCTCCCGGCTTCACCCTCTGTTCCCCTTCAGCCTATTCTCCACACTGTAGCCCAAACCATTCTTTTAAAATGCAAGTCCAATCTTGTCTCTTGCAGGCTCAGAATCCTCCAGTGGCTTCTCATGGCAGGGAGAGGGAGACCCGAAGTCCCCGTCGCCCAGGCCCGATCTGATCGCACCTCTCCCTTACCTTGCTGACCCCTTCTGAGCCCCGTGAGGGCAGGGCCGTGTGTTTGGTCTCGGCCGGCTCCCCCGGCACCGGGACCCGCACCCAGACCACACATTGGTACAAACTGGATGAATGAATAAGTGAGGAACAGACGACTGGCCTTCCCTGGGAGGCTCCGCCCTGCACCGGAGCCGGGCCCAGCTTCCTCCCGCTCTCTGCCTGCCCAGGTTGCACCTGGCCCCCGACCCCTCCCCCTTGGCCAGGTGTGCAGCCTCAAGAATTCTTCCGTCTGCTTGCCAGCTCTCTTCTGCAAAGGAGGTGCCCCAGGGAACAAGGTTTTCTGGTGCCCCCAGATCCTCCTAACCCCGTGTGAATCTCCTCTAGCGGTCCTGGTTACCCTCTCAGGTCCCTCCCTTCACCTCCCCCACCCGGTGGGCGTGGCAGAGGGAGTAGAGACCACGCCCCTTTGTGACCACGCCCCTCTTCAAGCCAACCAAGCTCCAGAAAGCCCAGACTTGCACGCGCTGGCAGCCTGGTTTAGGTCCCTCAGGCTCCTCTCCTCTGCTTTGAGGAGGGGGAGGCCACTTGTCCCATTCTGGGAGTCGAGGTACCCGGATTGAAGCTCGGTGCCTGGGCGGGGACTCAAGGGCCCCTTCAGCATGTGCTTCCCCAGATAGCCACAAGGCTTGCTTCTCACTTCTGACATGACATGACACCAGGAGCTGAACAGAAATAGAACTGCAGGAATCTGTTCCAATCTGCAGACTAAATTGAATTAATGCATAGGAATTCTCAGTTTTAAGTTTCTTTACTTAAAATTTTCTTATACGTTTAATACCTGCCAATGTTTGTCTGTACGTGACATTCAATAACGGTAATTGCTGTCACCTATGCCAATTTTATCTGCATATCCCAGGCATCGTGAGCTTTCCACACAAATGTATGGAAATCTACAGAAAACCTGTGTTTGGTCAGTGCTATCGTCTTGACTATTTTGCAGAGGAGGAAACCAAAGCTCAGAGAAGGGAGGTCACTTGCCCAAAGTCACACAACTGGCTCTGGTGGAGCTGAGGTTTGGACCCAGCTCTAGGTAGCACCAAAACCCCTGTTCTCCTCACCACCCTCTCGTGCCTCCTCCTTGCTGGCCCCAGAGCACTTAGATGTTTTAAGAGAATGCTTTCTGCTGCCATCTGTATTTCATGGTGATTGTCCTTGCTTTTTAGGCATTCTGCCCTAGGGAATCCTTTTGAGAGGGGGGTTCCCCTTTCGCTTGCCTAGATGTGACCTTGAGGCTAAGACCTAGAAGGAGTCAAGGTGGCAGTTGCTCAGGGTGACCTGAAGGGTGAGGTGGGATGCCTGGGGGCTGCCCCTTGCAACCGCTGGCCCTCCTGCTTTCCTGCCCCCCTGACCAGAGCAGGACGGCTCTGAGGACCCTGGGGGTGGGGTCCTGGGACTGAGCGTTTCTCATAAGGGGTCTGCGTGCAGGCAGGGGGTCTGCCCACTGCCCCTGGCCAGGCCCTCACTTGCAGAATCACTGTTCTAAGCTGCAAAGGGCTGGGCTCACCTTTGAATTCATCCTGCAAGTTGCATCTAAGGCAGACACTCCGCAGATTGGATCTGAGTGGCCCCAGCCTAGCGGGACTGCTTAAGAGCCCCCCCGACCCCGCACCACCTTCTCTCCACCCAGGGCTCATCACATTTTATAAGGGGTTAGGGAGGCTTTCGGGTCAGAGAGTGTCCGGGCTGCTCTGAGGGGAACCAGGGAAGTTGTGGGGTCAGAGTAAGGAACACTATGGGCTTCAGAAGGAGGTCACGGCCCAGTGGGACCCCTGTGGACAGAGCCCTCACGGCCTGCACTGGGGCTGAGTGGCAGATTGGCCGCCTGTGACATATGCCACCAGCCTGCCTGTCTGGCCCCTGACAGTGCTCAGCCAGTGCAGAGCATGGACTGTCTCTGCCTCCTCGTTCTGGGGGGGGCGAGATGGGACAAATAGCCGCCAGTCCTTCCCTCAGTGAAGCGTCCCCTCCATCCTGGCTGGCCTCCCACCCAAAGGACTGTTCGGGGACCGTCCAGGCGCCCTCGTGAGTTTCTTACCCCCTTTATCACCGTCACCCATTTTCATTCACGCATCCCTTCCTGAGACTTATACTTGCATTCTCATGAAGGAGATTTGTTAGCTTATGGGAGGATTGTGATCCGACTTACCTACTTCACTTAGAAATCCAGAGGGTAGTTTGTGAGGATTTTGGAGGGTGGCCTCCTTCCCCTCCATCTCTGGCCAAGGCTCTGGGCTGCGCTGTCTGTGTGGAGGGGGCAACGGTCAGCAGGGCCCTGCTTGCAGAGAGTGCTGGGTCCCAAAGAGCAGAGCAGCCCAGCAGACCCCGTGATCCTCAGTGGGATGGTGACCCCCCCCTCCAGGAGGTGGGGGGAGCCACTGCGGCTGGAGGAGGGGGCCCCCTGGTGGGTGGGGTTGAACATGGGGTGCCAGGTGGGGAGGGTATCCAGTGGAGGGGAGCCCCCCAAAACGTGGAGACTTTGTAGAGAACAGACTGGCCATGCAGGGAGCAGATGACTGAGGGCTGTGGTCCGCCCACTTCCAGCAGGAGGCCATGGGCCAGGCTGGCCCCCTAGGACTTGGGTGCCCTCCTCTGTAACAGGACCACAGCGGTACTCGTCTCTTGCAGGGAGGTAATGACGGTGCCTGTCAGCAGTAAATGAGGTCGGGTCCCTACCTTGCAGGGAGCCCCATCCCTGGTTCAGTGGCCCGGGGTTGTTCCCCACTGGTTGAGGTTTCCCAGTGGTGCGTGAGCAGCCCTGGTGACATAGGAGGCGGTGATTCCAGGAGCCCCACGGACTCCCTTCTTCACCCTCCCTCAGTTTCCTGGAGGAGAAGCTCACACACCCTAACTCTTTCTAACAAAGCACTGTGGCAGGCAACGATAGCCAGATAGATTTTGTTAACACTGTTTTATTTTAATTGTAATTTATCTTTACTTTTATCTTCTATTTATGGCATGGGATCTGAGTTTTCCACTTGTAATCATATAAAGTTCCCGGATAGCAGCATTTATTTAGGTGAGAATAGTGAATTCGTTTAAAGAAAAATATCAAACAATACAGTGATTCAGATCGAGTAAAACGTAGTGAAGGTCGTACCTGAAGGGCTGGGTCAAGACCGGGAGCCATGCGTAGAGTTTTGCTCTTTCATGAGTCAGGAGACCCGGTTGATACCCGTTTTGTTAAGTTTGCCCCAAAGGTGGTGACGAGTTTGGCAGGAGGGGTTCAGGCACTCGGTGCTGTGTCTGTGCTGAGTGCATCTTCTGGGACTCCCCCTCCTCCAAGAGCCCTGCAGGCTTGGGGCTGACGTGACCCCCATTTTAAGGTGAGGAAGCTGATCAGAGAGGGCCAGTGATGTGTTCAAGGTCACACAGCCAGTGAGTTGGGGAATGGGCCTGACTTCACCTCACATGGCGAGAGGTCTAGCGCCGGTGGTGTCACTTCTGGTTACCCAGTCCTAGTCATTTGGAAGGAGAAGGGTGTGGAGAAATGGGAGTGTGTTGTGGAGGGAAGGGGCCTCAACCAGCGAGGGGCCCAGGAGTCTGGACAGTGTGCATGGGCCTTGGAAGGAAAAGCCACTCAAGGTCACCGAGTGAGCCTGGAACCCAGGGACCCTGCCTTCGCTGGATCTGCTGTCCACCGTGCCACTCCATTCTGCAGGGGTCTCCTTTGACCAGGCGGCCCCCTCCCCTTTGCAACCTCTCGGGGTGGGGGTGGGGGTATGTGGAGGGAGCGGCCGCTGTGTGGACACAGGTCCCCACTGGCCCGGCACACGTGGGTGGCCCTAGAGGGCTGCTGGGCACCCAGGTCTGGCTCTTGGCCTCAGAGCAGAGCTTTGGGTCCCTCTCCCCCGCCCCTCCCAACGCATCCTCTGCACACTGGTCATGGAGGGGCTGCGGGGGGGGACCTTTCCTGGGTAGGGGTCTCTGAGGAATGGGCCGGCAGCGTTGGGGGAGCATTGGGGTGGGAGTTGGGAGATCTGAGTCTCCTGGGGGGACCTCAGCTTCTCCTTCCTTAGAGGGAAAGGGTGGGGCCTGATGGCCAGAGGGGCTTCGGGGTCTGATGGTGTAGGGATGCGGTGGGAACGGCTCCTCCCTGCCCCAGTCTCCAGCCTGTGCCCTCACTCCCTCCTCCCCTTAGGAGAGGTCCCAGGAGGCGCCAACACGGGGGTCCAGGCTGGGCCGCGGCTCGCTGGCTCTGCCTGCTGCCAGCTGCTGTGTAGCCCTGGCAGGACATCACCCCGCTCCCCGTCCAGCTGTGTGGTCTGAGCACATTAACCCCTCAAAGCATGGAGGACGTGGACTCATGGTAAGTGCTCAACAAACTTTACCTGTGTGCTATTATTAATAACAAAGTGCTTAAAAAGCTGGAGGGATTACAATATTTTATAATACCTATAAATGGGGCATAACCTTTAAAAGTTGTGAATCACTATATTGTACACCTGCAACTTATATACTATTGTACATCAACTATACGTCAATAAAGAAGTCATTGCCAACACCTCCCCCTCCAAAAAAAGGCTGGAGGGATCAAGAGGGACCTTTTAAGCACGACAGTTGGCTCTTTGGGCTGGGGATCCTTTTATCCAGCAGGAACTGGCTGTGAGGACCCCTCTCGCCCGCAGCCTGTAAGGAAAGGATCTGTCTTTTCTCCTCCTTCCCAGGCTTCAGGTCTGAGCTCCAAGACCAGCCTGTCTGAGGGGCCTCCCAGACCACCCTGCGTGATCATCCGGTGGGCTGAGCCCCTGTTCATTGTCTGATGCCTCCGTGTGAGAACCTCAGCTTGGTGCCTCAATGTGAGAACCTGAGCTGGGCGTCCCAAGGCCTTCTTTCTGTAGCTCCACCTCTGGTGTGGTGCCTGGCGTGGAACAAGTTGTCCCCAAACCTTTGTGAATCAGTGAAGGGCAGCATCGCTATAATCTGTCCCTGCATCCCAGAGGACGCTGAGGCTCAGAGAGGTGAAGCCACTTGCCCGAGGACACACAGGAGGACAGTGGTGAGTGAAACCTTCAGTCTGTGCCAGATGGCCTCCCCGCAGAGCTCCCTTCCTCGGTCCCACCCCCCTCGTTGGCGAGCCAGGATCTTACACCCATTCAAGGCCCAGTGGGCTGAGAACACAGGGCTGGGGTGTTGGAGGCTGTGGGGCTGATCTCTCCTGCTGTGCTTGGCAGGAGGCTTCGCAGACCCAGCAGGCTGGGGAGGGAGCGGGAACTCGCAAACGCACTAATTATCTCAAGTTCAAGAGCCATGGCGCCCACTGGGGACCAGGAGGCAGGTTCCGTCTTTGCTTGTTGTTTTATTACTAAGTCTGGGACCAGCGGTTTCTGGATGGAGTCCTATTAAACTGACATCTGTTGGATTTGTTCATTCATTCAGTAAAATATTCTCGAAACGGAAAGAAAAACACCTTAGAGATCCCTCTGCTTCCCCTGAGTTTGTCTGCAAATGGGAAAACGATGATTTCATTGATCCCACATCTCTTGAGCTCCTGTGATGTGCTAGGTCAGGTGGTCTGCTTCAACCCCTGCAACACCGTAGCTGCCGTCTGTTTTGTAACTTGAACTTCTCACCCAACATTGTGTTGTGTGCGTTTCCCCATGTGTCAGAGACCCTTGTGAGAGGCGGTCCGTGGCATGGGACGCCATACCTCAGGGACCTACTGCCTGGATTACCAGGGAGGGGAGACCGTCCCCCTTTCAAGCCGGGGTCCCTCAGCACCCCTCGCCTCTGTCCAGCTACCCTGTCCTCCCCCCGGCCCCCATCCTGGCCCACGTGCTCGCCTCCGAAGCCCGTGGCTCTCTGCCTCGCCTCCCACAGCTCTCCTACCCCTCCTCCTCTTCATAAATGTAACACCCTTGCTCCTGCTTTCCACACTTCAGGTCAGAGCTCAAAAGTCACCTTGTCAGGGGCCTCCTGGACCACCCCTTGTGCTTCTCTTGTGGGCTTGTCCCTCTGTTTATCCCCCGGCCCACAGGTCTGTTCATTCAGGAGAAGGACTTCTGTAGGAGGGGCTGGGTCACTGCTGAAAGTGGAAAGACCAGCTTTGTAGGGCTGCCAGATTTAGCAACAAAAGTAGAAGAAAAATACAGCACACTCAAACATAAATTTCAGATAAGTGACAAATAACTTTCGAGTATAAATATATCCTGAATAATTTTTAAAAATATTTATTTATTTATTTGGCTGTGCCAGGTCTTAGTTGCGGCACGCGGGATCTTCCTTGCAGTGTGCGGGATCTTTAGTTGCGGCACGCATGTGGGATCTAGTTCCCTGCATTGGGAGCGCAGAGTCTTAACCGCTGGACCACCAGGGAAGTCTCTATCCTGAATATTGGTCCGGATATACTTATACTAAAAAAAAAATGTTGTTTATCTCAAACTCAAATGTAACTCGGCATCTTGTATTTAATCTGGCAACCCTACCACCTGCCACCCTTCTTTGTGCCCTTGTCGGGTGTGCTCAACAGCTAGACTATGCATGGGGGCAGGGATCTTGTCTGTCTAGGCCACTGCTGTGTGCCCAGCCCTCAGCAGAGAACCTGACTGATACCCATCGATAGGTCAAGTGCAGGGGACCCCACCCTGAGCCAGGTGCAAGAACTGTACTGGAGCTCTCATCGATGTCTGGGAAGACCGGTGTGAATTGGTGAGAAGATGAGATGCAGGAGATTTGGTTCATGAGGTGCTTTTTAACTCTTGTAAAACAGCTGTGATTTACTGAGCATTTACCATGCACCAAGCCTCACACTGTTTTTATACACATCACCTCTCACAGCAGCTCTGCGGGGAAGGCATTATTATTTACGCTTTCGATGGGAAACTGAGGCTCAGAGAGGCGGTGTCCCGGCCCTAGGTCACACAGCACAGAGCAAACGCAGGGCTTCCTCCAGCTAGGCTAGTGCCTCCTCCTCCCCCGTGGTGCGAACTGGGACCGCAGAGGCTCTAGTGAAGATCCTCTGTGAGCGGTGTGCTTCTCAGGTTTTTGACTGTCTCTCCTTCCAGGTTAACCCTTTCGCCATGAATCTGGCTAATGCAGTTCATTTATTCAGTAAACCCTGCTTCTCTCCGTGTTTGTTGCAAAGGAGAAGTTCCTCCTCTCCAGAATTCTGAATTAAGGAGGCTTTGAATGAATGAGAGTCTGCTGAACTGAAACTCCTGACGGGGCGGGGATGTGGCCGGGTGACTGGGGAAGGGGCACAAGCTGCGCAGGCGGAAGGGGTTCAAACCCAGCCCCTGCCCTCGATGGGCTCTGTGGCTTAGGGCAAGTCAATTCCTCGGTTTCACCATCCCTAAGGAGGGAGTCAAATTAATTCAGACACCCCAGGGTCCCAGAAGTGCCAGCACAGAGGCTGCTGCTGCTGGAGGTGATTGGGGACCGGGCTTGGCCGTCTTTCCCCGGGGGCCCTGCTGGGAGTGGAGCTGGGAGCCTTGTGCCCCCAGGAGCCCTGCGGCATCTTTGCAGGTGGGGCTTGGTCTCTGGCTCCTCCGCTGGGAGCTGCCGAGAAGGGAAACCGGCCTCTCCACCTGGCCTAGGGCACCATGGTCAAGGTCAGCTGAACGCTGGGCCCCCCACTGACCGGCCTTCTTGCTGAGGCTGCCTTCTGGGCTGCTAGTGTGTGTATGCACACGTGTGTGCGTGTGTGTGTGTGATAAGGGGGCGTGGGCTGCGCTCCGGGTGGGGGAAGGGGTGTGTGCGCACATGTTTTCAGTTTGTCACCTGGCTCCAGAAATATGGCTATTTTCCCTAATTGTCACCACTGCCTCTCACAAGCGCTTGGAGTAAAATGCAATCTGCCCCAAGGCTCCCGAGGCCCCGAGAGCTGGCTCCGGCCACCCCCATGGCCGCTCTCGGTCATCCTGAGCTCCTTCTGGGCCCGCAGGCCTCGGCCTGCGCTGTGCCCCCACCGCTGCTTCCTTTCCGCCTCCAGTCTCCCCAGAGCGGTGCCCCGGCGGTCCACGGGCACCGGGCATCCTCACGCCCCCGCCGTGGTTCTCTCAGCCCCTTGTTTGTTCTTCCCCAACCAGAACGGAGCCTCCTCCAGGCTCAGCCTTCATCTCCTGTCCTGCCCCTCGGCATCTCGTGTGTTTGTTTAGAGCATATTCTCGCGGTGCCCACGTTCATTCGTTCACTCAACCAAAAACGCCAGACCCTGGGGAATTCGGTGCAGACGCCGGCGGCCCCTACCTACCCTGGTGAGTCTGCGTCCAGCCAGGTGTGTGGGTGTGGGGGGCGGGGTTGGGGGACGGTGAGGCGGGGGGTTAAGCAGGTGAGGGCAGAAAGCAGCCACTACCTGGCGATTCCTCTGGGATCCTCCAATTCCAGGTCGCCCCTCTTTCTTCTGCACATTCGCCCCTGTGGATGTTACGAGATTAATATATGCAAATGCCATTTTCCTATGGTGGTTTTAGCCTTGAACTCCGTGGATTAAGTTACTTGATTTAAATACATATTCGGGACCCCCCCCCCACAGTATACATGTAAAAATCCTAAACACCAAATAAAATCCCCTCATTTTGCATGTGCTGCAGAGCTAATCCCACGTCCTGTGGGCATTTCGACAGTTACGATGGTTCACGGGGGCTGCCAAGATTTTATCTGGAATATCAAATACCTGTATGATATGGAATGTTCCTTAATGGGGCTCGCTAATACCAGCCAGAGGGAGACGGGATGAGGAGGGCACTGGAGGTGTGGTGGGAAGAAGCCTCTGGAGGGAAACAGGCCCGTTAGCAAGGGAGGAGGGAGGTGAGTCCATGGTGGTTGTCAAGTAGCCGGGCTGGGCAACGTTAGGAGGGGAACTGGATGCGGAGACCACGGGGTTTGGATGCACTGGGGGCCTGGCCTAGACTGTGGGGTCCTTAGAAGCCTATAAGGAGGGTTTGGGAACAGATGTGTCCAAGGATGGGAGCTGCAGCAGACATTTTCCAAATCCATCGGGAGGACACCTGGGTATGTGTTCAGACAGTGGGCAGGGCAAACAGGTCTTGGGTTTGGGAAGAACAGGGGATGCACTCTGACAGCACGGCCACAGGGCAGCCGGGACTGACTTGGCTCCCTGATAACAGCAAGTCTGTTTTCCCAACAAATCCTGCCAAACCTGGACCTCAGCCTCACTCCCCAGCCTCCCTGCAAAGCGGGAGTCACCTGGTGGATCACCTGTCCTTCCGCAAGTTGAGGGACAGAGCCTGGGCCTGGCCTTTGGGTGCCCAGGTAGCAGGGGCATCGTGGCAGTGCTCCCCCTCCCCCGAGAATCCGCTGCTCCTGGCACCTTCCAGGTTCCCTTTGTTCCCTCTGCCCGGAGCTCTTCCCCAGAGATCAGGAGGCTCCCTCCCTCCCCCGCTTCAAGTCTTGGCTCAAACTTCACCTCTTCAAGAAGTTTACCCAGAGCAACCTGCCCAGACCCACCCCTGCACACCCCACCCCTGCACACCCCACCCTTCACCCTACCTCACTTGGTTTCCCCGTGATCAAGTGGGATTTATCTCAGGGATGCAAGGATTTTTCAATATCCGCAAATCAATCAGTGTGATACACCACATCAACAAATTGAAGAATAAAAACCGTATGATCATCTCAATAGATGCAGATAAAGCTTGTGACACACTTCAACACCCATTTATGATAAAAACGCTCCAGAAAGTGGGCATAGAGGGAACCTACCTCAACATCATAAAGGCGATGTATGACAGACCCATAGCACTAGTCTCCTTCTAACAAACTTCATAACCTATTTTTTATGATACTTACTGTTTACTGTCTCCCTTCCCTAACCTATTATCAGAATATAAGCTCCTTGAGGTGAGGGTCTGGGTTTGTACAGTTCGCTGATATAACCCCAGGACCTGGCGCAGGTAGGTCTGGCACACAGTAGGTGCTCAGTAAATATTTTGTTGACCCCCTGAATCCCTCCCCACCCTCTGGCTCTGGCCAGGAGCTGGTATACCAAGGCAAATGGCAGCCTTCAGTATCAAGAAACCACCCAGGAATCCACAGAATTTGCCAGTCCTCACTGAGCACACCCGTGTATGTGCCAAACCGAGGCCAGGCTTTGGCAGGTGGAAAGGGGCCGGAGGAAGACCCAGCCTGAGTTCACACACAGCCCTGCCTCGGTGCCCCACATGTCACCCTTCCCTCTTTGGTGTCACAGGAGGCTTCCCCAGGAGGAGGCCCCAGATGGAGTTGGGCATGAAGTTAGGGAGCGGGTCTTGAGGACACCTGGGACAGAGCTGTCTTTGCTGTGATATTTATATAACTCGCCATCCTCCCTTGGCTTACCGTGTGCATGTGTTACCTTTTTCCATCCATTTACTTTTAATCCAACTGTGTCTTTATATTTAAAGCACAACTCTGTAATTTGTTCCTCTGTACTTTTTTCCCTACCCTCTTTGCACCAATATTATTATTATTATTATTATTTAGTGGTTGCTTAAGGGATTAAAATATTCATTCCTACATCCCTGACTTTTCAACTTAGAGCTAACATTGAACCACATCACATAAAGTGTAGACTCCTGGCAACTGTGGAAGTCCGTTGGCTCCCACCCTGCCACCCTTTATGCTATAGTTGTCATATGTAAATGTGTATAATTTTTGCTTTAGGGAGTTCTATATAGTTTACAGAAATTAAGAGGAAAAAATGCTCTTTTCTATTTACCTAGATATTTAGCATTTCTAAATGATAAATATCTAGGTAAATAGATATTTTACGCTTCTTGAAGGTCTGAATTTCCATCTCGTATTCTTCCCCTTTTAGCATTGCTTATGTACGTGTCTTCTGGTGAAAAAGTCTCTATTTACAAAACAACTTTTATTACTCTGAAAAAGAATATTTATGTGTATAAAACTGAACCACTTTGCTGCCCACCTGAAACTAGCACAACATTGTAAATTAACTATACTTCAATTTAAAAAATGGTTTAAAAACCCCCAACTTTTATTAAATCTGAATGTGGTTATCTTGTCTTCATTCTTAAAGGATATTTTTGCTGGTTATAGAATTATTGGGTTGAAGTATTTTTTCCTTCCTCTTTAAAAAAAATTTAGTTTTGAAGTAATTATAGAGTCACAGAAAGTTCCAAAAATAGAACAGAGAGGGTACCCTGAGCTAGTTTCCCCCAATGGTTATATCTTACATAATAGTCTAACAGCAAAACCTGGAGATTGGCATTGGTACAATGGGTGCATAGAGTTCTGTATTGCTTTATCACATGTGTGTATTCATGTAACTACCATGGCCATCAAGATGCAGAACTATTCCATCACCCAAAGATCACTCCCATATGGCCCCTTTATAGTCACACCCAACCCCTGCCCCCTACACCCTTAATTCTAGCAAAACACTCATCTGTTCTCCAGCTCTATCATTTTCTCATTTAGGGAATGTTATGTGTATGAAATCCTACACCATGTGACCTTTTCAGAATGGCTTTTTCACTCAACGTGATGCCCTTGAGATCCATCCAAGCTGTTGTGTGTATAAAACAGTTTGTTCCTTTTTTGTTGCTGAGTACTATTCCATGGTTTGTTTAAAACCACTCACCTACCGAAGGGCATTTGGGTTGTTTCCAGTTTTGGCCTATTACAAATAAAGCTGCTGTGAACATTCATGTATGCATTTTAATGTGGATATAAGTTTTCATTTCTGTTAGATAAATGCCCAGAAACTTATTGCTGGGTCATATGGTAACTCTATGTTTAGTTTTTTGAAAACCTATCAAACTATATTGCAGAGTGGCCATGCTATTTTCTACAACAAGAATGCATGGGGGCTTCCCTGGTGGCGCAGTGGTTGAGAATCTGCCTGCCAATGCAGGGGACACGGGTTCGAGCCCTGGTCTGGGAAGATCCCACATGCCGTGGAGCAACTGGGCCCGTGAGCCACAACTACTGAGCCTGCGCGTCTGGAGCCTGTGCTCCGCAACAAGAGAGGCCGTGATAGTGAGAGGCCCGCGCACCGCGATGAAGAGTGGCCCCCGCTCGCCGCAACTGGAGAGAGCCCTCACACAGAAACGAAGACCCAACACAGCCAAAAAGAAACATAATAAATAAATAATAAATAAAAAAAATTTTAAAAAAAAAGAATGCATGAATGGCCCAGTTTCTCTGCATCCTCACCAGCATTTGATTTTTTGTATTTCAGTTTTTTTCTTTAATTTTAGCCATTTTAACAGGTGTATAGTGATACCTCATTGTGGACTAAATTTGCATTTCCCTAATGGCTAGTGATGTTGAACATCTTTTTTATGTGCCTATTTGCCATCCGTATATCTTCAGTGAAATATCTCTTCATATATTCTGTCCATTTTCTAATTGGATTGTTTGTGGGGTTTTTTTGCTGTTGAGTTTTGAGAATTCTTTATATAATCTATATACAAGTTCTTTGTTAGATGATTTGTGATGTTAGATGTTAGGTGATTTGCAACTATTTTCTCCTGTCTGTGGTTTGTCTTTTCTTCCTCTTAACAGGGTCTTTGGCAAAGCAAAACGTTTAAAGTTTGATGAAGTCCAGTTTATCCATTTTTTTCTAACATGGATTGTGCTTTTTGTGTTAAGTCTAAGACCTCTTTTCCTAGACCCAGATACTAGCTCCAGAAGATTTTTCTCTTATTTTTTCTCTAAACGTTTTATAATTTTACATTTAAGTTTGCAATCCATCCAGAGTTATTTTTTATATAAGGAGTAAAGTTTAGTTTGTGGTTCAACTTTTTTTGTTTTTTTGGTCTATAGATGGCCAATTGTTCCAGCACGATTTGTTGAAAAGGCTGTCCTTTCTCCATTGAATTATTTTGTACCTTAATAAAAAATCACATGTATATATTTGTGTGGGTCTTTTTCTGGTTCTCTTTTCTTATCCATTGATCTATGTGTCTATCCCTCCACCAATATCACACAGTCTTGATTATTGTAGCTATATAGTATTTTTAAATTGGGTAGAGTGATTCCTCCCACTTTCTTATTCTTTTTCAAAATTGTTTTAGGTTTTCTAATTCCTTTGATTTTTCCATATAAATTTTAAAATAATATCATCCATATCTAAAAATAATCTTGGCACTACCCTGGTGGCGCAGTGGTTAAGAATCTGCCTGCCAATGCAGAGGACAAGGGTTCGAGCCCTAGTCCGTGAAGATCCCACATGCCATGGAGCAACTAAGCCCATGTGCCACAACTACGGAGCCCGCGTGCTGCAACTACTGAAGCCCACATGCCTAGAGCCCATGCTCCGCAACAAGAGAAACCACTGCAATAAGCCCGTGCACTGCAATGAAGAGTAACCCCTGCTCACCGCAGCTAGAGAAAGCCTGTGCGCAGCAACGAAGACCCGACGCATCCAAAAATAAATAAGTAAATAAATAATAAATTTATTTAAAAAATTAAAATAATCTTGATTGGATTTTGATAGGAATTGCATTAAACTTACAGATAATTCTGGGAGAACTGATATTTTTACTCCGCTGATTCTTCCAATCCATGAACACAAATTCTCTCTCCATTTATTTAGGTCTTTAAAAAATTTCTTTTATCAAAGTTTTGTAGTTTTCAACATGCAAGTCCTGTACACATTTTATTTATACCTAAGTATTTCATTTTTTTGAGTCTTTATAATGGTATTTTAAAAATAAATTTATTTTTATTTATTTATTTTTGGCTGTTTTGGGTCTTCGTTGCTGCGTGCAGGTTTTCTCTAGTTTCGGCGAGCGGGGGCTACTCTTCATTGTGGTGCTCCAGCTACTCATTGCGGTGGCTTCTCTTGTTGCAGAGCGTGGGTTCTAGGTGCGTGGGCTCAGTAGTTGTGGCACACGGGCTTAGTTGCTCCGCGGCATGTGGGATCTTCCCGGACCAGGGCTTGAACATGCGTTGGCAGGCAGATTCTCGACCACTGTGCCACCAGGGAAGTCCCCATAATGGTATTATACTTGTAATTTTGGTTTCCATGTGTTCATTGCTGATGTAGAAATATACAATTGATTTTTGTGTGTTGATCTTGTATCCTATGACCAGGATGAACTCACTTATTAGTTCTGGGATATTTTTTGTAGACTTCTTGGGATTTTCTACATAGACAATCTTGTCATCTGCAAATAGGGATGTTTTAATTTCTTCCTTTCTGATCTATATGGCTTTTGTTTCCTTTTCTTGCCTTATTGCTTTGGGTAGAACTTCTAGCACTAAATAAACATAGACTGTTTAGAGTGGGCATTCTTCTTCCCATTCTTAGGAGGGGAAAGCATTCCATCTTTAACCATTAAGTATAATGGTAGTTGTAGTTCTTTGGTAGATGTTCTCTATCAAGTGGAGGAAATTCCCTTCCACTCCTAGTTTTCTTAGAACGTTTTTTGACTGGGAGTTGAATTTTGTCAATTTTTTTCTGTATTCACTAGTATAATCATGTGATTTTTCTTCTTAAGCCTGTTTACAGTGGATTACATTGATTTATTTCAAATATTGAACCAGTCTTATACCCCTAGAATAAGCCCCACTTGGTCACAGTGTATAATTCTTTTTAATATATTGCCAAATTCTAATATTTTGTTAAGGGTTTTTGCCTCTACATTCATTAGGGATGTGGATCTGTAGTTTTCTTTTCTTTTTTTTTTTTGTACCATCTGGTTTTGGTATCAGGGTAATACTGCCCTCATAAAATGAATTGGAAATGTTCCCTTCTCTTCTTATTTCAATTTCTTTAATACTTACAGTGTTATTGAAATGATTTATTTCATATTGGGTTAGTTGTGATAGTCTGTGCTTTCCAAGGAATTGGTCCATTTTCTCTACGTTGCCAAATTTATACTTGTAGAGCCATTCACAATGTTCCCTTTCTATCCTTTTGATGTCTTCATAGTCTGTAGAGTACCCCCTGTTCCATTCCTGATATTGGTGATTTGTCTTTTTTTTTTTTTCTGTTTTAGTCTTGCCAGAGATTTCTCAATTTTATTGATCATCTCAAAGAATCGGCTTTTTGTTTCTATGATTTTTTCTATTGTTTTTATGATTTTAATTTTATGCATTTTTGCTTTTATATTTATTATTTCCTTCCTTCTGTTTGTTTTGGATTTATTTTGTTCTTTTTTTCCTAGTTTCATCTTTAAATTCTTTCCCCAATATAATACTGGATTTACAGTTTATACTTTGTAGGTGGGATATTTCATTCACATAAAACTATTTCTAAAGTCTAGTTTCTTAAGGTGAGAGATTAGATGAATGACCTGAGACTTTCTCTCTTTCTAATGTAAGCATTTAATGCTATAAATTTCCCTCACCACACTACTTTAGCTGCATCCCACAAATTTTGATATTCTGTGTTTTTGTTTTCATTCAGTTCTATGTATTTTTAAAATTTTCTTTGAGACTTCTTCTTTGACCTATGGATAATTTATGTATGTATGTATGTATGTATTTATTTACTCATTTTATTTTATTTATTTTTGGCTGCATTGGGTCTTCATTGCTGCATGCAGGCTTTTCTCTAGCTGTGGTGAGCGGGGGCTACTCTTCCTTGTGGTGCGCAGGCTTATTGCTGTGGCTTCTCTTGTTGCGGAGCAGGGGCTCTAGGCGCACAGGCTTCAGTAGTTGTGGCACACGGGCTCAGTAGTTGTGGTGCACGGGCTTAGTTGCTCCGCAGCATGTGGGATCTTCCCAGACCAGGGCTTGAACCTGTGTCTCTTGCATTGGCAGGAGGATTCTTAACCACTGAGCCACCAGGGAAGCCCAACCTACAGATAATTTATAAGTGTGCTGTTTAGTTCCCAAGTGTTTGGAGATTTTCCTGCTGTCTTTCTGTTATTGATTTCTACTTTGATTCTCTTATGATCAGAGAACACACTCTGATTTCATTTCTTTTAAATTTGTTGAGATTTGAGAACTCCCTGGTGGTCCAATGGTTAGGACTTGCTGCTTTCACTGCCATGGCCCGGGTTAATGCCTGGTTGGGGAACTAAGATCTCACAAGTCGCTTGGCGCAGCCAAAATATAAAATAAATAAATAAATAAATTTGTTGAGACTTCCCATACACCCCCTGCCTTCACATGTGCATAGCCTCCCCCATTATCAACATCCTCCACTACAGTGGTACATTTATTACAATTGATGAACCTAAATTGACTCACCATTATTATCCAAGGTCCATGGCTTACATTAGGGCTCATTCTTGGTGTGTATATTCTATGGGTTTGGGTAAATGTAAAATGACATATATCTACCACTAGATACATAGAGAGTATTCTCTATATAGAGTATTTTCATTGCCCTAAAAATGATCTGTCTATACTCTCCCTTCCCCTAACTCCTGGCAACCACTGATTTTTTTACTGTCTCCATAGTTTTGCCTTTTCCAGAATGTTATATAGTTTGAATCGTACAGTGTGCAACCTTTTCAGATTGGCTTCTTTCACTTAGTAATATGCATTTAAGTTTCCTCTATGTCTTTTCATGGCTTGATAGCTTATTTCTTTTTTTTTTATTTATTTATTTATTTATTTATTTATTTATTTATTTATTTATTTATGACTGTGTTGGGTCTTCGTTTCTGTGCGAGGGCTTTCTCCAGTTGTGGCAAGTGGGGACCACTCTTCATCGCGGTGCGCGGGCCTCTCACCATCGCGGCCTCTCTTGTTGCGGAGCACAGGCTCCAGACGCGCAGGCTCAGCAATTGTGGCTCACGGGCCCAGTTGCTCCGCGGCATGTGGGATCTTCCCAGACCAGGGCTCGAACCCGTGTCCCCTGCATTAGCAGGCAGATTCTCAACCACTGCGCCACCAGGGAAGCCCCCAGCTTATTTCTTTTTATCACTGAATAATATTCCATTGTCCAGATTACCACAGTTTATTTACCCATTCACCTGATGAAAGACATCTTGGTTGCTTCCAAAGTTTGACAATTATGAATAAAGCTGCTGTAAACATCTGTGTGCAGGTTTTTGTGTGGACATAAGTTTTTAAACTGCTTTGAATAAATACCAAGGAGCACTAAAGACCTAAATGTAAGGCCAGACACTATAAAACTCTTAGAGGAAAACATAGGCAGAACACTCTATGACATAAATCACAGCAAGATCCTTTTTGACCCACCTCCTAGAGAAATGGAAATAAAAACAAAAATAAACAAATGGGACCTAATGAAACTTAAAAGCTTTTGCACAGCAAAGGAAACCATAAACAAGACGAAAAGGCAACCCTCAGAATAGGAGAAAATACTTGCAAACGAAGCAACTGACAAAGGATTAATCTCCAAAATATACAAGCAGCTCATGCAGCTCAATATCAAAAAAAACAAACAACCCAATCCAAAAATGGGCAGAAGATCTAAACAGACATTTCTCCAAAGAAGATATACAGATTGCCAACAAACACATGTAAAGATGCTCAACATCACTAATCATTAGAGAAATGCAAATCAAGACTGCAATGAGGTATCACCTCACACCACTCAGAATGGCCATCATCAAAAATCTACAAACAATAAATGCTGGAGAGGGTGTGGAGAAAAGGGAACCCTCTTGCACTGTTGGTGGGAATGTAAATTGATACAGCCACTATGGAGAACAGTATGGAGGTTCCTTAAAAAACTAAAAATAGAACTACCATATGACCCAGCAATCCCACTACTGGGCATATACCCTGAGAAAACCATAATTCAAAAAGAGTCATGTACCACAATGTTCATTGCAGCACTATTTACAATAGCCAGGACATGGAAGCAGCCTAAGTGTCCATCGACAGATGAATGGATAAAGAAGATGTGGCACATATATACAATGGAATATTACTCTGCCATAAAAGGAAACGAAATTGAGTTATTTGTAGTGAGGTGGATGGACCTAGAGTCTGTCATACAGGGTGAAGTAAGTCAGAAAGAGAAAAACAAATACCGTATGCTAACACATATATATGGAATCTAAAAAAAAAAAAAAAAAAAATGGTTCTGATGAACCTTGACCCAGGACAGGAATAAAGACACAGACGTAGAGAATGGACTTGACGACATGGGGAGGGGGAAGGGTAAGCTGGGACGAAGTGACAGAGTAACACTGACATATATACACTACCAAATGTAAAATAGATAGCTAGTGGGAAGCAGCTGCATAGCACAGGGAGATCAGCTTGGTGCTTTGCGACCACCTAGAGGGGGGATAAGGAGGGTGGGAGGGAGACGCAAGAGGGAGGGGATATGGGGATATATGTATGCATATAGCTGATTCACTTTGTTATACAGCAGAAACTAACACAACATTGTAAAGCAATTATACTCCAATAAAGATGTTAAAGGAAAAAAGAAAAAAAAAAATACCAAGGAGCACTACTGCTGGATCGTACAAGAAAAGTATGTTTAATTTTGTAAAAACTGCCAAACTGTCCTCCAAAGTGGCTGTACCATTTTGTACTCCTGCTAGCAATGAATGAGAGTTCCTGTTGCTCCACATCTTGGTCAGCATTTGGTGTTGTCAGTGTTCTGGATTTTGGTCATTTTAATAGGTGTGCGGTGGTGAAAATGAAAAATTTAAAAATTCCATTTGCAATAACACAAAAAGCATTAAATACTTAGTAATAAATTTAACAAAAGAACAAAATTTTTAAAGTCTTAAGATAAATGGAAAGAAGTAGTATGTTCATGGATTGGAAGACTCAATGTTGTTAAGTGGTCGGTTCTCCCCAACTGACCGATAGATTCAACACAATCCCAATTATATTCCCAGCAGCCTTGTGAAAATATATAAATTGTCAAGCTGATTCTAATATTTCTATGGAAGTGCAAAGGACCTATGGCAGCCAAAATATTTGCTGTAAGTTAGAGAACTTACCTAAACTGATTTCAAGGCTAAGGGATCAAGGCACAACAAATAGATTAATGTAGCTGACTGGAGAGTCCAGAGGTAGATCCACACTTATACAGCATGTTGATTTTTGACAAAGGGGCCAAAGCATCTCAATGGGGAAAAGAAGTCTTTTGAACAAATGGTCCTGGAACAACTGGGAGTCCATATTGAGAGAATGAACCTTGATGCTTATTTCACATTATACACAACATTCGTGGATCATAGATCTAAATGTAAAAACCGAAACTATAAAGCTTTTCAAAGAAAACATTAAAAAAAACTTCTTGATGTGAACAGCCTGAGATTTCTTAGATGGGACACAGGAAGCAATAACCATCAACAGATTGAAATATCAACAGATTGACTTCATCAAAATTGAAAACGTCTGCTTACTGTTAAGAAAATGAGAAGGGAAACCACAAACGTGAAGAAAATATTGCAAAACATATAACTGATAAAGGACTGGTGTCCAGATTATATAGAAAATCCTACAACTGAATAATCAAAGGGCATGTGCTCAATTCAAAATGGTCAAAAGATTTGACAGACTCTTTAGAAAAGACTGTATATGGGACTTCGCTGGCAGTCCAGTGGTTAGGACTCTGTGCTTCCATTGCAGGGAGCATGGCTTCAGTCCATGGTTGGGGAACTAAGATCCTGCAAGCCCTGTGGCCAAAAAAACAAAAAACAAAAAACAAAAAACTCCTCAATTGAAAAAATGTTAAAACCCTAACTTAAAAAAAAAAAAAAGAATGTATACGAATGGCCAATGAGCTCTTTTAAAAGTGCTCAACATCATTAGTTATCTGGGAAATGCAAACTATCGTCCGTGAGATACTACTACAGTATATCACGATTAAGATATTTTTATGATTAAAATTTTAAAAGATAGACAACACCAAATGTTGGTAAGGATGTGGAACAACTAGAACTCTTCTTAATTGCTGAATGGAACACAGAATGTTACAAGTACTTTGGAAAATGCTTCACCAGTGTCCTGTAAAGTAAAACACACACTTACCTCCTAACCCAGGAATTCCATTTCTAGGTATTTTCTTGAAAGAAATAAGTGCGTATGTTCACAATAAAGATGTGTATGTGAATGTTTATAGCAGCTTTATTTATAATACCCCTCCAACTGGAAACAACCCAAATGTCCATTACCAGGAGAATGGATATACAAACCATGGTGCATCTATACTATGGAATCCTACTCATTAATAACACGGGAATGATCTATCAATGCACACAGCACAGAAGAATCACATGAACATTATGTTGAATGAAAAAAACCAGATGCAAAAGAGCACAAACTGTATGATGCCGTTTATATGAAGTTCTGGAACAGGCAGAACTATTCAATGATGAAAAAAATCAGTTGGTTGTCTTTGGGGGTGCAGGATTGGCTGGGAAGTCATAAAGATACTTTTGGCCGTGATGGAAAGGTTCTATATCTTGATAAGTGTGTGGGTTACACCGGTGTATGCATTTGTCAAAACTCATAGAATTGTACACGTGAGATTTGTGCATTTCACTCTATGCAAATTTTACCTTAAAAAACCCTGAACTGTAAACAAAGATTCAGAATAACACTGAACAGGTCAGCAGGCATTAGAGTGGAATCACAGCCAGTGTTCCTGCCTCCCAGGTCTACAAAGGACCCGTAGTTCGTTGTGTCTTCGCTTGGCCACCTCCAAGCGCGATTGGGGCAGAGCTCTTTGCTGCCCTGACTGTACTTGCTCGTAGAGTCACAGGCAAAGTTCTCCCACATTCCAGAGACGGGAGGCTCCCCTTGGCACTGTCACAACATTGCTTTGCCTCTTGGTAGCTGGACGGCGGCTCACGCCTGCTCTCTCTGCATCATGGGCACAACCTGCTTGATTCACGCGTCCCCTAACGGGTCATCCTCTGCCGTGGGTCCATCGCCCTCCCCCTGGGGACCACTACCTGCTCCCCGCAATCAGAACTGACCTGGGAATCGGGTTCCTTGGTTCTAGACACAGTTCTGTAAAGATTTCCCTGTGAAATCTGGAGCACTTTCATTCCTGTGTTCATAAATCACCAAATATTCATTCAGCTGCTGCTATGTGCCAGGTCCTGAAGATTCTTGGGACATGCAAGTGAGCAAATCAGGGAAATACCTTTGGCCTCAGGGACTTACATTCTGGTAGAAGAACATATAGTGGAAGGCAGAATAATGACCCCCTGTTAGTATGTGACCTGGCAAAGAAGTGACCAAAAGAAGTGACCTGGCAAAGGCTTGGGAGTCCAGGGTTTGGCTCTCTTCTCATACCTGATAGCAATAGCATCAACCTGACATTCCCACCCTGACAAGGGGGGGGGTGTCTGGACCTCCTGAACTCCTGGCTTGAACAACAGGAGCCAGAGGCTGGAGCCAATGTTTGTTTATTTTGGTTTTTTGTTTTTGTTTTTTTTTGGCCACACCACGCGGCATGTGGGATCTTCGTTCCCTGACCAGGGATCAGACCCATGCCCCTTGCATTGAAAGCTCGGAGTCCTAACCACCAGACCGCTAGGGAAGTCCCTGGAGCCAATGTTTGGAGAGGCCACTTGGATGCTGGAGGGTCTGAATCTGCTCAGACGTGGACGTTGCTCTTAGGAATCATTTGCTTCTGCAGGCTGCTTACAACCTGTGACCTCATGCAGGCTCCTTCATTCAGGGTCTTGCACTGGACACAGCCTGTGCTAGACAAACACATGCAGAATTTCGGAAGAGGTTGGGTACTTCTGTTTTGAAGCATTCATCCCGATTACATAATCATGTCACTTCTCCTTGTGCACAGATTCCCAGCCTTGTTTGGGGAACACTGGGGCCAGCCCCAGGGGATCAATCATGATCAGTTCAAGCCATTCATGACAATCTGTTTCCCTTATTCTAGTGACTGGGACAGGGGGTGAGCATGTGACCCAATTCTGGTCAATGAGATAGAAAGGGAAGTCTGCTGGGGGCTTCTGGAAAGAATCTCTCCCCCCACTTCACAAATACAGAGAGTTGTTCTGGATGCTCGTGTGTGAGGATGTGATGCCTAGAGCTGTGGCAGCCATCTTGCAACCATAAGGTGACACATTTGAGATTTAAAAAAACCCCAAGGACAGTAGAGTAAAAGGTTGTAAGGCGCTCATTCCCACGTTACCTTATGTGGCAAAAGGAATTTTGCAGATGTGATTAAGAATTTTAATCTTGACTCTTGAGCTACTGGACTGACCTCAGGACTTCTTATCTCAGTAATTCTTCTTGAATAAACTTTATGGTTCAAGCCACTTGGAGCTAACCAGGTGTTCTGCTACTGGTAGTAGTGACACACCCCTATTCTACTAGAACCATCAGCAGTTCTCCATTCTGCTTAGCATAAGGACCAAAAGCCTTAGCCTGGCCCACAAAGCCTGTGCCAAACCTTCCCAGCCACACCTCATGTCCCTCTCCCCTGCACTCACTCTGTTCCCACAACACTGACCTTAGTTTTTTCTTCCCACTCACCAGGCTTCTCACCACCTCGGGGCCTTTGCACATGCTGTGCCCTCTACCTGGAATGCTCGCTCCCTGTACCTCCCAGCACCATCTGACCAACTTTGCAGATCCTTTTGGCCTAAGTTTATACAGCCTTAAGTAAGACCTCCAGCATCTTTTCTCTTATGGCCCTCATCTCATCTGGAATTATATGTTTATTTATGACTTCATCTAGCATTTGCCTCCCCCACTGGAATGAAAACTTTATCACAGCTGGCACTGGGCCTGCTTTCCACACCTAGCCCCTGTACCTAGTACTGTCGGGTCCACAGCAAGTGCACAGTTGTGTTTTTAAATTTTTATTGGAGTATAGTTGATTTACAACGTTGTGCTCATTTCAGGTGTACAGCAAAGTGAATCAGTTATACATATATATATATATCCACTCACAGTTGTGTTTTCTGAATGAACGAAACAGTTTGTGAATCATTATTTCCTGCGTGTCTCCTCTGTATACTCTGAGGACACCGTGGTTGGGAATATGTCACTTAGCTCGTGGGGACACTTCCTTCCCTGGATAGTCCCCTACATACCTTTTTGCACTTGATTCATCTGTTTACAAGTCTGTTATACACACACTCACACATACACACACACTCATTAATCTGTTACTGCATAACAAATAACCCCCAAACACACAATAGCTTAAAACAACAATAAACACTTGTTATCTCATTGTTTCCGTGGGTCAGAAGTTTGGCTGCAGCTGAGCTGGGTAGTTCTGGCTCAGAGTCCCCCAGAAGATTGCAGCCAGGTGTCCGCAGGGACTGCATTAGGCTGGAGAACGTACATCCCCCGTGGCTCATGAACAGGCCTGGCAAGCTCATGTCCCCTCCACAGGGCTGCTTGAGTGTCCTCACAGCATGGCCGCCAGCTTCCTCTGGAGTGAGCAATCCAAGGGGGCAAGGCGGAAGCCACTGTGCCCTCTGTGACTCAGCCTTGGAAGTCACATATCATCACATATTGTCATGTCCACTCTCTTGGTCACGACACAAGAGCTTTAATACCTGGAGGGGCCGTCTTGGAAGCCAGCCACTGTACCCTTAGCGCCTCAAGAGCAACCCCTGCACAGGCCTGGGGTTGGGGGTGGAGTCCATGCTCAATAAGAATTTGTTGGAAGAATTAATGAATGAATACACTATCTTATGATAATGAATACAGTGTAGCACCTACATCTCGGGCCATTGTAAATGGGCTAATATATGGCGGACTGAGTCCATGGTAAGAGCTCTGTGCCAGCTCTTGCTGTTATCGCTAAAGATACTGTCCAATCGAATCTGATGCCCAGAGAAGGTGTTGTGTAGGCATGCGATTCACTACACCCAACAGCTCAGCCTCAGTGAATTGGGGGGTATGGAGGGTCAGGGATGGTTTGGGGGATTTGGGGAGCAGGGGATGACTGCTCCCAACCCTTCAGGCACTGATGAGAAAGGATCTAACAATTAAAGGCTTTGTGATGAATACATGGAATGAATGAATGAATAGATGAATGAATGATTGCATTGGAGACCTTGAGAAATTCCTTGCCTGACAGTGACATTCTGTCTCCTTGGCATCTCCTGGCCCTAGACAGGTCTTGGGGAAGAGCACGCTGGGCAGATCTGTTGCAGCCTGGCCCGGGGAGGGCTGGGGCCAGTATGCCAATGAAAACCATGCTCTCCTGGCCAGGGAAGTGCTCAGAAAGTATGGCCAGTACACAATGGCCCCTGTGTCACCTGCTGGGATGGTCCATGGACCCAGACATTTTGCTGATGCTGGCAGTTGGCGGTGGAGTGATCTCTCAGGTTCCTTCTTGGCAGGTAAGAGGGCTCCCTCCCCAACCTGTGGTCCTTGTACCCCCGCCAGAGGCTAAAGATTGTTTTATACAATCCGGGCTCCATGGAAACCGCCCAGATTCAGTTAATCCCCACTTCCCTTGCTTCCAGCAAACCAGGTTTATGGGAATCTCTGGGATTCCAGTTCAGGTAAAAACACGGGTTAGCCTTAGCATCTGCTGGGTGCATTAACCCCGGGGTGACATCTGCCCATCATTGTTTTATATAGTGAGTGGACGCTACTCCGTGCAGCTTCTTGTTTCCGTCTTAGCGTTGTGACGTCTTGGGCAGAACGCGTCTGCACCAAGCAGGCGATAAGTCACTAACAGGGAGGACAAGGGCCTGCTGCCGCCACCCAGCAGATGCCCCTAGATGACAGCTCTGATGGATGTCACCGGGTGCTGGGTTAACAAACCAACTCAAGATTCGCAAAGCCGTGCTGGGCGGCAGGGACACTCCCCGTCCCTGCTCTGGACTGGGCCCCCACCCCCCAGAAGCAGCCACCAGTGTGACCGGGCTTTGCATGTCTGGGGGGAACCGTTGGCTGTGGGACCAGATCAATTACATCACAGTGTGAGGTCTCTGTGCCTTCCAAACTTTCCATCATGGGTGTTTATTGCTTCGATAATGGGGGTGGGAGCCCCAAAGACCAAACAAACAGCATTATGAGAGAGAAACAGAGATTGAGAATGGGGCCAGGGCTGCGGCGTGTACTATAATAGAAGACAGAGAGAATCCTTTTGACATGGGGGTTTTTAGATGATGCCCCAGGGGAGGGGAGGCCTCCTGGGGGAGGTCCCTTGGTGGCCTGAGAAGAAGGAGAGGTGGGTCAGACCTTGGGATCAATGAGACAGGGCTGAACCACAGGGCAACAGAACTCGCCTGCCATTTGCCGGCTGTGGGGCCTTGGGTAAGAACTGCCTCAGTCTCCCCATCTGTAAAATGGGGATGATGAAGATACCACTGGCCCCTCCACCTCTCAGGGTGGTCGTGAGGCTGAAAGGAGTGAGCAACCAACGGGGCTTGGAGCTGAGCCTGGCAGGGTGGGCTCTGTATTCCTGTTTTATGGATAAATAAGAGTGAAAGCCCCACCCACCAACAGGCGTGCCCCAGAATGCCTGCAGGCCCAGCTGCTTGTTGGAGCAGGCCTGCAGTTCAAGTCAGGGAGTCTCCCCTTTTCTTTATCCTCCCTCTTGCCCCCTCCTTGTTGAGGGGGTGGGGGAAGAAAAGCTGCCCCCGCTCTGGTGATGGCTGAGGTCCCTCAAAAGGCGGCATGGGGGCTTTGTTAGCCTCTGCCTGTGGGCTCCTACTAACAGGCTGGGGAGAGCCTTTAAGGGGCCTGAAGTCTCCAGAGACCCCTGGTTTGGGGGAGAGGGGCTGACAGTGACGGGGCCTCTTCCCCACCAGGGCCCTGCTCTCCCCCAAGTACCATCAGCCAGTCTCAGGCTGGTTTCTGCCCATGCGGGTCTGGAAGCCCCTCTACCGCGCTCCTTCCGCCAGGACAGCTCAGACCCCCTGGCACCACTGTGAGGGGGCTGCCAGTCACCTCAGCCTCTGTCCACAGCCATGGCACCCGTGTGGTGGGCTGGGAGGGGCTGCATTGAGAGAGGAGGGGCTGCAGGACCATCTGAACCCCCAGACAGGTGAGCGAGTCCGGGCCCCAGTCTCCTCGTTTGTCCAAGAGGCTAACACAACATCCCTGCCCCCGCGGTTCCGAAAGTCCAGGAAAACTCAGCTCAGTGATGTGTCTGCTACACAAGGGGGCGGCAGGTGGGGCACAAGGGACGGGGGGACAGGATACCAGGCAAGCCCCAGGGCTCTGAGCCACCTTTCTGAACACTGATACCCAGGGGCCGTGCAGCCCCCTCCAGGCACCACTGTCCTTGTTCCCCGGCTGCATTAAGGGACACGACCCAGTTAGCACTCCGCTGTAGGGATGTTGGGTGCCCCTTCCGAGAGAACTGGGGGCCTCCTAGCGCACCGCTGCAGCCTCCCCTCCCCATCTGCCTCACTCAGGCTTCAACCAGAGAAACAGAACCAGCAGGAGATCTATGTGAAGAAACTTATTGCAAGGAATTGGTTAAGCAATTGTGGAGCTGGCTAGACGAGCCTGAAGTCCAAAGGGCAGGCTGGACCTCCGGGCCTGGGCTGGTGCTGCTGCCTGTGGGCGGAATTTCCTCCCCATCAGGGAAGCCTCAGCTCTGCTCTTAAGGCCTTTCAAGCGATGGAATCAGGCCCACCCAGAATATCTAGGACAATCTCTCTTACTTCAAGTCACCCAATTATGGACTGTAATGACATCCACGGGGTACCTTCAGAGTGACACTAAGATTAGTGTTTGATTGAAGAACTGGGGATTGTAGCTTCACCAAGTTGACACCAAGCATCACATCATTCCTCCTCTGTCTGTGGTTTCTAGCTCCTTCCAGCTTGAGCACCCACTCTCAGAGGGCCCCCACCAGTGACAGGGTGAGGTCGGCAGGGCTCCCAGCTCCCCTGCAATGAATTCACCTGGACCCTCAGCGCTCAGCCCGGCTCCTCCTCCAGCCATGCGTCCCTTGCTTGTGAAATCTCCCTCAACCAGCCTGGGCAACCCCTGTGGGAGCCCAGCCTGGTGTGGGGCCAGCCTCAAGGAGCTGCCGGTCATTTGGGGGAGCCGTCGGAGCCCAGAACACCAGTCCGCCAAGCGCCTCTGTTTTCTGGGCCTCCAGGTCACGCTCTGGGCTGGGTTCTCTGATTAGGCTGCAGCTCTGGGTTGCAGGAAACCAGCCCCGTGGTTGTTTTGTTTCGATTGCACAACCCCGGAGCAAGAGGCCAGAGCGGACATCTGCTGTTTTGGCAGCCCAGCACCCGTGGCCCGCCTCTTTCTGGCAAAAGTCCCCCAGTTGCCTCATGGGGAATTCCCCCCATGTGTGCAGCCTGGGGAGGGGGCTGCCCGTCCAGATGCCCCGTCCTTCCGTGCCAAGGGACGGGCCTGTAGCCCTGGCTGGGTCAACAGCCCTCCTTCCCCGAGGATGGGGTACTCAGTCCTTGTCATGACGGCCAGCCCTAAGGGTGTCACTGAGTCTCCCTTGCTCTCCAAGATGCTCTGGTTGCATCCTCACTGGGGCCTGTCTGCTTCTCCTGTGCTCTGTCCATTGTGAACTCCCCCTCAGTCTGGTGATGAAGCCTCTTACTGATCAAGGCAAACAGAGCCCGTTTCTGTTGCTTACAACCGCAGAAACCTGACTGAAGCTGAATGTGAATCCTGGCTCTGCCTGAATCTCTGTGTGACCCTGGGCAGGATGGCCCCTTTCTGGCCTCAGTTTCTCCACATGCGCATCTCAGCTGGCCTCCCATGCTGACATCTATGACCCCCATGGCTGCTTTGGCCATTGCAGCCGACTGGAATTGACATGTCCACTGTCATGGATCAGCTGAGGCCTTCTCTGCCTTGACCCTGGGATCTCTGGGGCGTGTTTAGTGGGGGAGGGAAGACGGTAGCTGTGGAATCCTTGGTTCTACCGCCTACTGTGGGGCCATAAGGATCAATGTACTCGGTACCAAGGCCTTGCTAAGTCCCCAAAATAGGTCAGTGTTGCACAGCTAAGCTGTTGCTTTAATAGGAGAGTATACCTCTTTAATAGGAGAGTATATAAAAGAGAGCGTTGCTTTAATAGGAGAGTATATAAAAGAGAGTATACCTCTCTTTAAGCCATTATGCTCATATTTTTGAGAATCTGGTGAAAGCTTTGGATGCTCCCCTTAGACCAAAAAATATCTCTCCATCCATCTCTCTCTCCCTCCCTCCCTCTCTCTCTCACACACACACGCACACACACACACACACACACACACACGCACACACACTTTAATGTACCATTTCAGGAAGAGAACTAGGCACAGGCTTCAGATGCCCGTCCTAACCCTCAGGCGAGCAGCCTGTGGATTTCTAAGACAAATAACCAGCTTCAGCACACAAGTCAGTGGCCGGGCCCGACACCGGGTGCTTTGTGAGCATCAGCTCATCCACCTAAAGCGAACAGCATTTGTGGTAGAGATTGCTGTTTTCACCAAACCCTGGTTCCTTATTTTCCTCTTGGGCATGTAGCAAGACTACATTTCCCAGCCTCCCTTGGGGTTAGGTGTGGCCACATGACTGAGCTCTGGCCAATGGAATGTGAGCCGCAGTGATGTGCCCCACCACCCCTTTTAGCCTGGTCCATAAAATTCCTTCTCTGCCATCCTCCACACTCTTTCTCTACCCTTCCACAAGATTATTGTAGAGGAGCAGAAGTCCCTAGAAGCTGATGAACCACAAGATGAGGGAGCCTGGGCCCCTGAGTTACTGCATGGAGCAAGGTCTCCACCTCTCCCCTCTACCAGCCCACAGTAGATTGTGATGTGAATAAGAAACCTTTACTTGGGGGTGGTTTGTTATATCCCTTAGCCCATCCTGACTAATACAACATTTTTATTATCTCCATCCAGGGGAGCTGCTCTTCGTTTTAAAGGAATCCATCTTAGGTTTCCTTTCAAGTAGCAATCTCCTCCACTACCTTCAGCCTGGGATCCCCAAGGCTGCAGAGGGTGCACGGTGGGCCCTGTGCCTGGCACCCACCTGAGCTCAAGGTACCTTCTCCAGGACCCATATTTACCACCCATCTTGGCCTCACCCCTTGCCCTCAGGCCCCTCTACCTGGCTTTCCTCATTTCGCGATATCTATGGTCTGTGATCTTCCTGTTCCATCCCGTGGCCTCTCATTACTTTGGCTGTTGTCTGGGGTCCAAAGACCAGGGTTCAGGGTCAGCTGTATCTGTTTTTCTCCCACACAGCTCCTTGAGGGCAGGGCCTGGGGATGGTTCCCTGCTGAATTTCCTTGTGCCTAAGAGAAGATGAGCACGCAGAGGGTGCTTCTGAAATGCTGTGGTCTTTGCAATTCCACCGTGTGGAAAGCCCCGAGAGGGTTGTCTTTGGAATCCCATTTTCCTGGAGCACCTGGATACCAGAGGGAGATGCTGGACTGCCTATGGCTCATTCCCTAAATGGGCCGTAGCAAGGTTCCAGGAAAGTGGAGGCCAGGAGTCTGGGCCTGGGCTGCCTCGTTCTGGCCCCATTTCCTAAGCACAAATTGCACCCTGGCCCCTGGCCCCCGCCCCTACGTGCTGGGAGAAGGAGACAGGTCAAGGTCATGATATTCCCCACTGTGGGTCACCCTTTCCACCACTGTGCCTCAGAGGGAGGCCTGGACCCTACTTCTTTTTTTTTTGGCTGCTTTGGGTCTTCGTTGTTGCGTGCAGGCTTTCTCTAGTTTGGGGGGAGCGGTGGT
The DNA here is from genome assembly GCF_949987535.1 of Balaenoptera acutorostrata. NCBI lineage: Eukaryota > Metazoa > Chordata > Mammalia > Artiodactyla > Balaenopteridae > Balaenoptera > Balaenoptera acutorostrata. The sequence goes on from NC_080069.1 coordinate 118,831,006, forward strand.
TACACTTTGTGGCGGTGCGTGGGCTTCTCCTTGTGTTGATTTCTCTTGTTGACGAGCACTGGACTCTAGGCATGCGGGCTCACTAGTTGTGGCTCGCGGGCTCTAGAGCGCAAGCTCAGTAGTTGTGGCGCACGGGCTTAGTTGCTCCGCGGCATGGGGGATCTTCCAAGACCAGGGTTCGAACCCGTGTCCCCTGCATTGGCAGGCAGTTTCTTCTCCACTGTGCCACCAGGGAAGTCCCCTGGCCCCTACTTTTAAAATAATTCAATTGGTCTCCAAACTGTCTTTAGCCCTTTACAAACCCGTTAGCCCTTGCTTACCTTCATAATAATAATAATAACAACAACAACATTAACTCTACTTGCTGTGTATGTGCCAGGCTCCAAGCTAGACCATTTATATCCTAGATTTTTCTGACCCATCAGATCAACTCCTGGGGATGAACGCTGTCATTATTCCCATTTTACAGGTGAGGAAGTTGGGTCCCCATCCCAGTAGCCCCCAGGAGCAGCTGTGGAGGCAGCAGACAGGGTCTGGCCAGGCAGGGGTGTTGTGGCAGATGGGGCTCCCCAGGACTGCCTTTCCCACTCCCAACAGTGAGAGAGGAAGCTGCTGGGAAGAGAAGAGGAAGGCGAGTCCCCTCCCAAGGGGGCTCCAGGCAGCTCCCAAGCTCGCCCTGCTCCGTTCCTTTCCAGGGGCCCTTGCCCTCCGCCCACGCCGACAGCCACTTTGACCCCACTCTAGGGCTCTCCCTTCTCCTTCTCTGGCTCCCACCATCCGAGAGTCTGCTGTGGGCTTGGCTGTTTGGTTTCTCCCCAGCAGCCGGGGGAGCGATGCCTCTCCAAGGTTGTGTGCTCACTTTGCAAAACAGCAGAAATTTACAGCCCAAGTAATTGATCACTGTGCTGCTGCCTCTCTCCACCTTGCTCTGTCTCCTAATTCCCTTCTCCCTGCTCGCCTCTCTCTTTTTTCTCAGCGCGCCATCTGTGGTGTCAGAGAAAAGGAAGCCAAGAAGAGGGAGGTTCTGGTCCCAGTTCTGCCAAGTACAAGTCACATGAACCTCAGTTTCCCCATCCGCAAAACGGTGACGCTAATAATACCCGCTCACAGGTGGGCGGGGCCCCACGGATGCTGGGGCACGGGGAGCACCCACGCAGGGTGATGCCACTCCCCAGACAGTTTTCTGAGGAGGGGGTGGCATGGGGCCCACCTTCCAGATGGGGACACTGGGACCCAGAGAGCTTGGGGTGTTCCGCTAGGCCTCACAGACCTTGAACAGCAGCCCAGGGGCTTGAATTCCAGTCCATTGTGCCCCAGATTCCAGACCATTAAGCTACACTGCAGCCCCCGCCCCCAGGGCCAATCAGAACAGAGGTGATCCTCGCTCCTGAGGCTATGGGGAAGGAACGGAGGCCCTCGGGGCCACGGGAGAGGCTCTGCAAACTGTAGAGAGCGGTGATGATGGAAGGAAGCATCACCATCCTTTGCTGACCCCTCTCCTGGACCAGGGTCCTTGACTGGGAGACTCTCTGGGCCCTGAAAGCCTGCCTGGTCCTCAGATTCCTCCTCTCCTTCCAAAGACCTCGTGTGAACAGGGGTCTCCTGCCAGTCAGGCCCCGCACCTGCCTGCCTCCTGGTGCCTCCAGGGAGGTCCCAGAACCTTCCAGAACGTTCCCCAGAAAAGGATTCTGAAGAGCCCTTCACTTGCCCTTCACAGGGTAGGGGAGGCACACAGGCCTGGGCGGGGCCGCCAGGTCCCAGGCCTGAGCCCTGCAGGTCTGGCTGGGAAGCCCCCTCCTGACTGCCACTCTAGTGCTCGCTGGGCTGACAGCCATCCCTGCCCCCTTCTGTTCAGTTCTGGGGGGAGAATATTTCCAGGGGGCGAGAGCTTGTCTTTTCCCTTCCACTCCCTTCTCTTTCTTGTTCTCAGTCTAGCTTTATCTCAGCCTCTGCATGTCTCTGTTTCTCGGCTGTCTCTCTGTCTCTCTCCCAGCCTCCAGCCCGCAGGTGAGGACTTGCTCCCCTCCCGTGCCAAGTACATCTCCTCTCCTGCTCCCTTGGCCTCCAAAGGCGCCTCTGGGCAGCACCAGCCTCCTCCCTTCCCCATCGCAGCCCAGGGTCTGCAGCTGGGGGGGCAGCGGGTGCACTGTGTCCCCCCCCCCTTTCTGGAGGGGCAGGAGGCCCCAGCCCCTCCGGCTTCCTGCTCCCGGACCTGGCTGGCGGAGATGAGAATCGGTTGCAGAGCTGGGAGCCAAGCAGCACACAGAACAAACAGAATTTTTTTTTGCAACTAGAGGGGGAAGCACAGAGCTAAAAATAAAACGAAAAGATCAGTATCTGTCAGTCTGACAGCTGATTGGCTGCTCGGAGATGCATATAATTACCAGCAACTGGCGCTGGGTAGGCAAAGCCGGGAGAAACTGCTGAGACGAGGTTAGGATTTAACCTTTAAATTCTGGAGCCACCCGAAAGCCGAGGGGAGGACGCCGGGCGTCGGTGCTAATGAGGCTGGGGGTGGGCGGTGGGCGGCTGAGTCCTGGGCAGGTCCCGGGGGGCTCATCCTGGAAGGCCCTGGGAGCCCTTCTCCCTGGCCACCTCCCCCATCAGACCGGGAGTGCGTTTGATTGGGCGGCCAGGAGGCATTGGTCCTTCTCCCCGCCCAGCGGGGGGGGGTGGTGTCTTACGGGAAATCAGGGTCTCACCCTGGCGTGAGTGAGGGGGCTGCCTAGGGCTCTGGGCCCCGCCCAGACTGGCCTCCTGTTGAGGTCCACCCCTATCCCCACCCACATTCTTCCGCTTTTCCCAGCCTGGTGTTCATTTGTGAAACCCATGCCGGCTCCCGTTCTTCCTCCACCCCGGCTCCGCTCCTTCCTCCAACCCAGAGTCACCAGTGCTCCTGGCTGTTTCCTGCCCCACCTGGGGAGGGCAGCTGGGTACCTCAGGCTTGTCCTAGGTCCCCGGAGATAGACAGAAATAGCAGGACTGGAGGGATGTTGTGGTCTCACTAAGCCTCAGTTTCTTCATCTGTAAAATAGGGGTGATGATAATAGGCAGATGCCAGGGGTGCTTTGGGCCCTGTCTTGCATCTTGATTCTCTCACCTGAGCCAGGAGTCAGGAGATACGGGCTCTCGTCTTAGCCAGAAATTGTCTCTTTCTTTCTTGGCAGTGGTCTCCCCATCTGTAAATTGGGAGTAAGAGCTCCTGCCCTCTGTCCTCTGGGGTGGGGTAGGGGGGGTGCCAAGTGAGATGGCATAGGTGACGGAGCTCGGCAAACTGTACCTGTCGGGGCAGGTGGGAAGAACTTCTTGCATCTTCTAGAACCACCACTTTCTCCCTTCCAGGCTTTTGCCTGTAGGTGTGGCCTTCCCTTCAGTGTTTCCTCCTCTGGGAAGCCCTCCCTGATGCCCCAGCAGGTCCTCTCCTCCTGCTGCCCTGGGTGTCTCACCTCAAGCTCAGGCCCGGCTTATCTGCCTCCCACACAGGTCTGTGAGCCCTCTGGGGGCAGGAACCACGTGCCTGACGAGGGCCTGGTCCAGAGCCCCTTGGGAAGAGAGACACCAGATTTCTGATGCAGGAGGAGATCTTGGGCCACACTCCAGGCTTCGGGCAAGCAGTGGCCCCTGTTGGTGGGGAACCGTCTTTCCCCAGTGATCAGCAGGTCCCAAGTACCTGTGTGGCAGTGGCCCTTTCCCTGTGCTCTGCAGGGCGGCCGGTGGAGCTGCCACTGGGTGCTAGGACCTAGAGAGCCCAGACTGACTACAGGAGACCCTGCCCAGAGCTCCTAACTGGGGCAAAGGGCAGGTGGGGGAGGCAGTAGAAGGAAACCATGAGTTCACACTGGGGTAGCCCAGCTGTGCCTGCCCATCTTAGACACCTTCCAGCCATTATCTCATTGACTCCCCACAATAACTCATTGGAGGCAGTGCTATTGTTATTCACATTTTGCAGATGAGGAAACTGAGTAGTTAAGCAACGTGGCTAGTGAGAGCAGAGCCTGGATGCACCCAGTCGCCTTCCCCCGAGGCCAGGCCCAGCAGCCCCTGCCTCTCTGGGAAGGACGAAAGGGAGATGCAGGGAGGGGCGATGCTTCTGGAGCAGCTGCCCTGAGACCTTCTAGGCAGACAGATTGTCACAGAGAGTCTTGAGAATGCTTCTGTGTGTGGTGTGCAAAGGAAATCCCCTTTGGTGTCTCTGAGAGATCAGGACGATTTAAACTGCTTTTCGATGATCTGGGGATGTCAGACTGGTATTGCTTTTGAACGGGACATGGTGATGAGACTGGGCCCCAAGGCAGCCCAGTTTCCTTCAGGTTACGGTAATAATCGTCGCCACAGCAGCAACTAAAGCAGTTTTCACGGGCTGAGCACTCACCACCACGTGCTGAATGCTGGGCTCAGCCTTGACTTGGATGCACAATCTGCGTCCTCACCACCAGCTTGAGATAGAGATTATTCTCATCCTCGGGTTATTTCCTTATAGCTGATATCTGAGCGTGTTTGTCTCCATGCTCACTGTCTCCCCTGCTAGGCAGGGGAGCTTGGTGAAGGCCCCAATCTTGTCTCTCCCATTCATTGCTGAGTCCCCGGCACCCAGCATCAGCTCCTCAAGGAGCAGCTGGACAATAAAGCTTTGGTGGACACATTTCAGATGAAGAGACTGAGGGTCAGAGAGGTCACACAGCTTGCCAAGAGGGAATCCCAGGTTTCTGTGGCTCGAGAGCCCAGATTCTAATCATCAACTCATACAGCAGCTTGAAAGACCCTCTCGGAGACCTGCCTCAAGACAGCCACAGAGCATAAGTCCCCCCACCCTTACCCCCTGCCCACTGTTCTCAGGCCTTGTACTAAAGCCCAAGAGGCTTCTAATCTGAATCTGCCCCCTCCCCACCTTTTGCCTGATTGCCAGGGAATCAGATGGAAGCTGGCCAGAGTTAGCTCAGGCTTGGGGAAGTTGTACTCTTCCAGAGTTGCCTGGTGTTTTTGGTGTGACCTGATTCAAAATTTCCTTCCCTGTCACATTGGTTCCCACTCAGAGAAATCTTTGAAGTAGAGATGACCTTATTATGTGGTTACTGGCCCGGTTAATTCATATGTGCAGTTGATCATTGCTGCTTCTCTCTGGGATGGGGCCCTTGGTTCTGGGGGAGTCTAATCAAGGGTCTCATGGAGGCCAGGGGTAATAAACCCAGGACGCTCATGGTTAAGAGCTTGACTCTGTCACTGAGTGACCTTGGGAACCTCATTTGACCTCTCTGAGCCTTGACTTACTCATTCGTAAAAGGGGGACATGCATGGGGAGTATCTATCTTGAATGCTGGCTGTAGGTGGGAAGAAAGAGGTCAAGTTTTCTCTTTTTAAAAAAATCACACTTTCACAAATAATATACAATTTTTATCCCTGTACTTTAAGAAATGTTAATTAAAAAAAAATCTGAACACCAAACAGTACCTGAGCACCTGCCATGTGCCCAGCCTTGCATCGGAGTTGGGGCTGGATAGAGGTACCCCGCTCGTGGGTGTGGCCTGTGATATGTGTGTTCACCTGCTCAGGCCGACGTCACAGCAACACCACGAGGTTCGAGGGACTGAGATTGCCATTTCCCAGGGGAGGAAACAGGCACAGAGAGGAGACGTGACTGGCTTTACGTTCCACACTGAGAAACTGATGAGTCTGGCATTGGACCTGGACGCTCTGTTCTACTGATGAACAGACCTGTGAGTCCTGGCTGCAGGGCCCTAAGTGAGCTTTCAGGGCACAAAGACGAACCAGGGGTGCCCCTGCCCTGGAGGAGCTACGTCCCCTAGGAGAGGGGGACACATTGAGAAACCAGTGAAACGTGGTGTAACAGGGGGCACCCGAGGCTGCGTAGCTGATCCATCTCATAAAGAATCACCAGAAAGACCCCCGAGGGAACTTGCTTTATAAAAAGTCCCCTGGTTGGTGCATCAACATCAGAGTTCTAGGCCCTTCGATGTGCTGATGGATGGTACATTTTTTTTTTTTATACCTCAGAACGGGCTCCGCTCGAGTTGTATTTGAAACCCAGCTGGCTTGTCCTACACTGTGCTGTTTAGTCCACGATCACGGGGCCTCGGGACCGGGGTCTCCAGCTCCTGCTACGCAGACGCAAGAGGATCATTTTTTAAGAAGTAGCTTGCCCCTCCCCCCCAATCCCGAGTCCAAAGGTGACTTCAAGTCCCTCGTGGAAGGACACCTTCCAGTGGTCAAGAATCTGGGGTCCCCACACCGACAGGGTGTCTCCAGATGGACAAAGCATGTGGCAGGGGCGTGAGCTGAAGTTGTCAGTCGATCGCAAGCCCCCTGTATCCACTGGACCTCAGAGCCCCGGCGGTTAACCTCTGAGTGCTCCTGACCAGAACCTCCAAGGCCTTACACCTCCTGTGGGTGTGGGGTGGAGGTGGGAGGGATGGAGGGGAAGGGTCTGCCTAGAAGGAGCAAGGGAAGCACCATCCCAGCCCCAAACGTGCACTCAGACAAGCCGAGATGGGAAGAAAGGTGCAGAGCAGAGTGGAAGCCGTGGGCAAGGCCCACCGAGAGGTCTCGTTGCCGGTCTCTACAAGAAATTCAAGGTTGTCAGTGGCTGGCTTCCTGCGAACAGGAGCCCACACGTCATGGTCTGCTTCCGTGGAGAGCGTGGCACGAGAGCATCTCGTGAAGACCTGTGAGACCGGGTGGCTCAGCCCTGCCCGCTGGGGCTGCCTCCAGCACTCGATTCACTTTAAAGAAAACAGAAGCTGATTCCTCTCTGCATCCCCACCAGAAAAGTTCCTCCTGCGCTTATTTGACCTCAGGCCCATGCTGGCCCAACAAGAAAACTGCCTCTGTGTAAGTAATAGAAGCTTTCTCAGTTTGGGTTAATCAAGGGCATCCATGATGCTGTGCGACTCCCATCGGAGAGTCTGAAGGAGCACAGTGGGTTGATCTAATCCCAGCCAAAGCAAAGAAGGGTGATGTCGTTTGGAGCCTGTGGTGGCCTGGCCCTCAGTCAAGGTGCAGTGACCATCAGGGATTTCAAGAGGCTGTAAATAGCATGGAGTCTCCCCCCCCCCACCAACCCCCGCTGCCAGAAATCCTTGGAGGGCTTCCCCAGGGAACCCCAGATTGGGAACCACTCGGCTAAGCCAGTTGGGATGAGGGTGCAACTCTCTGACAATCCCTGCAGCCTCTCCCACTTCCCCATCAAGGAAGTCCTCCTGCCGGGGGGTGTCCAGGGAGAGCTTGGTGGCTGTGAGGTCATCCTGACTCTGCCATTTACCAGCTGTGTGATCTTGGGTAGATGGCTTTCCCTCTCTGAACCCCTGGGTCCTATTGCTTCCTTCCGGGTTGGAAGCGCTCTGTAAGGGCTGGGTGTCTTTATTGTTGCCATTACCTCTTGTTCAGGTGTCCTGACTTCCCACCCTGTCGTGTGTGATCCTCTCACTGGATTTCCGTGATGAAAGAGGGATGCAGGGGCGGGCAGAGTGCGCGTGGAAATGGGGCTCGGGAAATGCAGCTTCTGAGAAGCTGTCTGTGACGGGAGCCTGGAAGGTGGGTGAGGAAGGCAGGCGTGGCGGCCTCTTAGCGGGCAGGCTGCAGGCACCTTGAGACGGCAGTTCTGGGGTGCCGCCGAGCACTCCCCATCTTTAATGTGCCTAGAATCACCTGGGAATCTTGTTCCAGTGCAGACTCTGATGGAGCAGGCCTGGGCAGGGCTCCCAGGTGAGGCAGGTGCTGAGGCAGCTAGGGCCACACTCTGAGTAACGAGGTGCCCCCACTGGGGCCTCCGGCCCAGGGAGGAGGGCAAGCCACTTGGTGTCTGGAAGCGATGGTTCCAGAAAGGCCTGAGAGCCGCCAGAATGTCCATGCAGGGAAAGATGAAGCAACATGAGGGTAAAATTATGTTTTCAACAGAAAAGGCCTCTGCCTGCTAGCGTTCCCACCCCCCATGCAGCCCCAGGGGTTTGAAAGAATGTGGTTTTCTGAGCACAGCCTTCCTTCGCTGAAGGGGGTGGATTCGCTCTTAAAAAGTTGCCTGTAAAATGATTTTTTTCTATATCAAATGCTGTTTTCCAGTGGTGCGTGTTTTAAGACCACGGTTGCATTCCCACTGAGAAGTATCCAGCTCTGAGGCATTGTTGTTGAAGACGTGGCAAACACGAGGGGCGGGGAGTTCAAGGCCACAGCATGGCCTGCGTGTCAGTGGGCCTTGGAGCTGATGAGAGCTGGAGCTACAGAGGTCAGGAACCAAAATCTGAATCCCCAGTGGTCCCCAAATGCACTGAGGTCCACGGCCAAACACTGGCTCAGAATCCTGACCAATAAATACCACTGATTGTATGACTGGTGGGACCAGAGGGGACCCAGGGCAAACCAGCCCTTCAGCTGGAAGAAGAGCTCAGAGAGACTGGCCCTCTTGTCTTTGTACATAACACCGTCAGCCACACTCTGAATATCAGGCTAAGAGTGTTTTTGTTTTTATGTTGGACACAATTGTCTAATGTGCTATAGGAGCCTGCTGCCATGGCAGTTTGGCTGTGCTTCCCAAAGAAGCTCTGAAACTATGATGCCAGAGTGCCACAAAGACTCCTGAGAAACAGCTTCCTTGCCCAGAGTGGTCTGGTTGAATATGCCAAGGTGCACTGGGCATCTTGAATAAGAGACGAAAGTCCGCAATCTGCCAATACTGGACAGACTGTGGTTTTCAGAGCATAGCCTGGGGTCAGTATTACAAGGAACACACTTTGGGAACCCAGTCAATGAAAGGCCCTCATAACTAAAAGGTCTCTCTGTTTCTGTATTAGTTATCTACTGCTGCATAACAAATCACCTCGAACTTAGTGGCTTAAAACGATAGGCATTTATTATCTCAAAGTGTCTGTGGGTCAGGAATTCAGAACTGGCGTAACTGGCTTGTGGTCTTCACCGAAGTTGCACTCCAGGTGTCAGCTGGGGCTGCCGTCACCTGACAGCTTGACTGGGGCTGGAGGATCAGCTTCCAAGGTGGCACACTCACCGGCTGGCAGGGCGGTGCTGGCTGTTGGCAGGAGGCCTTGGTTCCTTGCCACACAGACTCCTCCACAGAGCTGCTGGAGTTTCCTCACAATGTGGCGGCTGGCTTCCCCCAGATGAATGCAAGAGAGCAAGACTGAAGCCTCTCATGACCTGGCCTTGGAATGCACATGTGATCCTTTCCACACTGTCCTATTGGTCCCACAGGACAGCCCTATTCATTGTGGGAAGGGCTGAAGGAGGTCGAAATCGTTTGGAGACCATCTTGCAGGCCAACTGCCATGGTAAACATCTCTCCAGCACAAGGACAGATAACTTGCCTCATTCTTACAGCTGGTTTCTTACCATTTAGTGCCAATTAGTAACTTTGAGAAGGGACCCTGCTAACCTGTGATATGAAGGAGGAGGAGACCAGGAATTTATCAGCCACGCCAACACCCCATGAACAGCAGCAATAATAATCATCCAGGCCCGTTCGTTGAGCCCTCACCCTATGCCAAGTGCCTCAACAGCATTGTGGAGACATGCATTCCTTGTCCCCAAGCAGCAAGTTCCACAATATTTCCAAGTTAGGCCACTCATTTTTATGAAATGTATAAAATGAGATTTTTTTTTTGGCAATGATGGCTACAGGGACACAAGCAGCTTTGCCCCCTGAAAATACAGAGACAAAATCCAAGACCCGTGTGAACCCACGTGGAGAAGACTGGAGTGGGGTGTAAACTCAGGATGGATAAATGCCAAAGAGAAACACATCATAGGGACTTCCCCGGTGGTCCAGTGGTTAAGACTCCACACCCCCCACTGTAGGGGGCGTGGGTTCGATCCCTGATCGCGGAACCAAGATCCCACATGCCACATGGTGCGGCCCCAAAAATGAATAAATAAATAAATACATAATAAATAGGTGAGATAAAATATTTATTTCGTGTGCATTAACAGAGTGTGAAGAGTCAAGGTGAGCCAGGAATTCTTTGGTTTTGCCCCAGCCTCCTGCTAGGAGAAGGGGTCACATCTCCGGTGGTGGCCTAGTGGTAAGGAGCAGACACCTGGGTGCTCAAGACACGTGTATCCCAGGCCTGCCATGTCCGTTATTAGCTCTGTGACCCAGGCAAGTGACTTCATGGTCCTGCTTCCTGTAAAATGGGGTAATAATGGCCGACTCTTCTGGTTGTGATGAGGCTTCAGAAGGTGCTGGAATGCTCTATCCTGGCAAAGCTGATGGCGGGTCACCAAGGTGGTGGCACCCCAGGTTCAAAGAACCTTTGTAGAAGTGCCATTGCCTGGAAAGATCTTTGCTCTGTGACCGAGAGTGGACCCCGAGCCACAAAACAGACAGTCGCTGCTGCTCGGGCCCCCTGTATGGGCCACCCCAGGGGGGCTGGAAGGAACTCAGCTCCTGCTTCTGCTGGGGGCATGTGTGGGCCTGGAGCCGGCCCAGCCCTTTCCTGTCCTGTCCCAGCATGATTTCAACAGAGGGAGCGTCCTGGGCATGTTTTCCCCTCAGAAGTCTCAACTCGCTGAGCAGGGTTTGGGGAGGTCTGGCTAAATTTGCTGTCCCAACAAACAGACCAGGCATAGAGATTCTCAGAAAACACAATGTAGGCACTAGTTCCTGATCCCACAGCCTGGGCCTGGCTTGACGGAGGGTTTTTGGGTCAGGCTGGCCTGACAGCGCTTGGCTCCATCCCTCAGGGCTGTGTGACTCTGGACAAGTGTCTCCACCTCCCTGGCCCTCGGTTTCCCCATCCCTAAAATCTCGGGTTGGGCTTACCTGCTGGCCCTCAGTGGGTTCCGAGGAGCCTGGGGTTGCCCAGGGGGACACAGAGCCCACGTGGGTGTGCATGGGGCGGGTCCCAGACCACCCCCTTCTTCTCCAATCAGGGGAGCTCCGTTTTCATCTCTTTGGTATGTTGGTGTTCTAAGCAGCACTTCATTTAAAAAGAAGAAGAAAAAGAAAAAGAAAAAAACAAAAGGAAACATGTCTACAGCGAAAACAATACAATCAAGAAGTTTCCCACCAACTTACTTTGTCCCCTGGCTCATTCCTTCAAGCTCTAAGGGAACAGAGGAATAGACGGCCTCCACCAGCTGGGTTTAGTGACTGCCCATTTCCAAATGGTTCCTGGTTTTCTGGATTTGAATCTCTGTTTCCGTTCGGCCTCTGTGAGGTCCCGTGAAAGGTGGGGAGAGGAAGGGGCTTTGATTGGGGGGTCCACAGAGGTCTTGGGGTGCCAAGGTCACGAGCAGGCTGGGTGTGCTGGCTTCCTCTCTGGACATGTACTGTGGGCATCTCAGATGCATGCCCCTCGGCCCCCGTGCCCGAGCATCTCCACGGTAGCCAGCCCAGCTGCACATCTGCCCTCAGTGGAAGCGGGGCGGGGGGGGGGAGGGCAGCCCTTGCTGCCTCTGGGTCTCAGTTTCTTCATCTGAAGTGAGGAGACTGTGGGCCTGAAGGGTCTCTCAGCCCCTTCCAGCTTCAACACTCTAATTGCTGCACTTATCGAGCTCCAGCTGTCTGCAGACTGGTGTCTGGGCCGGGGGAGGGGTGGATCCCATCCTGGGAGGAGGAACCACCTCAGCCTGCTGCCTCTGGCTGGCCCGGGGATGGCAGGGCTCAGAGTGCACCCTGGGCCCCAGGAGGACCAGGTGCCAGGCCCAGCTGCCAGGCTGCCATTTGAAATGTCTCCTGTTGGTGGCACTTTGGTGAGTTTCAGGTCTCCTGGTCTTTGTGTGTAGTTGATTTGTACCTGAAACCTTAGTTAGCTAGCTCCCTTTCTTTGTTATGGGAATCTTAGTGCCTGAGGCTGAACCTGACCATGTCTTTCCCCAGGTAAAACCCTTCCATGGCTTCTCACTGCCCTCAAGACAGTCCAAGCTCTCCCACCTGGGGGCTCTCTACCCTCCCCCCCTCCTCCAGACACACAGACTGGACCGTGAAACCTCTCTCTCCTCTCTAGAGCCTCACATCCTCTGCTTGACACACTTTCCCTCTCCTCTTCTTGTTGCTTGCTAAATGTCACTTCCTCCAGGAAGCCCTCCCTGCCTAATTGAGCGACTTTAGTTCACACTCAGGCTCACCCTGTCCTTCTCCTTTGTAGCACTCATCATTGTAGTGAGCTAAAAAAACGCCTGTTTATCTGATCCGCACCCCTCCCCGCCACTAGAATGTGGGCTCTCTGAGCGCCCCCCTTTTGGATTTCCCTGTCTGTGCCAGGCCCAGTGCTGGGCACCCAGGGAGAGCTCTGGGAATGCCTGCTGAGTGAATCCTTGACTGGCAACTGTATGAGCCGACATGCAGCCTGTTGATCCAGGTTGCTAACCTGGGGCCAGCCAGGGCTGCCATCAATGCGCCTGACAGGGTCACACAGTCTGGGAACCCAGGCCCAGCCCCATCCTCTGGCCTGTAGGCTCTGCCTGGAAGGAAGGAAGGGGTTAAGTGTTTCTGGCGGCCCCGTGCTGGGTCTGTGGCAGTTCCCCCTTCCGGGGCTGCAGCAACCGAGGTTGGCGAGGAATGTTTGCAATGCAGAGCTAGGAGGGAGGGCGGCTGGTGGAAGTGGGGGCCTGTGGAGGCCAGCCGGCCAGGCTCCCCAGTTGAGCAATCGCCCAGGCCCAGCCGGTTCCTGTAACTCCTGCCCCTCCTGCCTTTTCCCGCCCTGCCAGCTACCTCCACCCGCTGCCTGCTGGGCAGGGGGGGACGGCCTGTACTCTGGGGCCTGCAGTGAGAGGTGGAGGGACAGAGGCCCAGAGAGCCTGGAGGCCGGGGTGAAAGGGAGGGGCTTCCAAGGAGAGAGAGAAGGAGTGCAGTCAGCTTAGCCACCTTGGCCCAGAGAGCGTAGGGCTTTTGCCCAAGGTCCCTCAGGGAGGCGCCACCACCGAACTGGGCCACACCCTCGATTCCGACGGGTTGGTGCCCACGGCACCAGGCTACAACTTGACACAGCGTGGAGGGCACTTTGCCGCTCAGATGGGCAGCTCTGAATCCCAGGGACCCCCTCCCAGCTGAAGGCAAAGACCCCCCGGCCCTGGCCTGGCTCTTCACTCAGGGCTAGGGTCTCAGAGAGGATGATGGCTCTCACTGGGCTGGGTGCACCCACCCCCCGCCCCGCATCACCTCCCCAGCACCATCCACTGCCCAGCCTGTCCTGGGGACACCGGTCACCTCCATTCCTTCCCTCCGGGAGTGTGGAGGAAGTGGATGAAAGGCAAACTGGTTCTCAAAAGCCCCCCTCCTCCTTCCTTCCAGTTCCTTTCAAGGAAGAACCTTTGTGAATTCTGAATAGCATGTTGAGCCCAGGCACAAAACTGATTTCTTTCTTCACAAGCACACACCTTCTTTGGGGGGAAGCAGCATTCCCTGACACTGTAGAATGAGCTTCTTCTGTGGACAGTATTTACAAGTGGCCTCTGGGGAGGTGGCCTCTGCAGTCATTCAGACCCAATTCGAATCCCGGTTCCACCACCTTCAAGCTTTGTGGCTGCGCACCTCTGAGCCTCAGTTTCCTCATCTGTAAAGTGGAATTCAGAGAGAGGGTGGGCGGAGCAGCAGGACCCCTCTGGTTCTGCGGAGACTCTGGGCCACTTGCCTTTCCTGGTCCCATAGATGTTCAGTCTGTTTGGGGCTGGCTCGGGTGTGCCCCACCGGGGCCCTGGGCTTTGCCTAAGCTGCCAGGGGATGACGGTGTCAGAGCCCTCAGAGGTGCCGCCTTGGCCACATCTGGCTAGAATCGGCAGTGGATCTCCTGGGACCCACATCTCCAGAGGGCGGGGTAGGTGATCCATGTGAGCTAGAAGTTCCTGTGAGAATCAAACACCACGTTTATATGTAAAGAGGCTTGCAGGAGGAGTGGCTTGCCAAGCCATCTAGACATAGCGAGGAATTTTAACCCCAAAAAACACAGCAGTAATACCAAGAACCCTCTTACACTCTGCTCTGCAGCTAAGTCCTTACTGTGAGCCAGGCAATGACACCTACTTTATTCCAACAACACGCCTAAGAAGGAAGAATACTGATCCCCCTTTTTTTTCAGGAAACAGAGAGGTTGATGCACTTGCTCAAGGTCACACAGCTTGTAAGGAGTGGAGCCTGACTTGGCACTCAGGCCTCTGCCCTCCAGAACCTGTGCTCTTAGCTGATCTCTTCCACACCTGGCTTGGGATCCGGGCTCTTCACAGAGGAGATGGGCCACCTTGGGTTAGTCATTAAGCCCCAGAGCCACCAAGTGAGAGAAAAAGCTCCAGCACCCACTGGGGATGGGGGAGGCGCTGTGCTAAGTTATCACTACCACTGGGTAAGCAGAGCTCAGAGGGGCCAAGCCTCTTACTCCAGGGCACACAGCCCGTCCAGCCAGGACCCACTCCCAGAGGGACTGATGATGCCTTCCAGTCCCCTGGTCCCCTGGCTCTCTGTCCGCGAGTCCACCGAGGCGGTGGCCGGGAAGGACCCCCAGAGCCGACTGGGTTCCGCGGACAGATGGACAGATGCCGGCCGCCCCCCTCCCAGGGCCAGTGGGCTGTGAGGCTTCGCCACCTCCTCCCGAGCAGGTTTCCTTTAAGAAACCAGAAGATTGATTTCCTGGCAGGCTTGCCGAGGAGCCCATCCAAATGGTTTGCATGTCTGCATTTTTTACTGCTACGTTTAATATGTATGCAAATGCCGGCCGGCTGCGCCGCGGCTGCACAGTCACACGCGGCGCCCCATTAAAGCGCCGTCCGGGCGCGCGCATCATTCGAGGCGACGGGCTCGGCGGCCCTGATAGATGGGGTGCGGGGACGGAGACAAATGACGGGCTTTTGTAATTTCTTTCTCCGTTTTGCGGGGGCGGGGGCGGGGGGCGCGGTTCAAACCTGGAAACAGCAGAGATTTAAATATATGCAAAATTGCTTGGGGGGCTTGGGCGGGGGTGTAGAAACCTGAACTGGGAGGGGGGAATTCAGTGTTCTCCTCCGTGGGAGTCGGGCTGGAGGCTGGAGTGGGGAGCCAAGCCCCCACAGTCACCTTCTGGCAGAGAGAGCGGCTTTGCTCCTGATAAGCAGCCGCGGTCCTATGGGAAGCGCTGCTTCAGCCGCAGAGAAAAGGAAAATGCTGGTTATTTTCAGCCCGGTTACGCCCGAGAGGCCACTGCCTCGAGTTTTTCCCATCCCCCGCCCCACTTTCTCTTCTTGGGCTTCCAAGGCTTGTAACTTTGTAGGTATGATGTATGTCATTTAACTCACACTAGCCCTAAGAGGTGGATCGCACCCATTGTACAGATGGGGAAACTGAGGCTCACGGGAGCGAAGTCCTTTGGGGAGGGTTGCAGAGTGAGTGGGAGGTGGGGTGGGACTCCCAGAGCGGTATCCTTGACCCCCTCGGCCCCCGGCCAGCTCTTGCTTTGTGGAGTTTGCTCCCAGCCATGGGGGGTGGGGCAGGTGTGGAATCTGCCCAGACTAACCACCCGCCAACACCCCCTGCTCTGCAACCCGAGCCCCCCTCGCGGGCCCTCAGCATCCTACCTGTCCCCACCTGCCTGGTAACACAAGCCCACATCCGACTGAGCCTGAAGACTGAGCTCCAAATTTCCAAAATACTGCTTCAGCCTAAAATTTGAAGTGTGCGTTTTAAAGGAATCTTTCCTTATTTCTCAGGATTTTAGGCGACCCAGCAGCTGGGGGGCAGCCTGGAGGATCATATGAAGATGGAAACATTTCCCAGAGGAGGCTCCAGCCTAAAGAGATGGCCACTCTGGAGCAGATAGCTCAGACCAACTAGAGAGGCAGTTGTGTGTGTGTGTGTGTGTGTGTGTGTGTGTGTGTGTGTGTGTATGTTTGTGCCGTGTGGTAGTGTGTTGGGCTATGCTTGTGTGTCATTGTGTTTATCTGTTTGCCAGTGTGTGCGCATGACAGTGTGAGGGTGGGATTGTGAGTGTGTCCGGGTACACACGTGCGTGTCAGTGTGCATGTGTGTGTGTTGATGTGACAGCAGCTGAGAACGCTTGTCCTTGGGCTGGCAAGCAGCTGGAATGTGAATTTCCCTGAGGGTTTCCAGGCCTCTTGCCTCCCCCATCCCCATCCCAAATCTGCTCCCCTTTCCAGCGAAAGCCTCTGCTGTTTCAGCGGCAGAATGGGGGTTAGGACACCTCACAGGCAGCTGTGAGGATCCAAAAAGGCTGAGACCCCCTAAAGCTCTGCATAGATGAGGAGGACTTTGATTATTGGGGGATGGGGTGTAGCCTGTTGCCTGATGGGTGAGCCTGGGAATTCTGGGAAGGAAACAAGGGGCATGCACAGCTGTCTGGAGAAGCTCTCCCTGTGTGTATGTGGGTGAGTGTGACATCCCCCCCCAACCCCTTCTCCCTCTCCCACCCCTCCCCTACTTCCCTCTCCTTCCCCCACCCCACCCCCACTCTCTTCCACTCTCTCAAGTTCACGGTACCCTGGAGTCCCTTGGGCCATCTCTCCTGCAGTTTCCCCCCAGATATCCCCAGGGCCCACCCTCTCCCCGCCAGGAGTCCTCCCTGACCACCCACTTCCGCCCCTTGCCCTTGCCACCTCCCACATCCCATCTAATTGCTTGTTTGTTTCCATTTGTCTATATCATCTATCCCACAGGAATGTGAGCCCTGGGGGAACCTAGGACCCCCACCCAGGCCAGGCTCCTTTTTCCAGGCGCAGATCCTCCCTCTCAACCAGTCTCATTCCCCCTGAGGCTCACCCTCACCCTCCGTGTCTGTGGAGCCCAACCGGACGGTGACCCCACGTCCTAAGTCCTCCCCCAACTCGTCTATGTTTTGGGACAATCCACCCTTCTTCCAGTCCTCAAGGTGTCACCTTCCCTGAGCTGGCCCCACACAATCACAGCACCAGTGGTACTAACGGTGATTGTTTCCTGTAGCCTATTTGCATCACCGCATCAAGAAAGTTCTTTCATGGAGAACCATTGGAATGGACCTCAACACTGCCCCTCTCTGAATACTTCCTCCCCTGGGGCCCTCTGAAGCATCTTGTAGAGCATCCCATAGCCTGGGGAGAGGGTGATCCCTGGGCCTCACTAGGGCCTCCCCTAAACTGGTTGGAGCAGACACTAGTCGCTGGGCTGTTGAAATAGACAAGGGAGAAGATGCAGGAACCAATGAATGCACGGGATTTGGCAACACGTCTCGCTGGGCGTCCTGTCCCGTGTTCCCCTGGGGGTCCGCACCTTCACTCCCCAGCTGGTTGGGGGGCTGCTGTGTGTGGACCGGCTGAGTCAGGCCCTAACCCCGGGCAAGGGGCCACATTGGCTTTCGCTGATCTTGCTGACTGGGCTGAATATGCGTCTCTGTCTCCCTCAGCCACCCGCCATTACTCATGGTTGGCATTTATCCCCAGGCAAGGGGTGACACTTGGAGCAGCCCGCAGCCTCCTGCGTGTTCTGAGGAAAGGGTGGCCGGAGGCTGGGCTGCGAGGAGGCACGGCAGGAACAGCTGCTGCTCTGAGTTCAGTGACCACGAGCTGAAAAATTAGGACACAGGATGAAGCTGAGGGTTTTCTCAGATTTGTTCGTGTCATGAGTGGAAAAGTCTTACAAAGGTATGAAAGTTAAAGCCTATTTCGTTATGTAAGTAATGGATTGTCTGTGTTGAAAAGAATTTGAGTTTCCCAAATCAAGGAGGTTCTGGAAATTAATAATTCAATTTGATGAATATTTGGGGGGCCCCTGCGTCAACCCTGTCCTTGGTGCTTGCACGATAATGGGGAGCAAAACGGTCGTGATTCTGGCCTCGCTGAGCTCACCTGGGGAGGCTGACATTCCTCAAATAATTTCACATTTCAGTACTGTGAGCGCTGGGAGAAGCACTATGCAGGGGGTGGGGGTGGGTACAGAGCCGTGAAGGCCAAGGGTTCCCATGTGGACAAGGGGTGGGGATGTCCAGGAAGGCTTCTTGGAAGAAGTAATGTTTGAAGTGAGACAGAGCCTTTTAGGAGTTAACTGTGGGAGGGATGGGAGTGGAGTGGAGTGAAGAAAGCACATTTCAGGCAGGAGGAAAAGCATATGCAAAGGGCCAGTGGCAGAAAGGAGTGCTGGGTGTTTGAGGGACAGGAGGCAGCCCAGGTGACTGCAGTGTGATGAGTGAGGGGAAGAGGAGTTTGGAGACGTCAGCAGGGACCAGTCCGGGCAGTGCCCACCAGTCCGTGAGAATGTGCTGGATTTTCTCCTGCCGGCAATAGGGAGCCATGGACTGTTTGACACAGGTGGGACCCGATCGTACTTCTGGATGTGGATGACAATGAGGATGATGATAATGCTGGTAATTAAGGGAGGTGGTTAGTGAGTGCTTACTATGTGCCAAGCACCATTTCAGCCATTTTACAGATGAGAAAAGTGAGGGCTGGGAAGGGAAGTGGCTTATCCAAGGTCACGCGGCTGGCAAATGGCAGAGATGGAACTCAGACTGAGTCTGTCTGGCTCCTAAGTCCCTGCCCTTGTCCCACACACAAAGCTGCACTAGACTAGACGTGGAAGGACAAGGGACATGCAGATGACCGGCCCCTCTCCCCCCACCCCCCACCTCCCTGTGACGCTGCCTCCTTTGCGCTCTGTGTCCCAGGCCTGGGTGGGACTCGAGTGGGTCACAGGATCAGGTGGGGCTGGAAAGGCCGAGCTCAGTCCTGCTCAGGCCCAGTAGGGGAAGTAGGGGGTTGCAACATCAGAGGCTGAGGTTCTGGAGAAGTTGGGACCCCAGCTGGGGTGGGCACAGGTCACTGGGGCACACAGTCACACTGTGCCCCAGGAGCACAGCCCCACTCACCTGTTTGGGATTCGAGGATTTTGAGTTGTGGCTACGACGTCCCCAGGACTGGAGCAGCGGCCCCCTGCTTCCTCCTCTGGAAGCAGGTCCAGAGGACCGCACCAGTGGCATTAAAAAAAAAATCCCATTCCCTCAGTGACCATCAGGGAAGTGCAAATCAAAACCACAATAAGATACCACCTAAGACCTGTTAGGATGGCTACTACCATTGGAAGCTTGTGCACTATTGGTGGGAATGTAAAATGGTCCAGCCGCCGAGGAAAACAGTATGGCGGGTCCTCAAAAAATTAAAAATAGAATTACCATATGATCTAGCAATTCCACTTTGAGATATATACCTCAAAGAATTGGAAGCAGGGTCTCCAACAGATATATGTACACCCACGCTCATTGCAGCGTTATTCACAGTAGCCAAAAGGCGGGAACAACCCAAGTGTCCATCAACAGATGAATGGATAAACAAAATGTGGTACATACATATAATGGAATATCATTCAGCCTTAAAAAGGAAGGGCATTCTGACACATGCTTCAATTTGGATGAACCTGGAGGACATTATGCTAACTGAAATAAGCCAGACACAAAAGGACAAATATTGTATGATTGCACTTATATTAGGTATCTAGAATGGGTAAATTCATAGAGAATGGTGGGTGCCAAGGCCTGGGGGGAGGGGTAAATAAGGAGTTAGTGTTTAACAGGTACAAAGTTTCGCAGGATAAAAAGGGTTCTGGGTCTTCCCTGGTGGTCCAGTGGTTAAGACTCCACGCTTCCACTTCAGGGGATAGGGTTCGATCCCTGGTGGGGGAAGTAAGATCCTGCATGCCGCAAGGTGCGGCCAAAAAGAAAGAGTTCTGGAGATGGATGGTGGTGGTGGTTGCACAAGAATGTGAATGGACTTAATGCCACTGAACTGTACACTTAAAAATGGTTAAGTTGGTAAATTAAAAAAAAAAAAAAATCCTTATTGTAAGCTCTCCCGAGTTGTCAACAGTGGACTTTCTTTTAAGTTGTGTTTGTAAGAGATAAATTAAAATACCAGGGGGCAGTTGTCACTAGAGCAGTTAAGAATCCCAGATGCTGGGGTTTCCGGGCCAGTGACCTTACCTCCTTGAGCCTCAGTTTCCTGCTGGGGAAATGGGGATAATGATAGTGCCTCCCTCCTGGGGCCACTGTGAGGATTCCATGATATCCCCACGGTGGCCTACCCAGTGGCCAGGGTCCAGCGAGCACTCCACACCAGCAGCCCTTAGTATTGGCAGATATTCCTCAGGCCTTTAGGGTTTGGGAACATGAGCAGCACAGGCCCTAGTCAGAGGAGAAAAGCCCCCTTGCCTCACCACACACATGGGGAAACTGAGGCCTGGAGGAGTCAAGGGACCTGTCCAAGCTCTCTCGTACCCCTTGAACCAGAATGTGGTTTTCCAAATGTGTATCATTTAGCAAGGCTAGGTTGTTCTGCAGTAACAAATAAGCCCCACATTGAACTGTCTCAACACAACAAAAGTCTGCTGTGAGTCCGGGTGATTCTCCAGGGCAACTGCCCTCCGTGTGAAAGCTCAGGGGTCCACGCTGCCTCTGTCCTGTGTCACCTCCATCTCTGGGTCACTGAGACAGGGAAAAGAACAACACATCACTTCTTCCCACAATCCACTGGCCAGCACTGGTCACATCACCCCGCGGCAAGGGTGATGGGTCCTGAGAAGGAGAGGAGAACTGAGGGTGGGTGAGCACCAAAAGTTTCTACTCAGCATCCTAGTGGGAGGAAGGCCAGCAGATGGCTTTCCTAGGGAGTACATGCTCACGGTGAAGTGAATCAAAGAGAAAAGGGTTTAAGGGTAGAATTATTCTCCTTCTTACCCAAGCCCCCAGCTCCCTTCCCAGGGCAACCACAGCTACCAGGACTATTCTGCACGTTGACAAGCAAGGTGTGTACCAGGTGTCCTTCTTGAAATACCAACGAAGGCTTATTGCTCTTTTTCACTCCTTGAAGGAGCAGGCAGGTATTTGTCACAGCTTTTTGCTCTTCCGCTGGGCAGTGCCTTCCCATTATGTAATCAGTCCCCCTGGATGGGTGTCTAGGCGTTTTCCAAAGTTCTCCTGTTATAAACAGTGATGCAATGAATTTCCTGTGCATTTTCCCTTGTCTCCCGTGTGAGGCTTTCTGTGGTCTAAATTCCTAAAAATGGAATCTGTTGGTCAAAGGGCAGGTGCATGGAACCATCTGACAGCTCTTTGGCAGCAGGTGCTGCCTCCAGGGTCAGGAGGGGCTTGTTAGAACAGTTGCCAGTGGAGCCGAGTTTTCCATCCCAGGGGGTTTTCCAAAGAGGACACTGAGGAGGGGAAGCAGGAAGAGGGGGTGCCCTTCCCATCTCGACTCTGCGATGCCAGTCCTAATACTGGTGCTCTTGCCATGCCCATCTTACAGAAAGCAAACCCTGCCCGTGGTGCCCAGAGAGCAGCCTTTGAGTCCCGGTCCCAGCCTGAGCTGAGTCCTCTTGGGTTCCAGCTCTTCGCTGGAGACCTCACAGAACTTCTCCTTACTGGTTCCTCTCAACGGCACTCATGTTCCCCCAAGAGCTTTCTTTCAGCGAGTTTCTGAAACTCATCTTCTCTTCTTCGGGACTCACTGGGTCTGGTTCTTTGGTTCCTCGGGTTGCAGAACAATCAGCCTCTTACTTTTTCCCTTCGTTGCTTTCCTATCTGCTGCATCTCTTTGGAAGAGTGTCTTGGTATTTACAGAGTTTAGTCTTGTTGACTTGAAAAATTTTTTTCTTTTTTGGGGTAACCTCACTGTTGTTTCTGGAGAAAACCAAAACACCCTTCTTGTAAAATAAATAAATTCAAGCAACACCGAAAGCGACAAGCAAGAAGGTAAAAATCATCAATACTCCTCACCCAGAGATGACTAACTATGGTTAACGTGTGTGCATGAACGATCTCCCTCTTCCATAGATGCTAAGCGTTTCTAACCACCCCCTTTAATGATAATGATGATGAAAATCTCTGCCTTTCTCGCTAAAGGTGGGGTGTATGAGTCACTGGAGTGGGACTGAAAGTCGGTATTAGTTTCCCCTCCCAGTTCCCCCATCCTTCACCCAGAGCCATGCCTGGGCCTCCCCTCCCCACTCTGCTTCCAGTTTGGAAGCTGCCGGTCCAGCTCCAGGGAGCAGATCCCACAGGGTTTGGTACCAACTGAGCAGGGGCTGATGACTTCCCCACCTCCAAAGAGAGTTCCATTCACTCCACACACGGGAGCCGGGATTTCATTCCTTCACTTCCCAAACACCCGGAGGCTGAGAGCCGGCCCGATTTGCCCTGTTGTGCCTTCAGCTGGTGGAAAAGTGAGTTTGCCCCTCTGCTCCGTTGTTCTGTCTCCCATCCCCCACCCACCATCGGCAACACTGACTCTTCCTAAGCTCAGAGCGGGCCCCACCTTGGGCCCGGGGGGTTCTACCTGTCGGGGTCTCTCGGGCAAGGTGGAAAGTAGGCCAACCCCAGGCTGTTTCTGTCTCACCTCCCTCCTGAGGGGACCTCCATCTCTAGGGAAGAAGGCGATGCCGCTCAGGACTAACCAGGGCCTGGCCTGATTGGGGGCAGCGTGGTGGCAGCCCCAGAACCTGGTCCAACACAGACGTGAGGGAGAGAGAGGGTGGTATGGAAAACAGGCTCCTGGAAGACTCGCAGCTCTGCTTTGGGGCCTCTTGGAGGCACAAGGGCTCTGGAACTTTAGGGACAACTCCATCGGGGAGTGGCAAACATGGCTGTCACCTGCAGCGGGGACAGAGGGGCCCTGGCTGAGGGGTGGGTACGTGGAGGGCATGGCAGTGCCCACAGCAGGACCAGCTCTGTCCTGGGCCGAGGCTGGTATTTTTCCCTGAATATATTTGAACGGCTCCTCAGATCTGTTCGTGAGAAGCTGTGAGTCCTCCTGGTGCCCAAAGAAACCCTTGGGGATGGCTTGACACTGACTGAAGCAGGACGGGGGCAAGAGCCAATGACACGTGCTGGATGACTGTGCTGCTTCTTCAGGGGAGGGCGGTCAGTGTCAGAGCCCGAGTGTCCCAGTTGAGCCTCGTGCTGGCTGTGTGACCTTGGGCAAATTACTGACGGTCTCTGAGCCCCAGTTTGCTCGTTCACACTGTGGGTATGAGGGCACCCACTTGGTGGGCCTGTTTGAGTGACTGAATGCAATGACCTCGTAAAGGATTCTGGGCCAGAGAGTCCTGGGAGAAGCCTCTTTAGTTGCAGTTTTGTTTGTCTGCTCACCCTTGGGGTGGCAGCCGGGGGGGGAGAGCCAAGTTACGTAAGTGGGGACTTCAGGAAGCCACAATTCTCCATCCCAAACGGCTCCTAATTATTTACAACAGTGGGTTTCAAACTGGTTCTTCACATGCACCTTCCCACCTCAACCTTGTGCCTTATTCCTTCTCAAGATAGATCTTGCCCAAGTGATGCATACTGAACGAAGCAGGAGCCCACCCTGGCCCTCTTTGCCCCCCTTTTCCCAGTGCCCCTTAGGGTCTATCAAAGGCTTGAAAGCCACTGTTTTAGGCCAGCAAAGGTGTCACCGGTCACAGGATGTGGGATAATTAGCCAGAGGGGGGTCATTTTCCCAATGCATTTCTCACTGTGCTTATGGAAAAGACGAAGAGAAGTCTTCAGATCAGAGACCAGTGTTTCTGAGGGTCCTGTCGGGCCTGACGTCACTAGGCTGGGGCAGGCTGGACAATTCTGATCCCAAGGGCCACCTTCCCTCCGGGCAGCACTGACCTGACCTAAGATGTCCCTGTGGGCAGCACAGGGAGCTGGGTGAGGACACCCTTCTGTGTCGCCAAAGCGAGAACACCCGTCAGCCGCTGTCCAGCCTCTTGATCTGAGGCAAGTCCCCACTCTGAGCTTCAGTGTCCTCATCTGTAAAATGGGGCAGTAGTCACTGGGCCCTAGATGAGAAGGGTGGGGGGAGGCTGAAAGAGGCTCTGAGCACTGCTCCTGGCACCTAGTGAGTCATGGACCAGTAGCGCTCATCACTATCAACAGCGGTAATAAGAATCCTAAACAGGCAGGGGCTGGAAGGAACCTTGGAACTCTTTGCCCCAGAGGGAAAGGTCAAAGGCTAAGGTCAAACAGCAGGGTCACGAATCAAACTCAGGACCTGACCCCCGGGCCTCCTGGCCCAGAAAGGGAAGGCTGTCTTCCACCTGCAGCATCACATGGAGAAAAAGGATGCAGATCTCTGAAGAATCCCCAAAGGTTCGCTCGTGACTTCTGGGCTGGTGTCGGTAGCAGGGAAGGCTCTGATCTGCCACCTACCTTGGTTTCTCTGGTGCTGACTGCTCCTTGCTGGGAGAGAAGGGGTTCCTGCCCTCTTTCCTGTTGCTGTTTAGTGCAGGTGACCTGGAGGCTGGCGGGGAGGGGGATGGCTGGGCACAGGTGACATGGAGCAGGGAACAACTGCCACTTAGCCGCTGACATGTGTGCAGCGTGTAGCAGTTCGCAGGGGGAGGGCCCTTGTCCTCGGTCAAGGGGAGGGAAGCATCACTGGCTCAGTTTGCAGGTGAGGAAACAGACGCTGTGCTCAAGGCCACAGACTGAGAGTGGTGCGGCCCACTGTGACTGCGGGCTGGGCGTGCTTTTCCCCACTCCTTGCCTGATTTTAGGAACTCACATCATACCTGGAAGACTCTTTCCCCTGTTCCTCCTTTTTGCCTGATCAGCTGTGGGGATTGATCAGAGGGGCCTTGAAAACTTCTAGACTCACAGACAGATTTGAGAGCTGGTTTGGCCCTAGAGAACAGGAAGTTAGTCTTTGGCCCCATCCCACAGAGCAGAAAACTGAGGCTCAGCAAGGTCCCCTGGAAGCAGTGTGGCCTCTGGCTCCAGCCGGGGCCCTCCTGGGACGGCAGCCCCCTCCTGGCCCAGCTCCCACCTTCCCCCCAACTCCAGCGTCCCCAGTCCTCTGGAGGAAGATTTCCGTGGTCCCGGTTGGGGGTGCCAGACTGCCAGCGACGAGTGTTTTTTTAATCCCAGCCCCGCTGACTTAGACGATTATTCTTATTTAAGGCGGGGAGGAAACGCGAGAGCGTGGCAGCCGGTCACCTCCGGGCGGCGGCCCCTCCCCGCCAGCCTCCGGTGCTCAGCTCCAACCGGAGCAGGAAGGGGAGGGGGAGATGGGAAGCGGGAGGAGGGAACTGGGGAGGAGGAGGAGGCGGGAGAGGGGTTAGAGGGGATAGGAAACGGAGTGGGGAGAAGAGGGAGGAGGAGGGAAGGAAGGGGCAGGAAGGAGAGGATTAGGGAGGGGGGAAGGGGATAGACGGAGAGAGGTGGGGGAGGGGTGAGGAAGAGGGTGGGGGAGGAAGACGGGGGGGGGGGGGCACAGAAAGCCACACCCCCCTTGACAGCTCCCTAAGCAGTTAGGAGAGAGGGAGATACACAGATGAATAATTTACTACGGAAATGCAAAAAGAATTTAGAAACTCTCATTTTATAAATATTTTCACAAGTTCGCCCCCTCCCGACTCTCTCCCCCTGGCTGGCCCTAGTCTTTTCTCTTTGGGGGGCCCCGTCCACCTCCCCCCACCCCCCATCTCTATGCTGACCCCGCCTCTCCCACGATCTCTCTCCCTGTCTCTGTACACGGCTGTGACTGTCTCTCTCCATCTCTCTGCCTCTGTTGGCTGTGGTAGGGGCGGGGGTGCGTTTTCTTTTCTCTGTCTCTTTTTACTCCACCTCCATTCTCTCTGCGGCCTGTGTCTCTCCCTGCCAGGGTGCGTCTCTGTCTCTGTCTCCCTGTCTCTCCCTCTCGCTGCGCTGTCTCTCCATCTCTGGCTGTCCCTCCCCCGTCTCTGTCTCCCCAGTCTCTTATCCAAGGACCCCAGCTCCCGCCCGCAGGAGTGGGAGGAGCCCTTTGAAGGTTCAGAGGGGAGAGGTCGTTTCCCTGACAACCGGCGGGCGACAGGCAGAGCCACAAGGGCTGCAGATTAAGAAGCGGGCTGCTGGTGGGCCGGGGCGGGAAGCCGCGGGAGCCCCGCCCCGGCCCCGCCCCCTTCCACGCTGCTTGTTGGGGACGCACCTGGGGTGGGTGGTCGGAGGAACGTGAGCTGGGCAGTGGGGGCCGGAGGGGGCTCCCTGGAAGGCCCGTCGGGAGGAGGGGCCGTGGCAGGTAATCCGTCAATCAGTTAATCAATCAGTTAATCAGTTGGTGGGGCGATCAGTTACAGGCACGCACAAAGGGAGAGTTTAAGAGCTCGGGTGTGGAATGAGACGGAGCTGAGTTCTAATCCCTCCTGGGCTTTGTCCTGGCAGTGTGGTCCCGAGAGCTCCTGCACACCTGGCCGGCCTCGGTCTCCCACCTGTGCAGCGGGGCCACAGCAGCCCCTGCCAGCAGGGCAGACGCTCCAATGCGGGTCATCGTTGCCCTTGTCTATCCTTTAATTCACAGATGGAAAAGGGAGGCCCTGAGAGGGGAAGTGCCTGGTGGGCATGGAAGGGACCTGGGGCCGGGGTTACCAGCCATTTAACAAGCTCAACAAAACTGACTTTCGCGGACTCGCTTTTTGTGAGCTGGGACCTAGGCTCAGAGGTGATCCCACCCTTCACAGCACTTGCCTCGGTGCCTGACCCAGAACGGGTCCTCGGTTTGCACTGCCTGCTCCCTCTGTCTCTCCCCCCTGCCTGTCTCCTCTCCTCCAGGAGTGGGGAAACTGAGTTCCAGCGAGGCCAGATGGCTGGCATGGTTGCCTAGACCCCGGAGTTGAATGCCAGCCCCTCCCCTTAAGCCATTTCTGAGCCTGACACAGAAGCGCAAAGAGCTGGGGAGACGGAGCATATTCGTTAATAATGGAGGAATCCTCGGGCAGCATCCTCAGGGTCACCAGCTGGGTCTCTTGGCAGACACTCCCTGCTCCCTGCAACTTAAAACCAGTGTGTCATTTACTATACGAACTCTTGTTTGTTTGAGCACAACCCTTCTGACAGGCGCCAGCTCCTCCTTGCCCCACCCCTCCCCCCTGAAGCTGGCTGGTGGCTGCGCTGGAAGATGGTGAAGGGGCTGGTGGAACATTCCCCCCCCCCACGCCCCGGGAAGGACTGGGGAGTCACTGGGAAGGTGGCTATTTATAATTTCAGCGGCCCCTTTAAGCCCGGGCTCCAGGCCTATTGCCAGGCGGGCTCTGTTTGAAGCTCTCAGCTCTAATCAGGCTGCAGCAGCAATCGGCAGTAGCAATGCTCCCAAAGCAGGGTCCTGGGGTTGCCCCAGAGGCAGGGACAGGCCTGGCTTGTGGAGCTCTCCTGCGACTGAAGGCAGCTGCAGGACCAGCCCCTCCCCGTCCCCAGCTCCCCCCACCGGGCAAACGCCACACACACACACACACACACACACACACACACACACACCCCCCACACACACACCCTCTATGAAACAAACACACAAACTCATCCTCACAAACCCTGGGGGAGAGAATCCCATGGCTCCCACACAGGCTGGCATTGGTGTCTGAGGCCTGTGGGCCCCTAGCCCGAGGCCTGCCCTGCCCATGCCAGCCACCTTTCCTCTGCAGGAAGGATTTCTCTAGGACCCTGTGATCCTCCCCAAAGGTTCTAGACTCTACCCTCCTTGAGCCCCAGGACACCCCATGTGGGTTTAGAACCGGAACCCACCTAGGAACTGACAGGAAGAAAGGGTGGAGAGGCGGTGGGAGGGGCTGTCAGATCTTGAAGGAGGGGCGTTGGTCCAGATGCCCAACATGGCCCCTGGCTCTCCAAAGTGGAGCTCATCCCTGGTGGAAGGGTTCTTATTCCCCCAGTTTACAGATGGGGAAGGTGAGGCTGGGAGCAGTAACACACCCAGGATCCCCCAGCTAGTGAGAGGAGCGGCTGGGATTTGGGCCACGTGTCAGGCTCTCACACACTTCTGCACGTGCAGGCCGGGGCAATTGATAGCATCCCCACGTGTTTCCCCGAATGCAGGTTTGGGGTTTCCCACGGCCGTCTGTGGTTGGCAGGACAGCTTGCATCTCCGCCTGGCACGTTATGGGTGCCCAGTTCACATTCCCTGGCTGATCGCATCTATGGAGAGAACAGAGAAAAGGGAGAGCGAGGAGGACCCTCGGTGAGGCTGTGCCCTCCGCAGCCAGTGGGTCTCACCATGGAGCCAGCGATCAGGCTGTGGGGTAACTTGCACCTCAGGAGGCTCCAGGGGCAGGGGGGACACGAGAGGGACTAGGGGAGTCAAAGGGGACCGGTCCCTGAGACTTGGGGACCCCCGTGTCAGACACGGCATGGGATGGGATGCTGAGGCCTGGGGTCCAGTTCCAGAACCAGCTGTGTGACCTTGGGTCAGGCCCGCTATCTCTCTGGACCTCAGTAAAAATAAGGGAGCTGTGCTCCCTAATCTCCAAGGATCCTCCCAGCAGGACGGTCGAGGAGTCTATGAGCCTTTCATCCTCCACCAAACCTCCCTTGAGCACCAGCAACTTCACGAGGCCATGCTTGGCTGAGCTACAGGAGACCCAACCTGCGGAGAGTGAATGCCTGGTCCCGGGGAGCCAGAGTGCAAATGCCCCTCTCCCAGTGTTAGGCCATATGCCAATGGAGGAACTGAGCAGCTAGTAATGGCCACATTTATACAGCACCTACCATAGGCTTTACCCCTGTTGCCTTGTTAAATCTACACAACAGCCTCATGCAGTAATTACCATTATTATCCCCATTTTACAGTTGAGGAAACTGAGGCCCAAACCTGTCCCAGTTCGTACAGGTGGAAGTGTGAGCCCAGGCAGATCCCAGACTTGGGTTGCTGCAGCTGCCTTGATGGTTGTTAGAAAAGTCTTCAAAGTGGAGGCTTTCTAAGAGCTCAGTCTAGAAAGATCTTCCCAAATAGGAAAGGAGGCAGAGGGCGTGCCCTGAACAAAGGCATGGTGCAAGGACTGAGGCGTCTGGCATGGTGTGGTGCACAAGGAGGATGGGGTGGAGGCCTGTCATCACCTGAGGGGGTCTGTAGGACGCTGTTCCAGTTATCCGCTGCTGTGTGATAAACCACCCCCAGTGCAGTGGCTTCAAGCATTAGTTTATTAGTCTTTCTGGTGATGCTGGGGTTGATGGGGCTTAGCTGGGCAGGTTCTTGCTTGGAGTCTCTCATGCATTTGCAGGCAGATAGCAGCTGAGGCCGGGGTCATCTGAAGGCTCCACTGGGCTGGGTGCCCAGGATGGCCTCATCTTGCTGCCGCATCCTATGCCCTTTCCAGCAACCTAGACTGGATTTCTTGTGTCAAAACTCAACGCTCCAAGAGGCAAGAGGTGAAGCTGCCAGGCCAGTTCTGGAACTGTTCCAGTGTCACTTCTGTCATCCTCACTGGTCACAGCAGTCACATGGCCCACCCAGATTGAAGGGAAGGGAGAATAGACCCTACCTCTCGATGACGGGAGTGCCAAAGAATCTGTGGCCATGTTTAATCTGCCACAGATGCTAATACATACTTCATGGAAAAAGTGGAGTTCATGGTTCAGTAAATTGTGGGCAAGGCTGGATTAAGCAAAATTGAGTAGGGTTCTTTCTTGCGGGACTTCTCAGTGCCTTCATGTGCTGATGTGGATGGTTTGTTTCCAACACAAGGACAGAGCTTGTAGAATTTCCCAAATGATTTTGGTTTGCCTGCCAAGGGGGTCCCATCTTGGGGCGGGGGTACCTGGCCTGGGAGGCTGGGGGACTGAGGCTCCTTTTGAGCTCCCGGAACATTGCTCTAGAACCTCCAGATCTGGCTTCCACAGTACGATGCATGGATGTGATGAGATGAAGCTGGCTCTGTCTCTGACTGATCCTACACTCCTGGGGCATCTGGGTGTGCGGCGAGCTGCCCGGGTCTGCTGGCCAGGGCCACCTCCTTGGGCAAGGTGAGCCAGGTCTCACCAGCTCAGGTGACCAGAACCTTGGATCACCCGCCCCTGTCTCTTCTTCTTCCCTTCTGGCCCTGAGAAAGGGGCTTCCTCCCGTGGACCTCCTGGCACTCCCCTCTGTGGGGGTCAGCAGGGAGGCCGATGGCTGGCATGGGGCAGGGGAAGGGGACTTGCAGCCTGACTGTGTGACCTTGCCCCAGCCTCCACCCAGGCCGAGCCTCAGTTTCCAGCTACTCACGTGGGGTGATGAAAGCCCCCTCACCAGCTGTGCGTGAGGACACCACCCAAGGAGCTGGGCTTCACTGGATGTCTACTGGGAAGGCAGGCCCTCCACCTTGCAAGTTTCAGGTTCCAGCTCATGTCATTCTCTCTGGGCCTCAATGTCCTCGTCTGTAAAATGGGGATGGTAATAGTACCCACCCCATAAGGTTCAGTGAGAATTAACTGGGTAACAGCCATGGAATTAAGAGATGGAGACCCAAGCGCTCCCAGCCCAAAGGTCTCAACCTCTGTGGTCCTGGCTGCTGGCTGAGCCGGGCCAGTGAGCAGTGCCAGTTTCTGGCTGCATCTGCTGGGTGCAGTGCCTGTGTGATACTGTGCAGAGTGGGCTGTCTGCTTCCCAGGAAGCAGGGGAGTGCTGTTAAGAAAGGCTGCAGCTCGGGTTGTCTCCCCTCTCCCCTCTGCAAGCTGCTTCCCCCTCGCTCTCCCGTTCCTGATCCAGGGCCAGCTCCCGCCACGGCTCCAGGACACCATGCCCCACCACTTGATGTCCCTGGGCAGGGGCTGGCAGGGGAGGGCTAGCTCCCAGAGAGCAGGGGTCACAATGCACTCTCCCCCCCTCCTCTGGCCTGGACAAGCAAAGTGCCCAGGGACAGTCTCAGAGCCTCTCTGATGGATCCCATCACCCTCCAGATGTGTGTCCTTGGGCACAGGACACCAGCCCTCGGTTTCCCCCCTCTGCAAATTACCCCAAGTGTGTTCCTGCTGAGAGAGGCTGGAGGGAGGATTTGATGAGATGCCGCCCCTACCTCAGCTCGAGGCAGCTCCAGCATCATTTGGGCTGGCGCCTTCTACCCCATCAGGGATTCCAGCCAGAGCCCTACAGCCACAGCAACAGGGGCCAGAATTTCCCAGCAGCCCCATGGGAGGACCACAGCTAGGGTGTGGGACATCCAGGGCACCCTGGAGAGCAGTCCCCTACACCTGCCCCTCTCCGCTGCCCACAGAGCGAGTGAGTCCCCCAGACTTCATCCCCCCCCCTCTGGGAACCACCGCCCACGGGTGGCGCCCAGCCATCCTGCTTCCTCTCCTCCTCACGCCTCCCACAGTGTGCAGTCACTCTGCCTCCCTAGGGAATTGCACATCTGCCCCGCCCACAGCCACCGTGCCCCCCTCTACTGCTCCTCCATCTCCCGCCTGGAACGCCACACCAGCCTCTTCCAGGACCCCTTCCGGGACGGCCCCCAATGACCCACACTCCACAAAGGGCCCTGCAGTTCTGGTGAAGTGTCACCCCAGCCCACGATGACCCAGTAGCTCAAATGCCTGAAATCGGCTCCTTCCCTTGGCTTTGAAGGCTCTGGGGACCTGGTTCCTGCCCACCCCTGCAGCCTCCCCGCTCCCCACCGCGCCTGTGCTCCAGCCAGACCAGCTACTTTCCGGCCTCTGTGCCCTTGCACATGCTGTTTGGGGGACTGGAATTCTCTCCTGTGTCATCGGATCAGCTGTTCATTCTTTAGGACTCAGCCGGGGCTTTGTCTCCTCCGGGCAGGTGCCCCTGACCCTCTGTGCCATGTCTACTTGTCTCTCACCTCCACTAGACCGTCCAGGAGGGGCTGTGTCTTGTTTATCTCTAATCCTCTAGCTTGGCTCAAGGCCTGCCTGGGAGATGGGGTCACTAGTGCTGGTCAAAGGATGGCTCCATCCCACCCCATCCCACTCCAGCTCCATCCTCACACCCGACTCCTTCCCTGGGACCCATCTTCCTTTCCCTCTGTTCTCTCTGTGGGGTAGCATTGTGCTAAGGGTACCCACTTTGAAGTCACATGACCTGGGTCCTCATCCCACCTGCACCTCCTCGAGGCGCTGAGCCTCAGTTCTTCATCTGCAGAACGGGGAGAACCACAGCACCGTCCTAAGGCTGTTGGAAAGATTGAGTGAAGAGTGTTTATCATGTCCTTGGACATCATAGGAGTTCAGTAAATGTTAACTAATATCGTCCTTGTTCTGTATTATCCAGCCCAGCCTGTTGTAATCACCTCCTGGCCTGGGTCTGGGTCTCCTATCACCACAGCTCTCTGCTCCAAGCTGCTCACAACTTGAATCATTTCGTCTTCACTTAGAACACTCAATGGCTCCCCATTGCCTCCCCCAGGACATAAAGACTCCAGCTAATTTTCAAAGCTCTTCATCACCTGTTTTTCCGGTGAGGCTGCCCTGACTAGTGGCCAAAAGAAGACCTTCAAGGAGGAAGGGGCTTCCTCCTGGCAGGCCCCTCCCCACCCCCCCACAGGGAGCTGGGGGACCCTGGATGGGTCCTTCACTTCCCAGCTGGCTCCCTCAGCTGCGAAGTGGAGCTAGTACCAGTGCCTTGTGCTGGTCCCCTCCCGGGGGTATGGGGGACGGGGACGCTGGGTGCAGACGGCTTAGCCTGGCGTAGGGACGTGCTGAGCACCAGGGCCTCGTGGCTGTCTCAGGCCAGCCCACAGCCCGGCACACAGGCTCTGGAGCGAGGCCGGAATCCACACTGATCCTCGTCTCCGCAGAGTTCCCACCTTTCCACGCTGAATATTACCCTGACTGTGTTGTAGGGAAAGGAAGAGAACATTTGTTCTTTTTTTAAAGAAAATAACATTTTTCTCCATTTATGAAAGTAATACATGTTAACTGTGGATAATTTTGAAATTAAGATAAACCAAAGAGAAAAATTTAAGTCATCTATTTTTTTTTTTTTTAAAGCAGTGGTATTTTTTTTTTTTTTTTTAATGAGGATCTTGAATCAGATGCGTATGTTTGATTGATTGATTGATTGATTGATTTTTGGCTGTGTTGGGTCTTCGTTTCTGTGCGAGGGCTTTCTCCAGTTGTGGCAAGCGGGGGCCACTCTTCATCGCGATGCGCGGGCCTCTCTCGTTGCGGAGCACAGGCTCCAGACGCGCAGGCTCAGCAGTTGTGGCTCACGGGCCCAGCCGCTCTGCGGCATGTGGGATCTTCCCAGGCCAGGGCTCGAACCCGTGTCCCCTGCATTAGCAGGCAGATTCTCAACCACTGCGCCACCAGGGAAGCCCTTAAGTCATCTATTAATTCATCACCCATCCATAGCACTTTGAGTGCCTGAGCCTCTAGCCTCCAGACTTTGTATTGGGTATGCAGCATGAACTCTGCTTTGAGCCCAGCAAGGGGATCACAGAACATTCTGGTTTGCAACCTGGTTCTTCCTTTCACCAGCAGAACTCAAACTTCTCCGCCACCCAAGGCCTCTACCCGCTGGTACCCAGAGAATGCTCCCCAAGCAGCAGCTGTTAGAAGTGCAGGATCTTGGGGGCAGGGGTGGGGGTAGTTCCTTGGTGGCCTTGTGGTTAGGATTCCAGGTTTTCACTGCCCAGGTCCAATCCCTGGTCAGATAACTGAGATCCTGCAAGCTGCGCTGCAGGGCAAACAAACAAACAAACAAACAAAAAAGAAGTGCAGGATCTCAGCCCCGGGCCCCCAGAACCTGCATTTCCCCAGGAGTCCCAGGAGATTCTCAGGCACAGAAGCAGGCCCAAAGCCCCCTTTCCAACAGCAGCTGAGTGCCCACAGTGTGGATACGCTCACACTTATTTGCGCCAATCCCCTATTATTGAACACGGAGGTGGTTTCCAAGTTGTGATATCATAAATAAGGCCATAGAGAATAGCATAACGATAGCTAAACCCTGGGCACGCCATGGGTATTTTCCGGGAGTGAGTATTAAGGAGCTCCCCTGAAATCTGCTTCGTTCCCCTTCTTCCCAGAACATTCTGGTGAGGTAGGGACCATCTTCATCCCCATTCTGCAGGTGAATAAACTGAGGCTGGAAGCAGGGGTGACAACACTCGCCACGGTCCCATAAACAGTGGCCAAGCCAGGACTTAAGCCGTCCTGGCCAGGTTTCCTTTCCTCCACACCCATCCTACTGACCTTTGCTGGAAGTGAGTTTTTGGTCCAGTGTCAGCCTCTGTATGCACGGTGTGGGTCTCACGCGCGACCCAGGCTGGGCACACAGCTGCTTCCGGACGACCGTGTCCCTGCCCAGTGGGACCAGTTTGCCCTGGTGACAGACGAGGCTTGGCTGGGTGGAAGGGGGGGCCTCACTCCACAGCGGGAACCTGGAGGGGCTGGTGGGCGGTGCTTCAGGGAGGGGACAGGAAATGGTAGAGGAGAAAGAGGGGCTTCCAGGTCAGCAGGGAGGGGGCTCAGGCCCAGAAGAGAGGAGGGAAGGACAACGACAGGGGACCTTCCAGTGAGGTGGCAGGAGGCACAGCCATGTGACCGTGAATCCTTTTGGGGGAAACCCTTGGCGGGGAACAGAATGCCGTGATGGCAGCAGATTCTATTAAAAGCAATTCTCATTACTGTACCGTTAATTATTAATAGGATTGGGCAAATAAAGGATGGGAAGACCCAGCTGGGCCTGACTCAAATTTTGCCTCCCGGGCAAATGGCTTTTGGGTCCCATCCAGGAGACCCAGCCATGAACGTGCCTGTTGGAAAGTAATGACAACCCGCGGCTGCCACGGTGGGACGGGCACCACTTATATCTGCTTTGAAAAGATAAAGAAAGGGAGCCCAGAGGAGGCAAACATGGACCTCTGCCCATTCTCCCCAGCTGAGCTCTTAGGCCTAGACAACCTGGCCATTAATTCCTGCAGACCTCATTCTTCTCTGAGCACGGCCCAGACATGGGGCTGTTCAGCCTCTAAAGAGATCCAGAGAGGAACTTTCTCCATGTCGCAGCAG
Source organism: Balaenoptera acutorostrata (assembly GCF_949987535.1). Lineage (NCBI taxonomy): Eukaryota > Metazoa > Chordata > Mammalia > Artiodactyla > Balaenopteridae > Balaenoptera > Balaenoptera acutorostrata. Next base: position 118,865,658 of record NC_080069.1, read on the forward strand.
AAACCACAGTGAGAACTAGGCCAGGAAGGAGGGTCAAGTTTGGGCTGAGGAGACCCCAGAGAGAGAGACTTCACCCCTCTCTCTTGCTCCCACCCTCCTTATCTACACAGAACTCCTATCCACCCTTCAGAGCCCAGCTCAGATGGCCTGTCCTTCAGGCGGCCCTACCCAGTCCCAGCTGTGCTAACAAACAAGGATACAGACACCGTTCCTGCACTCATGGGGCTGCCAGTCTGACAGGAGTCTAGTGAGGTGATTATTCAGATAATCATTACAAACCATGATGACAAACAGGCACCGTGCTCTACAGCAGGGAAGTGGAAACTGTGCACCATGAGGGCAGGAATCCTAATGATTTTATCTTCCTCTCCCCTAGACTACTTCCTTTCCCCTTACTTTTGCCTGGAGCAAAAGAAAGTTCTCAATAAATGTGTCTGATTTCACAGACTGCTAATTTGGGAGCATAAGAACAAGGTCTTCAAGATGGAGAGATCTCTGCAGAAGTCAGGTTTGCAGAGCGGAGGGAGGAAGAGGTGGGGGCCTGGGCCTTTTCCCTATTCCTCCATCTTTGCAGAACTCTCCTGTATTATTAGCTGATTTATCCTAACATCCACTATGAAGCCAAGCCGTGAACACACTACTTTTTTTGAATAAATAAATGTGCATGAATGAGTCTGAGCTTTAAAAAAAAAAAGCACTAAAAACCTGTGGACTTCTATATAAGATGACATGTAACTAGAAACCCTGATAGAGCCATTCTTAGTTTTCCACTAAATACCCATGAAGGTAGTGAGAAATATGAAACCTTACTCATTGTGGGAAACAGCTGCCAACCCCATGCCAGAATCTGGGAGGAGCCCATGCTGATAATAGTGGGGGTGGGAGCCGGTGTTGGAGAGAAAGCTCAGAGAGACCGGGGAAAAAGGTAGGAAGAGGGGGGCTTCCCTGGTGGCTCAGTGGCTGAGTGTCTGCCTGCCAATGCGGGGGACACGGGTTCGAGCCCTGGTCTGGGAAGATCCCACATGCCGCGGAGCAACTGGGCCCGTGAGCCACAACTACTGAGCCTGCGCGTCTGGAGCCTGTGCTCCGCAACGGGAGAGACCGCGACAGTGAGGGGCCCGCGCACCGCGATGAAGAGTGGCCCCCACTTGCCGCAACTAGAGAAAGCCCTCGCACAGAAACGAAGACCCAACACAACCAAAAATAATAAATAAACAAATAAATAAATAAATAAAAATTAAAAAAAAAAGAAACAGACACCAAGATAAGATTAAGTGTGCAAAAATGAAAAAAAAAAAAAAGGTAGGATGGGGCTCAGAACCTCCTCCATCATTTGCCTGCAGTCAGAGACCTGGAATCTGTGCCAGTCTGAAAACTGGATAACTGTCCCTCTCCCACAGATGCTATTGGCGTAATGTCCCCTAGTCATTCAGAGAAAGTGGGCAAGCAGGGGGCTTTCATGGTGCATGGGATTCTGGGAAGCAAAGATGATCATTGTAGGGGGAGTGGGGGGGGGGAGAACACTAGGAAACTCCCCAGTAGCAGTGCATGCTGGGACTTTTGCTTATTTCATCTGTTCAGAAAATCCAAGAACCATTTAGCTGGGCCAGAGTGGATGCCACCCTCGTTCAGCAGGGCTGCAGTTGGCAGAACCTGCTGGAAACTGGGACATGGATTGAGCAAAGCCCACTTGATTCTGTTGCCCAGACCAAACCCCGAGAATGGGATGGGGCCACCAAACAAGTAATAAGAGGACAGGACCAGAGGCAATCTACACATCCTGTCTACTTATAATTGTGGAGCGTGGGTTCATGTTTCTGTGTTTGATGGACAATACAGAGGCAAAAGCATCAACCACAAAGGACTGTGAAAGAACACTCCTGAACATGGAAAGGGAATCAGCATTCTGCAACACTTGAGAGCAGGCGGTTGACAGCAGTTTCCTAAAGGAACCAGAAGACGTCAGGAAACGGTGTGGCAACCTTCATGGAAAGACGTGCTCTGCAAAACAGGAGCAGGAAAGCACAGGACAGCCCCGACAGATGGGAAAAGGCAGCATGAGGATATAAAAAAAGGGACGCGGACGTGGATTGCATAGTGCCTTGAATTGTGGTCTCCAAAAAGATACGTCCAAGTCCTACCCCTTGGTAATTGCGAATGTAACCTTACTTGGCAAAAGGGTCTTTGCAGATATAATTAAGACTCTCAAGATGAGATCATCCTGGATGAACTGGGTGGGCCCTAAATCCAATGATAAGTGTCCATATTAGAAGAGAAACACAGACAGGAGAGAAACAGGAGGAGGCCGTGTGAAGGTAGCGGCAGAGATTGGAGTGATACAGCTACAAGCCAAGAAATGCCATAAGCCAGGAGAGGGGCATGGAGCAGATTCACCCTCAGAGCCTCCAGAAGGAACCAACCCTGCCAACACCTGGATTTCAGACTTCTGGCCTCCAGAACTGTGAGAGAACACATTTCTGTTGTGTTAAGTCACCCAGTTGTCATTTCATATAGCTGCCCTAGGAAACTAAGACAGATGGGGTTAGGAAAGATCGCAAGGAAAGAAAAAACATAGTAGCAGGGTTCAAGTCCATACTAGAGACAGTGAAAAGCGGAAATTGTAATGCAGAAAATGCAATCAGTGATGGGGCAAGGCCAACCTTGAGACATTTTCTAAAAAGTGTGGCAGAAATCGAGAGATGAAAACAAAGCATGAGAAAGTGATGAGGATTAGCAGGCAGCAAACACATAACTGGGATTCTTGAAAAAAAGGCTAGAATAAGAGATAACTTAGAATATAATGAGGAAAACTCACCTGTGCCTTAAAACCAAACAGAAAGATCTGAATATGCAGATTGCAAAGGTTCACTGCATTCTGGGGGAAATAAATAGAGGCTTCTACTGAGACATTCTGGAAAACAATGTGATTTATACAAATAATGACAACTTGTATATGCCTCCAGGAAGGAAAGTGAGTTACTTATAAAAGAACAAACCCAGGCTGGTTTAGATTGTGACATGCTAAGTGATGAGGGAGTCATGTTTATGAGGTTTGGGGGAAATACTGAGCACTTGTTACTGAAAGATATGCTCCCATCAGCTGGGAGTCTAAGAATGATAACCCCTGTGTCTTAAGAAGTCTGGGCATTAGCACTGAAACCAGCTAAAAAGCAGCAAGTCTAAAGATTTATTTTCAGTATCACTTCCAGACTAAAGACAAATGTCAAAAATTGTTCTTAAATGACAAATCATAGAATGGAAAAATAATAATCTGACCATCTGAATCTAGAGCTTTAAGTCACATCAATGTAGATCAAAAGGGACCTGAGAGACCTCTTAAATAAGAGGGATTCAGGACGCACTGTTTCTCCTTGAATGATCAGATGTATGATAACTTCGAGTACAATTAGAAATGAAATAGCTACTAACCAAAGTCTGCAAAAGACTAAAGCAAAAATTCCAAGTCCATAAAACAAAATGCAGGAACAAAAGGAAGCAGCTGAGAGGATAAAGAGAAAAAGGCAGAGACCAGCTTTTCCATAGAAGTGAGATGTGCAGGGTCAATGTTAACAATGAATGTAAATGCATGGTGTTTTCCTAGTAAAATACCAAAGACTCTCAGATTGGATAAAACAAAAACTAAGACGGAAATCTAACTATACGGTGCTTGTAAGAAATACACTTGAAACCAAATGACATGAAATAGTTAAAAATAAAAAATTGAGCAAAGTTACATGAGACAAGTTCAAGTCAAAGGAAAGCAAATGTAGTAGTATTCATATCAGACCAAGAATCACAGGCAAAAAGCATGAGATAGGACAGAGGTCCTCTGAATTGATAAAGAGTACAAGTCACAATAAAGATCTGATTGTCACACTCTTTTATGTCCTACATTGCATTAGACCTGACCAGAGGAAGTGATAACTTAGATACATAGAAAGGTAAAAACAACAACAAAAAAAACCACTGGAGGAGACTTAACATACTTCTGTCTTTGACATATTTACATAATGTTCTCCCCCTCCCATGTTTGTATAGGACTGGAAAAATATAATTATTAAGGTTGATTTAATAATTGAACTTTGTACCTGACAAATAAAAGATACTCATTTCTTTGCCAGAACCCATCAAACATTTATGAAAATTGATCATATATTAGGCCATAAAGAAAAATTCAATATAATCCCCAAAGCACATATAATGAAAGCCCCATTCTTTTTTTTTTTAATTAATTAATTTATTTTGTTTATTTATTTTTGGCTGCATTGGGTCTTCGTTGCTGTGCATGGGCTTTCTCTAGTTGTGGTGAGCAGGGGCTACTCTTCGTTGTGGTGTGTGGGCTTCTCATCGCGGTGGCTTCTCTTGTTGCGGAGCACAGGGTCTAGGTGCGCGGGCTTCAGTAGTTGTGGCACATGGGCTCAGTAGTTGTGGCTCGCAGGCTTTAGAGCGCAGGCTCAGTAGCTGTGGCGCATAGACTTAGTTGCTCCGTGGCATGTGGGATCTTCCCGGACCAGGGCTTGAACCCTTGTCCTCTGCGTTGGCAGGCAGATTCTTAACCAATGCGCCACCAGGGAAGTCCCCGAAAGCCTCATTCTTTGGCCACAATGCAATTAAGCTAGGAATTATTAACAAAAATTTAAATTAAAAAGCCAACCATTTGAAAACTAATAACCATTTTTGTAAATAACTCTAAATAAAACCTACTGGACAAGCTATTTTAAAATAATAATGCTGCAAATACCACATATCTGAACACATGGGAAGGTGGTTAAAATGTAACAGGGAGGAAAATTCATAGCTCACTGATGTGAATTTTTTAAATAAGAAAGGGCGGAAGGCAAAAAAGATAAAAAGCAGAATTTAAGAAATTAGAGAAGAGAAAAATAGAAATAAAAGATAAATCGATGACTTGTTTTTTTGGACAGTCTAATAAATTAGGAAAACTTCTAGCAGATCCAATGATAGTAAGCAGAGAGAAATGAATGCGCAATAGGAACAAAAATTTTTTAAATTAAATTATATTAAGTAAAACCTTATGATAATAAATTTGCAAATATGAATAAGCAGATATTTTTGTAGGAAAATACATATTACTAAAACCAATTCAACAAGTAGAAGAAAACCAAAAAAACCTATTACTACAGAGTAAATTGAAAAGGTAGGTAAAGAGGTACTTCCTAGAGAAGTGTTGGTGCTGACACTTTTACTGGCAAATATTCAAATATTTCAAACATTCTGTTTCAGGATACAGGAAAGATAGAGAACTTCCCCAGCTATCTTAAAAATGTAGCATAACCTTAAAACGAAGAGTTGGCAGATAGCACAAAACTATAGACCAGTCCTGCTTGCGAATATGACAAAAATCCTAAATAAAGCACCAGCAAATTATCCTGGTTGGGACTCTTTGTGGCAGAAGAAACAGAAATCTGCTCAAATGAGCTCAGAAAAGGGGAAGATTCCTTATAAAGATTCAGAGTCCTCATGGAATTAAAGAGGGAGACATGTATAGCTGAGCTCCAATGGAGACAGAAGCCATCAGGGCCTATGAATGCCTGATTTCACCTTTTTCTTTACACTAGTATCCTCTGCTACTGATCAGACAGCCAATGCCAAATGACTTTTCAAGTTGACTATTAGGGTCTTTCAGGGTCCCAAGTCTAAACTTAGCAATGAAAGGATGCTTCCTTAACATGGTTCTGGTGACATCTGCAATGTTTGCCAATCTTTCCAGTCCTCCTTCCAGGCTGGGATTGCACTTTCCACTGGGGTTAAGCAGGGCCATGTGAGCTACTGTGTGCCACTTCTGGGTAGAAGCACTTAATTGCTGGTACAAGACTCTCCTATTCCATATCCCTCGCTTCAGTAAGCACAGGAGCATTTGGTGATGTGGGGGCACAAAGCTGAGCCAGTCACAGCTGTCCTAGAGAACTGTCTGAACCCACAGCCAACTTAATATGAACAAGAAATAAACTTCTCTCAAGCCATGATATTTTGACATTATTTGTTACTGCAGCATAATCTACTTATCCTGACTAATTCAATGACAAAGAATATCTATCTCAAGCCAAAAGCCAATATCATATTTAACGGTAAAATACTGGAAGCATTCTGAGCCATGTCCAGAATAAGGCAAGGATGCTTAATAATGCCTCTATAATTTTACATGGCTCTGAATGTTCTAGACAATGCGATAAGACGAGAAACATATACAAAAGGACAACCACTAAAAAGAAGACAAAATTATTCTTTTTTGTGGATAATTGTCTACTTGAAAGCCCAAAGGAAGCAAGTGAAAAAGTATTAGATATTAGGAGAGTTCTATGAAAGTAGTCAGTTATAAAATAAGCATACAAAAAATCAGTAGCTTTCTTCCCTCCCTCCTCTTTTGTGCTCTCTATTGGATTGATTGCGTTTTCTTTATTTCCCTTTTCACTCTGTCAGTATAAAAGTTATACATTCCATTTCTGCATTTTAGATGTTATCTTTAAATTTTTATCAGGCATAATTGACTTAATATAATCTAAATCAAAATTCTCCACCCTCCTCCTAGATAGTACAAAGTCTTATAGTGATTTAACTCCAATTATAGCTTCCAATCAGCATGTATGATTTCCTAGTATTTTGGTTCCATCTTGTTATGAGCCTACATTTGTTATTATTATTATTATTATTAATTTTTACAGCCAACTCTCCTTTAGATTTTACCTACATTTTAATATCTTTGCTCATTGCTCATCACATACCTGATACAGGGTTTGATCTCCTTCCTCCTTAGATAATCCGTTATTAGTTCTTTCAGCAAAGCTCTGTGGGTGATAAAGTTTCTCAGTCTTTGTCCAAAATGTCTTTATTTTACTTTCACCCTTTAAAGATAGTTTAGCTGAAAGACATTTTCAGTTGACAAATATTTTCTTTCATCATCTTGGATATATTATTACTGCATTTTCTTTTGGCCTTTATTGTTGTTGATGTTTTTTGTTGTTTCTTTACAGGCTGTGTGGGATTGTGGTCAAAGCGTATGACCTGGAGTTCTGGGCTGCCTAGGTCCACATCCTGGCCCTGCCATTAATAATTGTGTAATTTTGTGCCCAGGTATCTACTGCTCACAATTCTGCTATTTGGGCTGGGATCAGTTGGGAAGTTCTTCTGCTAATCTTCCCTGGAGTCACTCATGTGGTTGTTCTCATCTGGGGCTTGAATGGGGTAAAGGGTTCAGATGGCCTCACTCAAAAGCCTGGCAGTTGGTGCTGGCTGTCAGGTAGGTCACATCCTTTCTCTTCCACCAGTATTCTACACTGGGTTTCTTGACAAGATGGCAGAAGCGATCTAAGACAGCAAAAGTAAAAGCTACAAGGCTCCTTAAGGTCTGGTTTTGGAAATCACACAACATCATCTTGGCTGCATTCTATTGGTCAAAGCAAGTCTCAAGGCCAGACCAGGCTCAAGGGTGGGGAAATAGACTAACATTCTCCCTCGTGACAAGTGTGTCCTCTTGAAGGCAGGAGCAGCAAAGTCACATCACAAAAGGGTACTGTCAAGGGGAAGTGTGATTCTTCAGGGGCCATTATTGTAACAAAAATTACTAAAGTAACATGAAGTAATAAAGATTAGCTAAACTTTCTGTGCCTCAATTTTCCATCCTTAAAAGGTTTAAGAGTGTTATTTTGAAGACTTAAAGAGCTAATGTGCAAAGTGCTAAGAGCACTGTTTTTCCTTCTGGTTGCTTTAAGTAATTTTCTTTGTCTTTAGTATTACATATTTAGTATCTATATCTAGGTGTAGATTAACTGTTATTTATCCTTCTTGGAATTAATACACCTCTTAAATCTGAGGAGTTGTGTCTTTCATCACTATTGGAATATTCTCAGACATTATCATGTTGAATACGATCTCTCCTCCATTCTCCTTATAATCTCCCTTCTTCTAGGTCTTCTCTAAGACATATGTCAGACCTCCTCACTCTATCCTATTTGCTTCTATTTTTGGTCTTTCTATCTTTTTATCTTTGTAGGCTGCATTCTGCGTAATTTTCTCAGTTCTATCTTTAAGTTCATGAACATTTGTTCAGCTGTGTCTAATCTGCTATTTAACACAGCCATTGAAATTTTAGTTTCAGTGGCTGTTTTTCATTCTTAGATATTTGTTTTCCTTCAAATCTGCCTCTTTTTAAAGGTATCTTTTTATTTTCTTGCCTTTTTTTCTTTTAATAATTTAATGCACACTTGGTTTATAGTCTCTTTCAGACTGTGCTATGATCTCAGTTTCACACTGTGCTAATTCTCCCTTGTGGTAGATCATTTCATCCTGTTGTTTCTATTTTTAGCTGTCAGCACCTCTTCACTGAGGATCTTGCCCCTTTTTGGGGTTGTATGTTATGGAATAGTTCCTGGCTCTGGTTTTCCCCTCCCAACTTCCAGGACCTGGGAGTTTCCATTCTTTTTTTCAAGATTAATTATTTCTGTTGCTGTGCTAAATTTCGTTGATGTTCCTTAGCATAAGGAGTGAGGGGAGGGTTACCATTAGCTCAGTCTGCTAGGTCACTGGAACCAGAAGTCAAATTGAATATATTATAAAGGTATAATTTAAAATCAATAGGGAAAATATGAACTATTTATTAAGTGGTATTAAGACAACTGTTCAATAATGAGGGGGGAAAGCAATTCACCTAAACATACACCATCGCTAAAATAAATTGCAGAGATAACAAAAAATTAAATATAAAAGTGAAACTGTAAAAGCGCTAGATGAAAATAATGTCAGTGGGAAAAGCCTGATGGTAAAATGCTCTCGAAGCTTTGACTACAAAAAAATTTAAAAGTTATGTACGTTGAAGAACCATGAAAAAATCCCCAAAGCAAGTGACCAATTAGGAAGATATTTACAAGATACAATAAAGGTTCAATATCCTTAATGTACAAATAGCTCTCACACATGCAGAAGAAGACAATTAATACGTAACAAGGAATTGAGCAAAGGACATGAATCAGTAAAACAATAAGAAAAATGACCAACAAGCATGTGAAATAAGAATTGCAAAATAAGAAAAACAAATGACCAGCGAGCAGATGAAAATACGTTTCTCTTCACTGATAGTAAAAGAAAAGAAAAGAACAGAACAGAATGCACTTTGAAGCAAGAGATCCTTTTTACCTTATCAAATTGGCTAAACATTTCAAAAAGATTAGAATATCCTGTGTGGTGAGGGGAAAAAGGAATTTTACATGACGCTCTTTCCTTGGTAGGAGTGTGTGTGGGTTGAATGGTAGCCCCCTGAAGCCATGAGCATGTCCTAACACCACAATCCATGAATGTTACCTCATTTGAAAAAAAGGGTCTTTGCCGATATAATTAAATTAAGGATCTTGAGATGAAGAGATCATCCTGGATTATAGGACAATGTCCTTGTAAGAGGCATATGGGGAAAAAATAGACAGAGGAAGAGGTGATGTGACCACAGAGGCAGAGACTGGGGTGAGGGGGCTACGAGTCAACTGACAGAAGCTAAGAGAGGGAATTCCCTGGTGGTCCAGTGGTTAGGACTCCACACTTTCACTGCCAAGGGTGTGGGTTCGATCCCTAGAACTAAACTAAGATCCCACAAGCCACGCGGTGCGGGCCCCCCACACACAAAAAAACAAAAAAAAAAACCCAAAAAGACAAAACAAAACCAAACCTGACACCTTGATTTTGGACTTCTAGCCTCCAGAACTGTAAGGGAATAAATTTCTGTTATTTTAAGCCACCAAATTTGTGATAATTTGTCATGGCAGTCCTAGGACACTCACACAGTGTCATCAGAACATTTTCAGGAGGGCAATGTGGCAGTATGCAGACAGACTGGTCCTAAAACGTGCATACCTTTCCTAACATGGAAAACTTTTCTCCTAGAAATCACTCAAAATTAATAATTGAGCATTTGTTAAAGATTTCTCGGCAAGGATATTCACTAAAGCCTTCTTCGTTAAGGGAATTTGAATAAACAGCTTAAATGTTCAATGACAGAAGGTTGGCTAAGTAAATGATGGTTTAGCCGTATAACCATAAGGATAAAAAATAATAATACCCGCAGTGGATGGAATATTTTTGATGTGCTCCGCAAGGAATGAGTACTTTCTGCCTCTTGCCTCATGTAATTCTCACCACAAGGCTGTAAGGCAGTCAGCAGTAGCCCCACCACACAGAGGAGGATGGCAAGGTCAGAGGGTGGAGGCCACCTGCCCGACGTGACGTAGCCAAGGGGCCAAGTTCCTGAACCCAAGCCCTGTACTGTGCACATGTCCACCGCGCAACAAGATGACTCATGGTGCAGCCATCAGATCACCAGGTAACGGCACAGAAGGATCTTGGTGGCAGAATGTCGGATGAAAAACAGCAGTTGAGCACATCCTATTTTTGCAAAAATAAAAAGTGCATTCAATGTGCAGAGAAGAAAGTCTGGAAGGATTTACTATGCACATTAACGGGGAGGTTACCTCTGGGGATGGATTTGGTGATTTTGATTTTCTACATGAACATGCACAGCTTTGGTAATCAGAATAAAATAATGAAAAACCAAAACCACACCACCGGGCCTGTGCTGACCACACTGGCCTCTGACTTTGCTCTGGGAGATGGGGAACAGCCAGTGCCGCAGTGGAGGGACCCCAGGCGCCTGACTCCCCCCGCCCTTGGTCTTCTCCCCTCCGCTGCTGTCCACACCTTCCCTGCATCCGCTCTTCCGTGGGCATCGATTTTTCCATCCTTCAGAGAAGCGCCTGAGGAAAAGGAAAGAGCATCTCTGGATCAATGAGCAGAGCCCTGCAGCCAGGGTCGGGTGGTGTGTCGGGGTGGTCTGCGGGCTGTCTGTCACTGCCCTGCCCAGGACTCAAGGGGGAGGTTGGCTGGTGGGGGAGAGTGAGCTTGGCTGGGCTTCTCCAGTGGCCCCGTGAGCGCGCTGTGTGTGTGTGTGCGCGTGTAGGATAGGCATGGTGGCGGGGGGATGTATGAGATGTGTAATGGGGTGTGGGGCTGTATGCGGGGGAGTTGTGTGTGTGTGTGTGTGTGTGTGTATGAGATGGGGGTACAGTAGGGTCCGGGGTAGGGTGGGGCGTGGTTTTGCCCCCTGCCAGCTGCCAGGGCTGATCTTTGCCTAGAGAAATGGGGAGCGGCCCAAGCCCCCTCTGGCAGGCTCCCATCAACTCACCCTCACGGCTCAGTGAGGAAGGTGCTGGTAGCCACCCACTGCCCAGGTAGAGAAACTGAGGGCTGTGTGTGGTGAGAAGAGAGAGACAGGGAGGGGAGGGAGAGGCAGGGAAAGGGGGAGGGGGAGGGGAGAGAGAGTGTATCACTTGTGGCAGCTCCCAGACTGCGGACCAGACTCCCGTTTAAGGCACCAGCACTCACCTGTGTTGGGTGCTGAGAGTGGGGGCACAGACAGGAGACACCCACCTTGGCCCCGCCCTTGGGGGTTCCCAGTGAGGGGAGTGAGTCGGTATGTGGGCACTCTTGGGCCAGAGCTGGCCAGTCTGAGACAGCAGACCCCCCTCCCCACCCCCCCGCCACCATGCTCTTCAGGCCTGTCCGAGCTTCTCCCACCCATCACGCTAGCCTCTTCCTTCTGGTCAAACCCTCTCCTGACTTGTCACTTGACCAGAGCCCGGTGCCCTCACTCATGCAAACACACCTCCTCTCGGAAGTCCCCATGGACCACCCCCCAGCTCCGCAGCTCCCTGTACTCCTCCTCCAGGGCCCCGGTGACAAACATCCTTGAAGATTTTAGTCCACTGTTTCCCGTCTGTCTTCTCCCAGCCTAGACTGTGAGCTCTGAGAAAGTCAGGCTGAAACTGTGGGTCCTCTTGGCTGGGTGTGCTGTGCCCACCCCCTGACCAGGCACCGAAAATGGCTCAACATATGTTTGTTGCATGAATGAATGAACCATGATAATTGCTAAGAAAAGAAGCATGCAGATGGTCTATTATGAAGTTCTGTGAGCATGGATTGGGTTTGTGTCCGCGTGCACGTGCGCTGAGGTGTGCTCACGTGTGGGTACGGTGCATTCACGTACACGTGCACAAGTATGTGTGCGGGCATGGGGGCGTGCACGTGTGCACAAGGCACCCAGTGCTTGCGTGTGTGTATCATGCATGTGTGTGTAGGTACTGGGGTCCACGTGTTTCTATATGCCAGCGTGTGCAGGTGCGTGTTTACACCTGTGTCTGTTTATGCTACTTCTTGCTCAAGGTTGGAGGAACGTCATCATCCTTCTCTCACGTTTGTTCTCTCTCCATGACCTGCAGCCGACCTTGCTGCTTTTTGCTTTTTGCAGCCTCCAATCCCAGCCCCAGCAAAGACTCCGGCTCCAGCGGGGCTTCAGCTCTAACATTCCAGCCCATTCCAGCACTCAAGTCCCAGACGTTCCCTGGAACACAACAAGAATGTAATCTCGGCTGGATGCCTTTGCCTCTTTCGTCTTCTCATCTGTAAAGTGGACACCAAGCTCACAGACACGCATAAAAGGCATGGCCCAGGACCTGGTATATAGTGAGCGTTCGACACATGTTTCCCACCACGTTGCTTCTGACGGTGATGGTGGTGGTGACCTTCCTCTGGTGGTTGTAAACCAGGGTGATCCAGAGGATGCGGGGAAGGTAAGCCAAAGCAGCGCCCTGCCCGGGTCGGATGACTACATCCCGCCCTCCTGGCCATGGGCTCCCAGAAAATGCTGTGGTGGAAGGAATCAGGGGAATGAAGAGCAGATGTGCAGCCCAAGTGCTCATCCCGGAGCTGCTTCCCTGGCCCGCTGTGGTCAGGGCGCGTGGGTTCTCCCACAGCGGCTCTTCCAGCTGGCTCCATGCCAATCACACGTGAGGTATGTACTTGAAATCAAACCCCAGCTCCTCTTCGTGGCCTGCATGCCCCTCCTTCCCTGTGCTCCAGCCACACAACGGTCTTTCTGCTCTTCTTACACATGTTCCTGCCTCAGGGCCTTTGCATCTGCCATTCCCTCTATCTGGTGTACCAGGTCTCCACATGGTCTTAGGGCTGGCCCCTGCTCATCCCTCAGCTCGGAGGCCCCCTCCTCAGTACCCCCAGTCACGCACCATCACACCACTTATCAACAGCTAACATTCTCTTAAAATGTTCATTTATCAGGCTATTGTTTATGTCTTAATCACCACCTGGAAGGTACTCAACAAAGATTTGTAGAAAGGGAGAGAGGGAGGGGCCTGGCTCCCGGGATCCAATCCTCATAGTTCCATTTATTTAGCATTTACTATGTGCCAGGGTGCAGCCCAAAGTCTAGCCAGCTGGGTGACCCGGGGCAGCTTGCCCTACTTCTCAGGACTCAGTTTCTCCATCTTTAGAGTGAAAGGCAGTCCCACGTCTCTTGAGGGATCCTCACCTCCATTTTGATGGTGTCTCCAGCTCTTCACAACCTGGCAGTCTGCAGAGCCTGGGAATGTGAGGTCTCTGGGGTCCGCAGCCTCCTGAGCCTGCCCTGCTCTCCCGCAACTCTGTCTTTGCAGGGAGCACCTTTTCAGTCCGACTTCATCTCCTCTGGGATGCCGCCCTGCCTCAGGCCTCTCCGGAGCTCTCAGCACACCGTATTTTGATTGTTTACTTCTCTGGCTCCCGTCAGGCTATGAGTTCTGGGAGGCCTGGGACAGGTGTTTTCTTTCAGCATCCTAGCTCAGAAGGGGACGCCCTGCAGGACCCCGGAACCTTACCCAGCTGAGACAAGGTCTGGGATGGGTCATCCAACTCTGCCACCAATTTGCTCACCCCTGGGAAGAAGCCACGCCCTTCTCTGTGTCTTTAGAAACATTGGTGCTATTTACTGCCCACCAAGAGCTCCAGACTGCAGCCCTTGCAATACTATTCACAGCTTCTACCTGATGTCTGTCCAAAAGGCCCGACTCGATGAGCACCCCAGCATCTGTGCCTTTTTTGTTGAGACGGGGCCTGGTTTCTGAGTTTGTTTCAGCTGCGAGGGTCCCTGGGGCGCCTCTGCAGGAGGCGGTGCGGGAATGGCAGAACACTACGTGGGCAACCAGCTTCCCTGTCTTCACTCTTCCCACCCAAGCCCCAGGGGTGGAAAACAATCCACACTCGCCAGAAACCTGACTCCGCTGCTGAGCTGGAAAAGCTGGTTCTGGAAGGGAAGAATGGGGGAAGGGGGCTTCCGAGGCCCCAGGGCCGCTGTCTGGGAGCTGTTCTCACCAGTCAAGTGGCCCTTGGCCTCCCAGGACGGTCACTTGGAGGTTCTCTCTCTGGGAGACGGGCTCTGGCCAAGGCCACCTGAGCAACGACCACTGCAGGGTCTTTGGCGTTCCAGGGAGCCGCCGGGAAGGGCAGTCCGTGCAGACGGTGGAGAAGGGGAGGGGGCGAAAGAGCTCAAACGCTAAGGGTCCTTCGGGCTCTGGGCTAAAGCCCGGGCCTAGCAGCAGGACTTGGCCAGCGCCCGGGGCCGCGGGGTTCGGCCGGCACGCATCCGAGCACCGCTGGGTGCCTGCCCAGCACTGTGCCGGCCGGGGCGAGAGGAGGCGGAGGCGGCGCGAACCAGGGAAAGGGGAGGGGGCCTGGCCGCCGCTGGGCCTCGGGGACCCGAGGGATCCCAGCGACCGCCTGACCCAGAGTGGCGATTCCTCCGCGGGGCCGCCAAGCACGCGCCCAGCTGCCGGGAACGCGCCGCGTGCGTGCGCCCACCTCGCCTCCACCGGCATCAATTCCCGAGATGTCTGTGCATGTCTTTTTCTTTCACTAGAGGTTGCTCACTTTCACTTCTTGCTTCCTTTCCGCTCCTCCGCCAGCTCCGTGAGCGCGTGTGCGTGTGTGGGGGGCGCGCGCGCGCGCCTGTCCGCGCGCTCCCGGTGGACGCTCACCCCGCCCGCGGGCAGGGCTCTCCGGGATCGCCGGGTCCCCGCCGCCTGGCGTCAGGCGCGACGTGGCCCAGCCGCCTAGCCCCCTACGGGAGCGTGACAACCAGTTCCGACAGCCCCCAAAGCCCTGACCACCCTGCGCTGCCCTGGAAGATGGGGGTCCCAGGCGGAGCAGGCCGGAGAAAAGGCCTGGCCTCATCGCTGCGTCCACCCTCCGCCCTCACCGACTTCTCTCACTTTCTGGGTCTTTAAAAAAAAGTAACAGTTCGCCCCTGAAGCTGCTGCTACTTCCCCTGACTCCAGAGACATCTCTCCGGGCCTCTCCACTCCAAACAGGAAACCAAGGCCAGGATGGATGCAGCCTTGCTTCACTGAGCAGGAAGCCACATCCTGTGGAGGCCAGAGCCTTTTGCTTGAGAAAGTAGGATTTGGATGGGGCTGAGAAGGGCCTCTTCGGCTTCCTTTCTGGGCCCAGCCTGCTGGCCTCCTTACTGTTCTTTTAGTGCATCTTGTGCGGGGGTCCCACCTCAGGGCCTTTGCACAGGCTCTGGGCTCCAACGGGCCAGAGACCTCCATTCCTCACTAGCTGTGTGACTTTAGGCAAATGACCTAACCTCTCTGAACCTTCATTTCCTTGCCTGTAAAATGGGCTCATAATAGGATGTTTGAAGGTTCAAAGTGATGACCAAGGACTGAGCAGTTAGGGCACAAGGAAGGACATTTGGTGGGCCCAGGGCAGATGTGGGGATCGGGCAGAAGCCCAGTCCCTTGGCTGGGATACCTCCCCTCACTCCTTCAGGGAACCTCTTTACCACCCATCTCCCCAGTCCCTGCCAGGTCTTCTCAAGGCCTCATTGGCTGACCTTCAACCAAAACAATTCCCTGCCTCAACTCCCGCTGTGAGGACCAGCAGGAGGCAATAGAAAGCAGACCAGGTCAGGAGGCAGGAGAACTGGGTTCAAATTCTAGCAAATTCTGCCTCACTGTGTGATTGTGAGCGAGTTGCTTGGCGTCTCTGTGCCTAAATTTCTTTCTGTGTGAAACTGACGCAGAAGGCTGCCTGGCCTACATCTCAGGACCCTTGGTAGACAAAGCAGGCTGTGGGTGGGATGTCATTCCAAGAAGCGAAAAGCCTCAGATGGAAGCATGTTGCTGCTGTAATTTACACCCATCCTCAAAGCATCAGCTCAGCCTTGAGGAATCAACTTGTCAGCTGGATCTGAGGGGTCCCTGCCACCTGTGCTAATGGAAGGTGGCTGGAAGGCCGCTTCCAAGAAATGTACAGATTGATGGGTTCTGCCACTCACAGCTGGCCTTAGTCATCAGTTCCAACAATGGGGGTGCTTGAAGCACTGTAACAGCCCCCAAAAGGGAGTATACTGCGGGGAGAAGCATCATGTACTTCGCTGATGAGTAAGGCCTTGACCATGGGCTATGGTCCATGACCTTCCTCAGCCCTGCCACTTGGCCCCCACCTTGACTCTCCTTTGCCTCAGTTTCTTCCTCCTAAGTGCCAGCCCCTGAAAGTCCCCACGTGGGCTCCATAGACGCCTCCCATGCCCCGGGTTAAAACTGCCATCTTTCCCCCCCAGTTCACTCCTCCTTTATTACTGAGATCATCACATGCTGGGAATCGCCACCGATTCTTCAAGCCACAAGCCCATGGCCAACTTGTTTGCTCCAGATAGAAACACCAGCATTGATTTTGCTGCATATTCATTGTAAAACTGCAAATGATATAAAACACGTACATTGAAGAATGGAAGTTCCCTCATTATTTGCCCTCCAAAAATAGCTACTGCCCACATTTGGTGAATTCTGGTATCTGTTTAGACTCTCTCAGTTATAACAGGCAGAAAATCCAATCAAAATAGGAATTATGGGTCCATGTAATAGAACAATGCAGAGGTGGCTGTGGGTTTCAGGCATGGTTTGATCCAGAGGTTCATGATGTTATTGAGGCTCTGGCTTGACTTCTCTGCAGTTCTTTTCCTTCTGCCCTCCTCATGGTGTCAGCTGGTCCAGTTAGGGTGGTAGAAGTGGCTGCTGGGGTCCCAGATGTTATACTCACACTGCACCATCAGAGGAGGCAAGACCAGCTCATTCTTGGTTCCCAAGTAAGAGTGAGGAATCCTGTTTCTCAAAGGTGTTCTGACCCAGCCTGGAGGGGGGTTAAAGAAGACTTCCTGGAGGAGGTGGGGCCTGAACTCATGTTGAAGAACCACCTGTCAGGAGAGTTGGGGCCCCTTTTATGTATGAGAAAGCAAAGTGCCCTTTCACCTCTATTGAAACTTGAGGCTCAGGAAAGTTAAGTCGTGGGACTGAAGAGGCTGAAGTGGTCCAGAGGGACCGCATGAAGCAGGTCAACAGGTCAAGCTCCCATTTTGCAGACAGATCTGGGCCGGAGCCTCAGGTTGCGTGGCCTCAGGCAAGCCGGCCTCATCTCCCTGAACCTCAGCTTGCTTACTCACTGTGAAATGAAGGCAGCAACAGACCAGCCTTCGGGGTTATTAGGAGGGTTAAGGCCCATCCCTCATATGCACTCAGGAAACATGACTTGCTATTCATATTGTTGTTATTGGTGCCTTTGTTATTATGGCCACTTTGATAGAGACTTATTAGCACAGTGCCAGGTACCCAGCAGGTGCCCAGGAAATAATAGCTGGGACCCTGATCATTATCCCCAGCTCCCTGGGGCAGAGCAGATGTGGCTGGGCCCACCCAAAGCCCACTTGCCCAGCAGAGTGACACCATCACCGTCAATGAGCAAAGAAGGTGAGTGGTGGGACAGGCCCAGCCTGGGCCCAAGCTCATGGGGAGCTGGTTGCCTCCATGGGGGTTGCCCCACTCCCTCTATCCGTCAGAGCCTGGTTATGTGTCTGGTTGACCGGCTATGTGTCTCTCCCTGGCAGGTGAGCCATTAAGCACCAGGCCCCGAAAGCACTGGCCTGCAGTCTCAGCATTAAGTGTATTCGCAGCCATTAGCAAGAGGCCCCAGCCTGGCCAGTCAGGGCGAATCCTCAGCCCACCCCTTGCCCCCGCTCCCTGGGGGTTGCCTGTTAAAGCTCCATCCTTGGAGGGGAGAACAGAGGCTGAGAAGAAAACATGGGGCTTCTAGGGCCCACGTGGACATTTGTGTAGGTTGTTCACTGCACAAAGGTGCTGCTCAGGGGGCAAGTGGAGCTGCAATTCAGCCAGCCCTCCGCTTCCCAGGCTGTGGGACCTGGCTCAGGCTGCATTCCACACAGGAGGTGGTGCCCTTTTCTAATCCGTTCAAAGGAGCCTTAGGGGAGAGCCGTGGCCTGCGTGGGCTGCAGAAAGAAGCTATCTGAGAACTCGAGGCCTTATGTAGTCTTTTTTTTAAATTGCATTTTTAGGGACATCTTTTTAGAGTACAGTTCTATGAATTTTATCATGTGTATAACTTTGTATAACCACCATCACAAGTAGGATACAAAACAGTTCTATCACCCCAAAAAACTCCCTTGTGCTCTCCTTTCGTAGTCACGTCCTCCCCTTGCTCCTAATCCCTGGCAACCACAGATCTGTTCTCCATCATTCGTCTCTTAGAGAATGGAATCGTGCAGTATGTGATATTTTGAGATTGGCCTTTTGCGCTCAGCATAGTGGCCTTGAGATCCATGCGAGGTGATGCGTGTATCAATAGTTTGTTCCTTTTCATTGCTGAATAATAGTCCATGGTCGGGATGTACCATTTTATCCGTTCACCCACCAAAGGAATTTGGGTTGTTTCCACTTTGGGGCTTTTACAAATAAAGCTGCTATGAACATCCATGCCTCTGTGACTATGAACGTGCCTGTCTCTGCATGGACCTAAGTTTTCACTTCTCTGGGATAAATGTCTAGGAGTAGTACAGCTGCATCATAGGGCAAGAATACGATTAACTTTTTAAGAACCTGCCAGACTGTTTTCCAGAGTGACTATACCGTTGTGCATCCGTATCTATAATGTATGAGAGTTCCAGTTGCTCTGGACTCGTCAGCACTTGATATTGTCAGTTTTTTTATTTTAGCCATCCCAGTGGGTGTGAAGCAGTACCGCATTACACTTTTAATTTTCATGTGTCCCTGATGGTTAACAGTATTGAGTATTTTTTCATGCATTTATTTGTCATCTGATAGATCTCTGATGAAGTGTCTATACAAGTCTTTTGCCTATTTTTCAATTGGACTATTGTGAAACTATTGAGTTTTGATGGTTCTTTATATATTCTGGATACAAGTCCTTTGTCAAATATGTGATTTGCAAATATTGTCTCACAATCTGTGGCTTGTCTTTTCATTCCCTTAACAGTTTCTTTTACAAAACAAAAGTGTTAAATTTTGATGATTTATCCATTTTTTTTCTTTTGTGGATTTTATTTTATTATTATGTCTGAGAACTCTGCCTAATCCCAAGTCCCAGAGATTTTTCTCCTATGTTTTCTGAAAGCTTTGTTTTAGAGATTTAGGTCTATGATCCATTGTGAGTTGATTTTTTCTTTTTCTTTTTTAATATGGGGTGAGGTAAGGGTCAAGATTCCTTTTTTTTTTTTGCATGTGTCCCACAGTATTTATTAAATTAATGAATGAAAGGCACAAAAGATCAGGTAGCAAGGCTAGCAAAATGGGGGAGATCAAGATTGTGTACTAGTCAATGGATAAAGGATTTTTTTTTCAGCAAATGATGTTAAAACCATTGGACATTCATTTAAAAAAAAAAAATGAACCTCAACCTAAACCTCATACCTTATACAAAAAAATGACTCTCAGTGGATCATAGATTTAAATGTAAAAGGTAAAGGACTCCAGCAAACCCATTTATGTCGTAGGAGATTCCCAGCCCAGCTCTGCTGTCGGATGACATAGGAGTGGTGAGAATTATACGAGCATATAGGGTAAGTCAAGTGAGAACCTTCTATGGCCACCCCTGACCTGTCCAGGGTTTGAGAGAACCAACATTTATCAAACGTGAACCCTGCACCAAGTGTTCCACTGAATGCTTTCTTTGCATCCTCTCATTTAATCCTAAAACAAGTCAATAAACGTTTAGAGGTTGGTGTTTTTGTGCCCACTCTATGGATAAGGAAATTGAGCTCAGAGAGGTTAAGAAACTTGCCTAAAGTCACAAAGTAAATGGGGGAGCGAGGTTTTAACCCAGGTGTCCACCTCTGCTAGAGGCAGGCAGGGCACAGTTGGGCCAGGCTAATGTAGAGTTACATTGCTGATCTATCACATGGTTATGGGGCCTTGGTTGGGGTGGGTGCGGGGGGCAGGTATGCTTTTCTCCCAGGATTCTGGGGAGATTAGAGGCCCCCATTCTCTGGAGAGCCTTAGCTGAGTCCCCTTCATGCTGATGCCTCCTCCTGGATGGCTCTTGTTTGGGGGCACTCACTAAACCCATCCGCAACAGACGGAACTGTTGCAGGCCTGATGATGGCGGATACCTCCAGGCAGCGCATGCGCATGACGGCATATGCCAGTCCCGGGCTGATAGGATCTTCTTCCCTGCGCTGGGGCTCCCTGCCTCCTGTGACTGGTCATTCCAGCCCATCGGCCTTTCCCTCGTTCCTAGTGCATCCCCACCCCCACCCCTTGCCCAGCCTGTAACCCCCTACTTAGGGGGCCCGCTCCACTTCTTCTCACTTCTCACTTCTTCTCACACATAACTGCTGTTTCAGCATTCAGCTCAAGTGATGCCTTCCCAGCAGCTTCTCCGAGCTCTCCCTCTTCCTGCTGCTGATAAATACAGTCTAGTCCCATATGGTCTGAAAAGCTGGCATTTGGCAACATAGCCTTCTAGAGATGCATGGGCCCCTCTAGAGCCTTCTAGATGCACCTAGAGATGCATCTAGGAGCAGTCTCAGCCCCAAATAGATTGTGAGGGCAGGGACTGAGTCTTTTTTTTTTTTTTTTTTGGCCGTGCCACGCAGCTTGTGGGATCTCAGTTCCCCGACCAGGGATTGAATCCAGGCCACACGGCAGTGAAAGCCCGGAATCCTAACCACTAGGCCACCGGGGAACTCCCTGGGGGCTGAGTCTTAATCCCCTCTGCTGGGCCCAGAGGAGACTGGCTCCCAGCCCATGGCTCAGGGTCCATCAGACGCATCTCTGCCACCTCCTTGCTGTGTGACTCAGTGTCTGGCATGCCATAAACGCTCCATTGATGGGAAGAGTTGCTGCCTTGCTTTGGGGGCTGTTATTTTTATTCCCAGGATGCCTCCTGGAGCGGTGGTGTAGCCAGATATGGACGGTGAGAGGGTCCGCTGCTCTCGGAGGGAAGCAAAGTCCTACTGCAGCAGGAAACCTTCCCTCCTCCCCACACCCACCCCTGAACCCCGGCCTGGAACAAGCCCACCACACCCTGCGGGCTCCACGCAGCTCCCTCCAGCCAGGGCTGCAGGCTCCTAGGGGCAGGGTGGGGGCGGGGAGAGGGACCAGCTTTTAATTCTTTTCCCCCTTCATAGCCTGGAGTTGACCCTCGGAGTGACACTGAAGGGGCCCCAGGGAGGCTGGGGTCAGGTAGAGGGGAGCAGCCTCTTGCCTAATGAAGTCTGCCCAGAGGCCAGACCTCCTGCAGCCTAATTAGATTTTATGATCCTGAAGGAGGCACCCTGGATCCTTGCTCACCTCCAAACCTCATCAGCACCCGGCCTTGTCCAGTCCAGGCCCAGCATCTCAAACACAGCTCCTGCTGGCAACCTGCCACTGTCCCTGGCCTCCGACCTCTCCCCTGGACGCTGCTCCTGCCGCCTCTCCTGTCTCGCCCACTCTTGATCAATGCTGGGGATATCTTTCTAGAACGCAAATCAGATCATGTTCCCCTCCCCCCTCCCCCCACCCCCAGACTCCCACTCCCTTCAACAAGGGCCTCTCCATCTTTTTATTCACAATTATCACCTGGTGATCCTGTTAAAATGTAGAGGTATTGGGACCCATCCCCCAAGAGTATGACTTCCTGGGTCTGGAGCAGGGCCCAGGAACCTGCATTTCACAAGTACCCCTCTAGGGCTGGGGACAGGAGCCCAGGGCGTGGCTCTACTCATACTCTCACATTCTGGCTCAAAACCCTGGGGCCACAAGGATATAAATGTGAACCTGGCCTTCCGGAGCACTGTGAAGGTGTGTCTTCAAGGAAGGCGGCTAGAACAGGTTTGCACAGAGCAGTTTTCTAGCCAGGTTACTAAGTTGTCAATGTCTAGACAGTTGGTACATGGACCTCCATTTGGCCTTGGGTCCCACAAATTTGAGGAGTAGTCCTGCTTGGCTCTCAGCTCTTTATTGCCTCATCTGCAGGATAAGCTCCAGGGGGCTCAGCTTGGCTCAGCTCTGACCCCCTCCCTTCTCCACATTACCCTCCAGCATCTAGCTTATGGTCTTTGAAAGCACCAGGCAGCTTATCACCTCTGTGCCTTTGTACATGTTCCCACTGTCTGGAACGCTCTTCTCCCACTTGTCCCCTTGGAGAACTCCTATTCATCCCTCAAAACCCAGTTTAGATTCCATGATTCCTGAGGGCCCCTCTGTGCCCTCGCCCCCTTCTCTGGTTGCACATACCCTGCTTTGCTATAACTATTTTGTTCGGTTCCTTTCCTGGAGGCAGATTATCATCTTTGCCATAATGGTTTTAGATTTGGGAGACTTGGTTTTGCTTCTGGCCCTGATACTTACCAGGGCTCTGAACTTGGATGTTGTCTACCCACCTCTCTGAGACCTTTTCATTACTGGTAAAATGGGGATTAAAATATTACCCTCTGCATTGTGTTGCTTTGATGTTTAAATAAGATCACACGTGTGTGGGGCTTGGCACGGTGCATGGCACAGAATTACTGCTTCGTTATTTTGACGTCTTTCCTGATGTCGGGCAAGTTCTGTGAGACCAGGGAGTTCATCTCCTCATCTTTGGACCCTTGGGAGTCCAGGATGGGACTTCTCCCAGAGTAGACCCCAGGAGGACAAGTTGCTGGGTAGCTCAGGGCTCTGCTGTTCTGCCCTGTCCCCGGAAACTGTCCCCACTTTGAGTGCCATCTTTGACCGTGCTTAGGGAAAGGGCCTTGTGTCCCTCTAGGGACATTCATTGGAAGTGAGAAAAGCCAGCAGGGCCCATGGGGTGAGAGAAGCAGGGATGGGGGCGGACACTCAGCCCCAGCTTAGGAGAACAGCTGTGTAGTCTGGTGTGATTCCAGGGTGCCGGCCCCCATCCCATCTCCTAGGCTCCTGCCCAGTGTGGGGGGGAAGACAGCGTGCCCGGGCGGCACGAGGACTGGCCCCAGCTGCAGAGCTGGAGCGAGAATCTCTTGATCTCTTGGCTGCACCAAGAGGCGGAGGCAGCCGGGGCCCTGGAGATGGTCTCCATGACAACTGCTGCCACTCACTCCCCATCTCGGATGTAAATTAGTTACAATTTTATTAGTGTGCAGAATTTCAAGAGGCCGGATCCTGCCTTGGAAGGGAAAAGGATGCTGGGGGGACAGGGAAGAGTCTCCAAATGCTTCATACTCCCGCAAGGTCCCCAAACCCCAGGGTAGGTCCACGGAGACTGAATTGGGCCGCACGCCCTCATTTGTCTGGCCCGTCAGCCGGTCTGGACTGGGCGAGTCAGCCTGTCTCTGGAGAGGAGGGGACACACAGGCCCAGAGCACCAGCAGTGGGCCCCGTGCTTTTCGGGCCTTGTCTGGCCTCCTCCTTTTGGCAGCCTGTGAGCCTCCCCACTCGTCAGGGGAGGCGGCTGAGGGCCACAGGGGTCATCAGCTGGTCCGAGGGTGCCCGGCTTGTCACGACCAGGTTCTGCTCTCCCCTCTCTGCTCAGCTGCCTCCCGATGGGGGGTCAGAGGTCACTGAGATGCTGCTGGGCACCAAGGCAGGCAGGTGAGGACATTGCCAAGAGTTTGGGTTTCTGAGCAAACGTGGGGCCCTGGGCGCCAGGAGTCAGCATGCGGGGCTGCTGCCAGATGTGGCCGGGCGACGCCCGAGTCACGGCTTCCTGACGTTCGATGATCTGAGTCACACGTGCAGATACACAGGCGTGCACACACACACTTTTTCCCCCCAAGGAGGGAAAAAAGGGGCAAATGTGTCTTTTTCCTAAGGCTGTTGTCAAAATTAGTTGCGTCTCCCAAGGCACATCCCACCGTGTGTGCCCCTGAGGTGGTACCACTCCCTCCGCTGCGGAGATCAAGCTCTGGAGGGCAGGGCCCAAAGAAACAGCAGACCAGCAACGCCCCCTGGGCTCCTAATTGGGGCTGGCTTGGTGGTGGGCACTGAGGTGCCCTCCCAAGGGCAGAGGAGTTGGCACTGCAGGGGCAGGGTGGGGTGCCGAGGGACAGAGGGCATGAGGGGATGATGGAAAACTCCAGACAGGTGTGAATGGCCGAGCCAACGAAGGAAAGAAAGCCAAATACAGGCTTGGAGGTGCGCGACAAAGCCTCAGCAAAGGCTCAGGGCACAGGCTATCGGGAGGACGGATGGAAAATGGATGGGGATGAATCGGACAGGGGACTAGATGGGGATGAATCGGAGATGGATGGGAGGCTGATGGGAGGTTGGATAGGAAGCTGGATGGGACATGGTTGGGAAGATGGATAAGCTGGATAGATGATGGGCAGGAGGAAGGATGGAAGGGCAGGTGGGAGGCTGTTTCACACAGCGGTGAGGCTTGTGGGCTACGGCCACACGCGCTGGGATTCAGACCCCAGCTCGTCCATTTAGTAGTGCTGTCACCTTGGGCAAGTTTTCATAATCTCTCTGAGCCTCAGTGTTCCAGACGGGAGGGTGGATGCAAGATCAGTGGAAGAAGCAGTAACCTGGGGCCTCATGCATGTAAAGCACACAGGAAGTGCTTAATAAATGTTCACGCCATCATTTCATCCCCGAATCCCGAACTCGGCCTTGGGGACGTGGTGGTGAGTAAAGAAATGCTGGGGCTGCCCTCGGGGGCTCGAGTCCATCGGGCGAGGTGATCAGTCCTGATGCAGGGCCCCTTGGGGTGGAGAGAGAAGGAGGGGAAGGCGGGAGGAGAGGGGTCAGGGTTATGGGATCTGTGTCCCTGGGGTCTCAGGACAGGGTCAGGGCGTTGGCAGTGTTCAGGTGAAGGAGAAGAGGGCCTGGCTCTGGACATGCCAGTGCAGGGCGGGAGGGAAGCCAGAAGCAGGGGCGAGGAGGGCGATTGTGGTTCACGCAGGGAAGAGGCAGGCTGGATGAGGTGGAGCCAGACAAGGTGCTTTTCAACGGGGGGGTGCTACTCCAGCTGTCTCTGCCTCGCTCAGTCAGTATCCAGGACCCGGCCCACCCCCGCCTCTGGACCTCAGTTTCCCCAGGTGTACGTGGGCTGGAAGATTCCTAAAGGTGCTTCCAGATTTGGGGACAGTCTGAGCCTCATCCAGGTGGATGGTAGCACGGACCTCTCACTCCTCCTTGGGAGCGAGCCGGCCATGGTGGCCGGCCCCTCCTAAATGCACTAGCTGGGGCTTGAATCCCAGCGCATGTGGCCGTAGCCCACAAGCCTCACCACTATGTGAAACAGCCCCTCCCGACAGGGATGGAGAAGCACCAGCCAGACCACAGGCCTGCGCTCCCGAGGTCCAGCCCGCACGTGTGAGAGAGATGGAAATATTAGGGAAGGATCTACAGGAGGAGAGCATCCTGCTGCTTCGACAGGGCTCTGTGTCTGTGGAACTGTCCATCTGTGATTAGATCATGGCCCAGAGGCTGGGCAAGACCCTGCGGCAAATAGGCCCCGGGTGACCCTGTCCTGGAAACACGCCCTTATAGATAAACCACTGATTCTACAGAGACGGCGAGACCCCTCTCTAACTCCATACTGCCGGTTCCGACATCCGCGTGAGGGTGACGGGCTCCCTGAGCTTCACCCGGGTTCAGTGTCTGGCACCAGGTGTGTGGTAGATTCCCTGCGAGGCGAGGCCACCTGCCCATCTCCCATCACGTGGAGACAGAAGCCCACGGAGCGAGGTGGCAGCTCCGGCTGGCTCCCCGCCACCCCGTCTCCTCCATCCCCCATCTCACAACTCGCCATATTTTGTGGCCCGAGGGCTGAGAATTCTAACAGGCAAGAGCAGGGATGGGACCGCCCACCCTGTTCCAGTCACGTGTCTTACTAATTATGCCGCACACCGGAAAACTTAATTAAATCGATGCTTGGTGTGTAATTTCAACTAGTTTGGAAGTAGGGGGAAATCAAACAAACAGGCACACGGCCCTGCCAGCCTGCGCCACCTTTGGCAAAATCCGGCTGGGCCCGGGATGCTGAGGGTTGCGGGCACTTGTCCTGCCCGGCTCAGCTGGAGTGAAAACGCCTATTTCCCTCTGACGCCCCAGAGGAAACTCCTGCTCCCTGGACTCCCCAGCCCTAGAGACACACACACACACAAACACACATAAACACACACACACAAACACACACGTGCGCATACACACACACCAGGAACGGGCGGTAGCCAGATAGCCAAGGGGACGGGGAAGGTGGGAAAATCCTATGAAGCAAGGGCTGCATTCATGGTTAGCAAGACTGTAGGATAAAAATATAAGGAAATACAAGGAAAGCCAGATATGTATAAATAAAGCCCAGTGTCCGATTCTCCTGGGATTCATTTCCAGGTCACTCTAATCCTCCTCCTCCTCCTCCTTTGTGTCCCTCTTTGGGTGACACCCCTGCTCTGTGTTTTGGCACATGAGGGCGCCCAGCTGCAGGCTGTGTCCCCCGTGGGGACCAGGGTGGTCCGAGAGAGAGGGAGGCCACCCCCAGGAAGGGCATCATGGTGCTCAGGTAGGGATGTGGTGGCAGAGGAGGGGGCGACAGATGGGAAAGGGGCAGGAAGACGGGCAGGGAGGAGCTCGGCATGCTTCTATTTGACCCTGGTGTGGGGTTTTGAACCGTGTACTCTGTCAGCGAAGAGAATGTGAAGAAAAACAAGAGAGGCATTCCTCAGCAGTGGGAGGAGCTCCAGAAGTCACCATTTACTCAGCTTCTTCAGCCATAGCACTTAGTGGGAGCTGGTGTGGGCCAGGCACCTGGGGCACTGTGCACGGGTCAGACAGGCCCTGCTCCGGATGACTTGCCGTCCAGGGCGGGAGACGCAGAGGGAATGAGGCAGCTGCAGAGACAGAGGGGGCCGCGGGCCAAGGCCTGCTGGAGAGTCCCTGTTGCCGGGCGTGGTACCAACAGCTGGCAGCGTTACTTCTGACCCCTCATACAACAGCCTCTGGAGGCAGCTGCCATCCCCGTTACAGCCTGGGGAAATAGAGGCACAGACAGTTAAGTCACTGCCCAGGGCTCCCTGTTTGTAAACGTCGCAGCTGGAGTGTAAGCAGCAGCCTCTCACTGGATTGTATCTGCTGTGGAGAAACAAGGCTGCAGGGAAGGGTGGTCAAGGAGGCCCTCTCTGGGGAGGGGGCTTTTGAGCTGGGGCTCACTGACTGTGTTTGCTCTGGGCTGGGCACCAGGCATCCTACCAAGACCTCACCGGGGCCCCATTTTAGAGATTAGGAGACTGAGGCACAGAGGTTAAGGGATGGGCCTAGGTTCTCAAGGCCAGGGAGAACAGCTTGGGGCTCTCAGGACCTCAGTCTGCCCCCAGCCCACCTGGCCATCCTGCCCCCACAAGGCCGTGGCCGCTTCCTGGCTCAGAATGAAAAAGACGGGGGAATGAGAGAAAAGAGGCCTTGCTTCTCAGAGATGTGAGGTGCTTTTCCCAGTGTCACCGGGCCCTGCGTGGCCTGACTGTCTGTCCAAGATGCTGGCGCATCTGCCCACTGCCACGGGGATGGCCCTGCGGGCGGCGGGTTGCAATGCGCTGGGACTGCGGGCCCCCATGCTGCTAAGGAACCAAGGAGGGGTGGCTCTCACTCCCACAGCTCCTGGGCCCCGGGGTCCCTCGGCCTCCCTGCCTCCTCCATCCACCCAGCCCTTGCTAACCCTGGCCCGGGAGCCACAGGAGAGCCCCGGGTACCTGCTGGGATTGGTGTCCGCTGGCCTGGGTTTGAATCTTGTCGTGCCGCTGCCAGTCTTGCTGCCTCAGTTTCCCTCTTGGGGAACACACCTCGGAGTTTTGGTGGTTCCTCACCACTTGGGTTTTAGGTTCATGTCATCTCCTGGGAGAGGCCCTCATGACTGCCCTCTCCCAACCCCTACCCTGCTGATTTCTCTCTTCCTTACTTGCACGCTCGCAGGTCCAAGAACGTCTTTGTCCACGTGGGGCAGGCACTTTCCTGTCTTGATCTCCCCAGCACCCGGCACAGGCCAGCCCAGAGAAGGTGCTCAGTAGATGTTGGTGAATGAATGAGTCAATCTGACCCACGGGGACAGCATGGGTCTCTCCCTCTCCAGGACATTCTGAGTGTTAAACTAAGTGGGATGTCAAAGCTTAGCTGGGTCTGGGCTCAGGCCCTGGTTACATAACTAGCGGGTCTTCTCCAAGGAGCCAGACCCTAACCTTGGCCCATCCTTCCTGTGACCTGACCAAACACTGGGGTGCCACCTGGCACAGGCCGGCTACTCAACCCAGACAACCCCAGCCAGACTCTCCAGTATCCAGGGCCAGAGGTTAGGGCGGAGAGCTGGCGGTCTCTCCCTCAGAGCCCCAGGGACGGTCCTCCCCCCTCTCCCCCCTACCCTTCCACTCCCTGGTCCTCCCTCCTCCCTCCCTGTCCTCCCCTCCCCCCCTCACGGTCCCCCTTCATCCCCATCCCTGCCCTTCAGGGCCCTGCTCGCCTAGATCTCCCTCTTTCTCAGGTTTCTCTCACTCCCTGCCTCTCTC
Organism: Balaenoptera acutorostrata; assembly: GCF_949987535.1. Taxonomy (NCBI): domain Eukaryota; kingdom Metazoa; phylum Chordata; class Mammalia; order Artiodactyla; family Balaenopteridae; genus Balaenoptera; species Balaenoptera acutorostrata. The sequence continues at coordinate 118,894,288 of NC_080069.1, forward strand.
CTTTTCTCTCTCCAGTTCTTTCCTCCCCACCTCACCCTGTCCAAGGGAGGGGCCGCCAGGGGCCTGATGATTTGCAGTTCCCCAAGCAGCCATCTCCGCAGCTGCACATCTGGGTCATTAGGACGCTCTGGAAAACCGGGCCTGCCTGAGCCCCTGCTCCCGTCCCTCCTCCTCCCCCTCCTCCTCCCCCCAACCTCCTCTCCATCCTCCTTCAACCTCCCACCCTCCTCCCCACCCTCCTTCCTCTTCCTCCTTCCTCCATCCTCCCCCGCCCCTCCCCAGCTCAAGCCAGTATTTTTAGCTCGCTGCTGTGCATTAGCGTGCCCGGGCGCTCCTGGTGAAGCCTGGCTGAGGCTTTATCTGTTGTGACAGCCCCAAGGGCAGCTGGCAGACTTTTCTCCCTCTTAAGTTTGGAGCGCGCTCCCTCTCCCGCGGGTCAGAGCCTCCGCTGGATGGGGGGGCAGGGTCTCGGCCGGGTTTGGAGCCCCCGCGCCGCGTCCGGGCCGAGAGCTTTCCTCTACCTCCCCCTCCCTGCCTCCTCCCCTCCCCAGCTCCCCCTCCTCCCGCCTCCTCCGCGGGCCTCCGGGCCTTTGTCTCTGGAAGACTCCGCCGCGGAGCCTGCCCGCCGCCGCACGCTGGGCTCCCGCGGCCCCGAAGCTCTTCCCTCCCTTCTCTCCTCATTTACTCCTTTCCTTGGGCTGCTTCTCTCAAGGTTCAGTCCCTCTCCGTTTGTGCCTCCCCTTGCTTGCCTACATTTCCACCTCCCCCTTTCTCTCCTCCCCCCACACCCGCCTCCCTGCCTTTAGGGAGTGGAACCGATCCCCGGGTTAGAGCACCGACCCCAGCCTCCTTGCCTGTCTCTGTTCCCTTCCGCCCTTGGCGGGTCCCTCCTGGACCGCAGCATGGGGGGATTGTGAACGGACCCTGGGGCTTGGGGGTTCCTGGAGCCCCCTTCTCCAGGGTTAACCTTTAGGGGGGCCCACCTGGGTGCCCAAGCCTTTCCAGGACTCCCTAGGGTCCAGCCTGGCCCCAGTGGGATGTGCTGCTACCGTCTGGGAGCCCCCAAGACAGCCCTGCTCCTCCTGGGACTGCCCCGAGTGTCCCATCCAGGTGGCAGAGTCCTCCTGTGGAGGGGCGGGGCAGGGAACTCTTCTCAAAAACCTAAGCGTACCCTTTGTGCATGGCACTTTACAGTTTCCATAGCTCTCTGTTCATTGCCTCAGCAGCTGTGCACCACAGACCCAATTTTATTATCCCTCGCGATAGAGGAGGGGCCAGGCGCCTGGGGCACAGACACCCGGCCGGTCTGGGTCTGATGCCCGCAGCCCAGGCAGCCCAGGCCTTGCATCCCCCGAGCGCTACCCTCTACACTAAGCTCAACACCTTTCAGGGGGGCTCTGAGCCCCAGAGAGGCAAAGTCCCTGCCCAAGGTCACACAGCCCAGGCTGATGCAGGGAGAAGCGGGGTTTGGGGGCTCAAGGGCAGGGAGCCTGAGGCCCTGAGGGATCCTACCGCCAGCCTTCTCGGCTGGAACCCTCACATGCCTGTCCTCTCCCCAGGGCAGCTGGGGGGTGGGGGCTGAGGGAGCCACCCTTTGGCCCCCTGCCTCCCCTAATCCCAGGGCTGACAAGGGATGTCATGTGGGGAAAGCCCTGGCCCATCTAAGACCCCCAGTCTCAGCCCCCATCCCCGCTCAGGGCCCCTAGCTGTACTCCGGGCACGGCTCCCGCCCCCCCTCCCTGTTCCCCACCTCCTCTCCCTTATCTTGGTCTCTCCCCATCCAGCCCTTCAGGGCTCTGCTTTCATGATTCTCTGATTCTCACTGCCAGGCTGGCCCCTCGCTGGTGTCCCTCTTTCCCTTCTGTCGCCTCCCCCTCTCTCTGAACTCCTCTCCCCAGCTTTCAAGCCTCCTCCTTCCCTCTGTGTGTTTGCGTTGCTGTCTCTCCCTGTCACCCAGCGCTCTGCTCAGGCTGGATCTCTCTCTCCCTCCCTCCCTCCCTCCCTCTCCCATCCGCTGTTTCTGCCTGCCCCAACACACACACACACACACACACACACACACACACACACACAGAGCCCTGCCCATCATCACTGCAGCAGTGATGGGGTGAGGACTGGCCCCAAGAAGAGGCAGTGAGAGGGGACCCCATGCCCCCAACTCCGGGAGCGCCTCCTGGCTCAGCCTAAGCTAAGCCTGGGGTGGGCTGGGGTTCCAGGCTCCAGCGGCTTGGCAGCGGCATTTTCTGAGGCTCTGGGGCAAACTTTACCCCTGACCAGGCTGAAGTTTCTGGAAGGCGGGATCCCCAGAGTGCCCTGCCAGTGGTCACCACGTTGCAGGGACCCAGCAGGGGAGGGCAGCTCGGAGGGCAGAGGGGTTAGGTCCGGGCTGGGACCCCAGAGATGGTAACAGCGAAGGACAGAGTAGCCAGGTGGCCACCAGGCCTGCCTCAGAGGCGCCTGGTCCTCCAGGCCCTGGGTCTACCCAGCACGTGTGGACACGGCAGGCCTGCACCGAGGGCCTGCCACACCAGAGTTCTCAGGTCCCCTGCTCCCCTTCTCTTTCCCCTGTTCTCCTAGGTACATGGGAGCCTGGGCCCTGGAGTCCAACAGTCCTGGGTTCGAATCTCACCCCCTCTCACTAGCTGTGCAACTTTCGGGGTGACTGATTCCCTCCGCCAGGGCCTCGGTTTCTTCACCTGTAACACGGGGCTAATGCAGCTGCCCACCCTCAGGACTGTTGTGGGGACCTGGTGGGGCCCTCCGTGGGAGGCACCTGGCCCACCCTGGGCTTGGGCACCCTCGCGAGCTGCCATTCGCATGACCCCCGATTTCTCCGCCATCCTGCCAACACCAGCTGAGTGTCATCAGCCCTGAGTTGGCTCCTTGGCTCTAGCACCTGAGCAAGTCATCAGATCCATGGACCTCAGTTTTCTCCTCCATAAAATGGGGCTAATGATAGTCCAACCCTCCCTGGCTGCTCTGAGATCATCTGGGAATAGTCTTAGCTCAGTGAGTGTTGAGGGTTTGAACGGGAGTGGCTGCCGATGGCTGTTTTGTTTTATCTGCTGCATGTTGTTCTAAATTTTCAGCCCGGCCTCCTGCCTTCCAGCCCGCAGGAAGTGTTCAGTCTGGGGCCTGGGGCTCAGGGGCCCTGTCCCACACAACCCTTTGTGTGCCGGGCAGAGGTTGCAGTGTGGAGGGACAGGGGGATGGGGCCTGTAAGAGCTGAGTCTGTGCCCCCCACGGCAGGGGCTGGTGCTTTGAGCCCCTCCTCAGTTCAGACACAGGCCCCTGGGTACTGGGAGGTTGTTCTGCTTGCGGGCCTGGCTTTGTCCCCAGATTGGCAGCTGACCAAGGAAAGGAGAGACAGAGGTTCGAGGGAGGGCCAAGAGGGGGAGGAGAGGGACGGGGAACAATGGTTCCGGAGCCCAGGAGCCCTGCCCGCTCTTCCCTCTGGATGATGGGGGAGCCGCTCTTCCCTCTGGATGATGGGGGAGCCGTCACATCACTGTGAGCAGGGGAGGGGGTGGGCCGGAGGACTCCCGGACTAAAGGAGCATCCGTCAGGACTTGGTCCCCAAAGTCACCATTCCAGCTCCGACAGTGAAACCCTCCTTTCTCTGGCTGTGCCTCCTTCCTCCCCATCACACCTGTACTTCTCCCTGACTTTCCATTTGTTTCTAAACCTTCAGCTCCTCGATGGAAGGCACTTGCTCTTATTCCCTGCTGTGTCCCTGGGACCGGTGCGTCGAGGAGTGACTAATAGTTGTCGAATGAATGAGAGAGCAAGTGAAAGAATGACTCATTGGGTGGCCAGGGGTCAGCCTGGCTCTTTCTAGATGATCAGACTCAGTAGTGCCAGAGGGCAGACGCTGCTGGGCCCTGGGTCTCCTTGAAGGCCATAGTTAGCCCCGCGGGGGACGGAACAGCCTGGTGCTTTAGGGCACAGCTGTGGAGTCAGCCCTGGGTTCAAGTTCTGACACTTAAGGTAGAGAAAGGGGGAAGCGCTGGGGGGCTGTTCCTCACCCTCTGTGGGCCTGGGCCAGCCCTCTCCTGGTGTCCACTGGGGTCACAGCCCCCACTCACATTTCAGGTTTGTCGGTCATTGCTACCTCGATGTGCTTCTGGGTCCCCAGGGCTGCTTACCTGGTGAGGCAAGGGCTCCTCACTCCCTCCTTTGGTTTATTTCCCCGTTTCACTTGCCTCTGGCCCAGCTTGCCTCCTCTTTGGGGCTGGTTTCTGTGGGCACTCGGCCCCCTGGCCATGCCTGGTGCTGCCGGTCTAGCCCTCTCCCCTCCCCACCCTCCCAACACAAGAGCCTTTGCATCTGCTCTTCCCTCTGCTGGGAATGCCATTCCTCTTGCTCTTGGCTTGGCTGCTTCTGAGATGTCAGCCCCAACCACTCTACAGTGTGTGGCCTGATTACTCTCTTGAAAAAGCACACTGCTGCTCCGCTCCGTTGCACTTAGCACAATCTGTGAGCATCTTGTCACGGTGTTTCTCTTTGCTCGTCACCTGCCTGTCTCCTCCTCAGAAAGTCAGCTCCATGCCGGTTGGGCCAGGGTCTGGCTTGCTTGCCATTGCCTCCCCAGTGCCTGCACAGTGCGTAGCATGAAAGAATCACTGCATTACCAGACCTTAGAGCGAGGTTTCGCATGCAGTGCAGACAACAGTGAATGAATGGACAAACAGATGAGCTTATGATGGGACAAATAAGAGGATGGGCTTTGGAATTAGACGGCCTGAGTTTGTACCCTCACCAGCTCCCACCCTTGGGCAAATCGCCTCTCTGTGCCTTAGTTTCCTCATCTGTAAAATGGGGATAACAGTAGTGATTACCTTGTAGTATGGTTGTGTGGATTTATTATTAATTTTTATTGAAGTATAGTTGATTTGCAGTATCTTGTTAGTTTTAGGTGTACAGCACAGTGATTCGGTAATACATATATATATATTCTTTTTTTTTTAATTATTTAATTTATTTTTTGGCTGCGTTGGGTCTTCATTGCTGCTCGCGGGCTTTCTCTAGTTGCGGCGAGTGGGGGCTACTCTTTGTTGCGGTGCGCAGGCTTCTCATTGCGGTGTCTTCTCTTGTTGCGGAGCACAGGCTCTAGGTGCGTGGGCTTCAGTAGTTGTGGCACGCAGGCTTCAGTAGTTGTGGCTCGCGGGCTGTAGAGCGCAGGCTCAGTAGTTGTGACGCACGGGCTTAGTTGCTCCGTGGCATGTGGGATCTTCCCGGACCAGGGCTCGAACCCGTATCCCCTGCATTGGCAGGTGGATTCTTAACTACTGTGCCACCAGAGAAGGCCTATATATATAATATATATATTATATATATACTATATATAGTATATATAATATATATATTATATATACTATATATAGTATATATAATATATATTATATATACTATATATAATATATATATTATATATATATATATTCTTTTTCAGATTCTTTTCCCTTATAGGTTTTACAAAATATTGAGTAGAGTTCCCTGTGCTATGCAGTAGGTCCTTGTTGGTTATCTATTTTATATATAGTAGTGTGTATATGTTAATCCTAACCTCCTAATTTATCCCTCCCCGCCCCTTTCCCCTTTAGTAACCATAAATTTGTTTTCTATGTCTGTGAGCCTCTTTCTGTTGTGTGGATTAAAAGACAACATCTGATAGCTCTAAGTGCACAATATGTGAGTATCAAATAGGCTTTTCCGACATACCATGTCCAAATGCCAACTCTTGATTCCACCCCCCGCCACCCCCACTCCCCCCGCACTTCTCCTGTAGTCTTCTTCCATCTCAGGAAATGGTAACTCCCACCTTTTGTGACACTGCAGTCATCCTTGACGTTTTTCTTTCTTCTACGCCCACATCCAGTCCTTTGGCCAATCCTGATGGCTCTACTTGAAATAAACCCTGAATCCAGCCATTTCTATCTCTCCCACTGTTGCTGTCCCCAACCAGGCCATCACCGACTCTCACCAGGACTCCATCAGCTCCCAACTTCTCCAGCTTCTCTCTGGCTCCTTCAGGCTGTGATCCACTCAGACACCAGAGAGATTCTTTAAAAATGCAAATTAGCCCCTGGCTTGCTGTCCCCGCCTCCCCATTGGCTTCAGTATACCTAGAGAAAATCTGAGCACCCCCCTTCCCATGAGACCTGCACGTGCTGCGCCCTCCAGCCCTCAGGGCACCAGGATGTACGACCTCAGGGCCTTTGCACTTGATGTTCCTCTGCCCAGGACCACTCCTCCCGGCTTTGCACAGGGCTCACTCCCTCCCTTCACCCAAGTCTCAGTCCATTGTCACCTCCTCACCGCCCTGACCTCCCTTTCCAAATTCCAGCCCTTTTGTTCTCTGGCGTAGCCCCTCACCCTGTTTTCTTTCTGACTTGTCTTGCTCTCTGGCTCTTGTATTGCCCTGTTTCTTTGTCTCTTTCTTCCCTAGCACGTGAGCCGCCCAGACTCAGGAACTGTGTCTTTGCTGTCCGCTGCCTCCCGGTGCCTGGGACAGTGCCTGACAAGAACATGTGCTTGTTGATTGCCATGATGGGACAAATGAATGAGTGGGTGCTATTACGATCATTCGTGCTCTGCAAAAGCTGGAGAGAGATAAGTTGAGGAGGGAGTTAATGTGATTGTGTCTCATAAGAGAAAATCCAGTGCCCTGACCCTGCCTGTCTTCTGCCAGAGACCAGTGGGCTTTCTGTGGTCGGGGCTCAGTCTGCCTGCTGCTATGGTTACCAGGCGCCACGGGCTCCGGAAGAAAGGCAAGGCCAGTCTGACTCTGCTATTCTACTCAGCTTGTCACACATGTTCCCTGAGTGGCCCAGGTGGCCGCCCCCACCTTGTCTTGGCTCCATTGTGCCTGTGGGAGAGAGGAGGGAGAGGCTGGGGGTTCTGTAAAACTGTCCCCGCTCAATCCGCACATGTTGAGGACCAACTCACGCGTCAGCAGCCCACGGTCCCTGCCCTCAGGGAGGTTTCTGGCAGCTGGGAGGGGCCAGGAGACCAGCACCGGCTTAGCGGTGTATAAAAATAGCATGCACTCTACCGTGGGAGGGAGGACGCAGGCCCCCGGGGAGCCAGTGGGAGCGCTCTCCTGCCCCTCCTTCCTGCTGCACACTCGCCGGATGCAACCCCCTGGCCTGAGGCGGCTGGGCTCCTACTTCCGAGGCGCTGGAATCCCAGATTCTCAGCACCCTGGAGTGAAGCAGCATCTTCTATAACAGCAGGCCCAACCAGAGGCCAAGGCCAAGAGGTTAAAGGGTTTGCTGGAGGCCTCGCAGCAGGTATGGCAGTGCTTCCGGAAGGGTGTCTGGCTCTTCCCATGGCGCTAACTTGGCAGTGATGTCCTGGAATCATCTTTCTCATTTCTCTGCTCCTTCAGCTGGACACTCCAACCCAGCTCTTCACTGCAGAGAACACTCCTGAGCTCCAGAAAGCCTTGGGAACTGACCACAGCTCCCTAAGGAGCTCCTGCAGACTTTGGGGGGTCCAGGGCTGAGGCCTATTACCTTCCCCATCACTATCACTCTCATCTCCATCACCACCATCAACTCCATCACTACCACCGTTAGGGGGTGAACTGTGTCCCCACAAAAGATATGTTGAAGTCCTAACTCCCCAGTACCTGAGAATGTGACCTTATTTGGAGAGAGGGTCTTTACAGAGGTAATCAAATTAGGATGAGGTCAGTAGGGTGGGACCTAATCCAATAAGACTGCTGTCCTTATAAAAAGGGGAAATGTCAACACAGAGACAGATACACACAGAGGGAAGACAATGTGAAGGGAGAATGCCATGTGAAGACAGAGGATTGGAGGATTCGGGTGATGCATCTACAAGCCAAGGGATGCCTGAGCTACCAGAAGCCAGGAGAGAGGCCGGGGATGGTTCCTTCCCTAGAACCCAGTTTGTGATACTTTGTTAGGCAGTCACTATCAGCATCACCTTCACCACCATTATCATCACTGTGGCATCGAAGCCAGCATCGCCACTGTATTAGTTTCCTGTGGCTGCATAACAAATCACCACAAACCTGGTGGCTTAAAACAAGATTATTCCCTCTGAGTTCTGCAGGCCAGAAAGCCGAAATCAAGATGCCAGCAGGGCTGTGTTCCCTCCCGAGACTCTGGGAAGAATCCTTCCTTTCTATTCCAGTTTCTGGTGGCTCCAGGTGTTCCTTGGCTTGTGGCTGCATCAGTCCCATCTCTGCCTCAGCCTGCACACGGCCGTCTCCTCTTCTGTGTCCTTGCCTTCTGTCTCCTATAAGGACACTTGTGATGCCATTGAGGCCCACCTGGGTAATCTAGGATGATCGGATCTCAATATCCTTAACATCTACAAAGAACCTTTCTCCAAATAAGGTCACATTCACAGGTTCCAGGGATGAGGATGGGGACATATCTTTTGCGGGGGCCACCATTCAACCGACTACAACCACCAGTATCACCACTGCCAACAGCATCATTGCCAACATCAGTTAAGTACTAGCATGTACCAGGCCTTAGTCCAGGTGCTTTTCCTGTACCATCTCTTTTATTCCTTAAGACAAAGGTAGGGCGGGTACTGTTATTATCCCCATTTAACACATGAGGAAATTGAGGCTCAGAGAGAAGAATTCACTTGTCTAAGGTCTCCCTTAAAACCCAGGCAGTCTGACTTCAGTGCCTCCTGCCTCACCATAGTTGTCCTGCCCCACCCCCACCCTGTTCCTGAACTTCTGATCGTACAGATAATTCCATGGAAGAATCAGAGTGGGGCAATGAGCACCTGAATGGGAGGCAAGGCCCCTGGGTTCTGGTCTAGGTTCTGCCACTAGTTAGTAGTAGTCAGGTCTCTTCCCCTCTCTGGGCCTCAGTTTGCCCATCTGTAAAACAGGAAGGCAGTTGGTGTGGATAATCTCCAAGATCCTCCCAGCTCTGAAGTTCTGTGATGCTGGGTGTCATCTGACAACTCAGTTCTATTCAAACGCTGCCCATGGGTACGACTCTCACACCAGCTCAACTCTCTAAACCTGCTACCTACTGCCAGAGATGGGTTTGCTTGGAAGGCTAGCGGCAAGTGCTGGTGATAGAGATGGGAAGGGCGGTGCTGTTTTCCCACCTTTCCCTCTGCCTTTCCACACCACCAGGCTGGCAGCAAGCTGCTGAGGAAGGACTAGGGGGTGCGGGTACAGTCTTCTCTTGCAGCTCAAGACTTTTGATTCATACGTTCAGGGAGGGCTCCGAAGCTGAGAGCTCTGCGTGGATGCTGGGAACAGAGCTGAAGATAACTTGATTTTGCTGCCACACCCCAGGCCCAGAGGCCTTAGTGGAGAACTGGCCCTCATGCTAGACTCCAGAGTATGCAGAAACCATCCTGGGGCCAAAAAAGCCCTTGTTGATCATCTAAGGCCAAGAGACTGGGAGAGGCTGCAGTGACCAAACCCCAAGCCTCCTGCCCTTGGAAGGGGAAAAAAAACAAAACAGCCTGAGGAGAGTCTCTGAAAGTTCAGTTTCCAAACCTGGTCTGTTCATTAGGGGTCGTTTGTTTATAAGTATAAACATTTTTTAAAAGTCCTTTTTATAGTGTGAACTCAGGCCTTTTTCCTCTGGCTTTTTCCTCTGCTTCTCTGTCCAGAGCACAACTGTGCATTTCAGCTAATAATTATTCAAGAGTGGGGAGTTAAGTTAGGGACAGAATTGCAAACTTTAATTAGCAGGTGAGATTAACATCCCAGCAGGGACTTCGGGGGTGGGGCATCCTTCAGGCCCATCTGATCCCCTTGGACACACCCCAGACAAACCCCCCCCAAGTTGAGGGCTCCCGGTGGGGTAAGCCGGAGTCAGACCAGCCAGGGTTTACACCCGCCGAGTTAATCTCCCCTCGCCGGGCCTCCAGCTGAGCCTCACCCTCTTCCAAGGCCCTGAGTCCAAGCACTGGCTCTGCTCCCCTGCCTCTGCTGGTTTTGTCCCCGCAGGTGTTTGAGCAGAATGAAAACTGGCTGTGTGACCCTGGGCCAGTTGCTCACCCTCTCAGGGTACAGGAGTCTAAGTGGGGCGGTTTGTTGGAAGCCAAGCCCCAGGCCGGTGGAGGAATTCGGCCCTCCTCCCGGGCACACCCAGGGCTCACGCGCCGCCAGCCTGCCCTTGCTGGGTTCAGACAAGGCTGAGAATTTTCTGGTCTTTATCTGGTTTAGTTTTGAGTGCTTCCAGCGGCAGCGGGGCCGTTCCACCACAGTCCCCAGGAAATTGGTCCACGTAGGACGGAGCCTTCCCGAGAATGAAGTCATCTGTTCCTTTTTTATTTTTTGTTGCCTTTTCTCCTTCAGCACGAGTCACCCGGCCTCTGCAGTCTCTCCCCGCGAAAACAAGGCCCGCGAGGGGGTCAGCCGGGCTGGCTGGGGGAAGGAGCGAGGAGAGAACCCCACAGGCCGGGGCTGCCCGGGGCGCCCCCTCGCCGCCCCAGATCTTTGCCCAGCGCCCGCCTCCCGTTCCCACCCGCGACTTCCCCGGGACCGCCCGAAAGGTGAGCTCCCGGTAGGCTGCCCGCGCTCCGGCGCGGCCAGCTCGGCAAACAATAACAGTAAATAACGCTCCCTTGTCAACGTAATAAAAACGGAAACGGTTACAATGTTTCTTAATAGGCGTCCCCCATCCATCTCCCTCCCTCTCTAGCTCCCCGGCCGCGGGCACCGGCAGGGCGGGGCGGGGCTGGGAGGAGGGGAAACAGGGGCGCGCGGGAGGGGGCCCCGTGCCGGAGGGGGGAGAACGCCGGGGGGAGAGCGGGAGCACAGCAAGTGAGAGACGAGGGGGCGCGGGCGACCGGGGTCACGCGCGCCAGCCGAGCCGGGAAGCGGCCGCGGTGAGTAACAGCGTTGCCATGGCGACGTGGCCGCGAGGAACAGGAAGCGGCAGAAATAGCAGCCGCCGCGGCCAGCGCGCCCGGCCCCTCCCCCCGCGAGCCCGTTGCCACGGAGACCGGCCGGAGCGAGGCTGCGCGGGCGGCGGCGGCCTCCTGCGCCCCGGCCCGCGCATGCGCCCTGGGCCAACCCCGCGCGACGGCCGCGGGAGCAACCATCCCCGGCGCCGCCCGGACCCCAAACCTGCCTGACCGCCGGCTTGGGTGGAAAAAAAAAAAAAAAAGCAGAAGTGTTTGCTGTTTGCCTTTGTAAAGCAGCCCCGCCTTTGTTCCTGGCGGATTCGCTGGTTTCCAGGCGTTGAAGGCGGGGTGCCCAGGGGGAGGGACACGTCAGCCAGCGGTCCCAAATGTTTTCTGAGCGCTAGGCGCTGGGTCGCGTGCGGGACGCCGAGGGGACGCGGTACACCGGCCCTGCCCTCCCGGAGGCCCGGCCTGGGATGGTCTAACTAGGCCCCGGGGCTGACCTTGGCTGCCTGAAGCCCTCTCTGAGCCTGACCTCCCCATCGGGAGAGGGGGGACTTTTTCCAGGTGATGCCCAGAGGTCCCCCCAACCTCTGTGTTGCCTGCTCCCTTTCCCCTCATATCACCTTCCCCAGATTCTAACCCGCAGAGATCACAGAGGGAGAAATAAAATCCTGCCAAGCCCCAGGGTCCCTCTCCACTCTCTGTTCACCAGAAAACTATGAACAGTCCGCCCCCTGCCCCTCAGCCCACCAAAAAAAAAAAAAAGTTGAGGGAAACCTAAATGTTTCATAAACAAAAGCCACTCGGCAACAACTTGTTTATGTGGAAGCCTGGCTGCAGCCTTGCACGTCTGAGGCAGAGTGTGTGTGTGTGTGTGTGTGTGTGTGTGTTGGGGGGAGGGAGGGGACATGAACATCTCTGAGGCTGTTTGTGCAGGATTTTTTTCTCTCCAGATTTTGTTTGTTTTTAATAAGGGTCAGAGGTCTGGGCTTCTGTGGAGAAGGAGGAAGGGTCATCTCGGATGGACAGGCCAGGAGGTCCCAGGAGGACAAGTCAGGGGGCCTGTGTGCCGGGGCGGAGGCCAGAAGCCAGAGCCTCCCCATCTGGCACAGCTCCTGGCAGGCAGGGGGGTGTCAGTGGGTGCCAGGCTCTCTGGGCTGCTCCCCAGGGTATGGCCCCAGCGAGGGCCCAGGCCAAGGACTCGAACCTGTCTCCCCTGGCCAGGACCTCTGTCATTTCTCCAGCCCCTGCCCTGGCCACATTGGCCAAAAGAGAAGGCAAGCAGAGCAGCCCAGGTCTCTGAGGTTTTCTATAATGGAAATGAGAAGCTTTTGTTTTTTGTATGGGGCTGACTTAGATTTTCAGCATCCAGGCTGACCAGATGGGAATGTAGGGAGTGTGTGTGCACGCAGAGGGGGACTTGCTGCTTCAAATCTCCTCCCCACCCCACCACCATCCAGCCTCCTTCCCCGGTGTGGCCTTGTGCAGGCTGATGGGTTTCTGGCCACTCAGCGTGGGCAGAGCTAAGGAGAGTGGGAGGGGCTGGAGTGACGTTCCTTGCCCCCTCTTCCCTCCCTCTTTTGATATGCGGGAGAGGGGCCCCAGCCCTGAAGGGGAGGCTTGACTGATGATCAGAACACTTCAGGTCCACCATGGCCGACTTACCATCATATTTATCCCTCTTCTTCTTGGAGGAGGAAAGAAACACACAGAAAGGAGCTAGGAGCAGCTGGTACAACAAAGACAAGCTGCCGCCTCTGTTCAGAGGGCAGTAGCATGTGCTGAGAACCAGGGCTTCAGAACCAGTCCTGGTGGTGAACGGCCTTGGCCCCCCCAAAGCTTGTAGCTCTGGACAATAAGGACAATGCAGTGCCTACCTCAAAAGTTGTGCCGGTTCCATTAAGTTATGCATAAAAGCTCTTAGCACGGCGCCAGGCACAGAGTAGGTGCTCAGAACATGGCAGCTCTTATTGGAGCTGGAAGCGGTTTACCACTCTCCCTGGTATGACTCAGGATTGCCACCTTGGGCCCTGAGGTCCATCTTTGGCACAAGCTCTGCCACCAACCAACTATACAATCTGAGGCAAGTCACTTACCTTCTTGAGGCCTCAGTCTTCCCATCTGGCAAATGGGAAGATAATAATCACAACAACCACTGATGGGGAACTTACTCTGGGCCAGGCACTACCCCAAGGTCTGTGCATTTCTTTATCTAATTTAGCCTTCAAACAACCCTGAGAGGTTACTACCATGGTGATCCCAGTTTCACAGGTGAGTGGACAGAGCCTTAGAGAGGTGAAATCACTTGCTGGGGATTACCCAGCTAGAAGGTGGTCCAGAACGCAAAGTTGGTCAGATTGTCCTGCATCCCGAGATCAAGCTTTGGGTTGTTTGTATTACTACCGTTCTCCCTACCTTCCTGCTCATCCTCTGACCTTTTCTGTGGCTCGGACCACAGCCCTCCTTCTGCATCTGCACCCTGGGCTTCAGCCATTCTGGCTCTCCTGAGACTGGTAGGGACCCAGCCCTTTCGGTGGGAGATACCCTCAGGGGTACATCTGCTTTAGGAGAGCCAGGTGGGCCCCACACAGGCCTTGTGGTCAACCTGGCAGCTCACACCAGTTCTCCCACTGTTTTTGTCCCTCCCTGCTATATTTATACGGAAGTGTTGGGGTCCCTTATACTTCCAGGTGGACGTGTGGCATCCAGATGGTGCAGTTAATCGAGCTGGAAGCCATAAATCTCCGTTACTGTCCCAGCTCCTCCTCCCCTCTGCTGTGCTGTCACTTCAAGGCACTGGTGGGAGAGTCACCCCACCAGCCCCGCCCACCCGCCCCAGGCTTTGTTCCCACTCTGTAGCCAGGCAGGAAATGGCCCAGTTGTGGCGTCCACTGCCTCCATTTGAATCCTGGCCCTGTCCCTTCCAGGCAGCGAGGCTTTGGCCAAGCACTTAATCATCCCGGTACCCTCAGTTTCCTCTTCCATAAATTCAGGATGGTCACAGCACCTGCCTGTCCCACCAGATGGCCGATGTGTAATGAGCGCTCCTCCCTGCCCAGCTCCCAGAGGGTCCTCAGGATGTCACTGGTTGTAGCGAGCGCTTACTCCGTGCTGGGTGATGTCATGCATTAGCTCAATGAATTGTCAAACAAGCACATTATTACCCCATTTTACAGGTGAGAAAGCTGCGACTCACGAGAAGGGAAGTGAGTTGCCCAAGGCCACATAGCCAATTAGCAGAGGAACTGGTATTAAACCAGGCAGGTCTGTGCGGCTCTAAAGCCCTTGATGTAACCCCAGGTTCCTGGCCCTCCCCACTGGAGCCCCTGTGGGGCTCTCCACCAAGGTCTGCAGTGACAGCGTCGTTAGCCCTGCTCAGAGCTGCTTCTATAACCCAGGCATGAGAGGACCTGGGTTAATAGGTCCTTAATGAAGCCAGAAGAGACATCTGTATCTTCCTGGGGCAGGGACCAAGGAGCCAGGTGCAGTAGACGGGTCCTAATGAAAATGCTGGGGAGGGGGAGGGGCTGTGGGCGAACTGCCTGCTCTTGTGTCAAAGTCAGTCCTCTCACCCTGAGTCACTGGATGCCTCCCATGTAGGGGACAGTCACCCATCACTCATTCCACCCTTTCTTTCTTCCTTTTATCCATCCAGTCACCCACCCACCCATCCACCTGCCCTTCCATCCATCCATCCATCCATCCATCCACATATCCTTCCTCCCTCCCATCCTTCTCTCCATCCTTCCACCAACCCATCCATCCACCTACTCATTCACTCACTTCCTTCCTCCCCCCCACTCTCCCTCCCACTCTTCGTTCGTTCCTTCCTTCCTTCGTTCCTTCCTTCCCTCCTTTCCTCCTTCCTTACATTCATCCATTGTTTATTGAGCACCCATCTTAAGCCAAACCTTACATTAGGTGCCTAGGGTCCCTCCCTCCGAGGGCCTCAAATTCTAAAAAAGACATAAAATAAACAACTAACTATGCACGCACAGGATGCCAGGAGATGAGAGGGCATCGTGGGGACTCTGACACTGGGCTCTGCAGACCCACCTCAGCCAAACTCTCTGGGTGACCTTGGGGACGTCACCCCCCTCAGAGGGCCACTCTCTCCCAACCTGTACAAATAAGGGCCCTGTGATCTCCCCTATTCTGCAATTCTAAAATTCCAAGCAGGATGAGGAAACTCCTAATTAACTTGTTCCCACCTTAGTCCCTAGGACCTGCCCTCAACACCCTTCAAGTCCCCAGATAGAGGCCCGGGTCTACTTTAACTGACCCAGAGGATGAAAGACAAGCTGGGGCTGGGGGGCTGGGGGGCTGGGGCAGAGTGCTGGACCAGGAGGCAGGAGACCAGGTGACGTGTGGCCAAGGGAGATGACTTCCCAGGTGGTCCCTCACCTCGGTTGAAGAGCCTTATAGAGGACTCAGGGAACCTCAGATGTTGGGGTCATTGCTATTATTGTTATGGTCATGTTGTTACAATGAAGGGAGCTGGTCTTGGGGGACTGGCTTTGGAAGGTGTTATTCATTCAACAGTCACCATTTATTCACTCACTCACTCAAGAAATGTTTATCACTGTGACCTGTGCCGTGTACTGGGCCCCAGGCCAGGTGCTGGGACAGATACAAGATCAGACTAGACCTAAAATCTAGGAAGAGTGGTGAACAGGTGTCACCTTGGTTGCCAACTCCACACTTGGTAAAGCCTGTGTTGAGAAGCCTGTGTTGAGAAGGATTGTGAGGCTTATAGGGAAAGAGTGCTGTGATCAATTAGTCATGTCTGCCATGAGCACAGAAAGGGAAGCAAGACCAGTGTATTTGCCAGTCTTAACACTGAAGAACAGGAAGAACCTCAGACAGGAGACCGTTTTGACTGTGACTAGCCTGGTACACAAACTTGGGCAAGTCATTGACCTACTGCCTGACTCTTTTTACAGATGCTGATAGGAGACTCTGCAGTTTTAGAGACAGAAGGAGCTAGAGCAGGACAGCCCAGCATTCCTGTTTGAACTCCTCCTGCTCTGGGTGGACGTGAGGATCAAATGTGAGATTCCCCTACGTGAAAACACAGGGCTGTCAGTAAATGCGTGGCGGGGTGGGAGACCAGGAGCCCAGCAAAGCCGGTCCCCAGCTGCTCCGCTGACTGTCCTTGTCTGGAACTCAGCTTCTCCACGTGCACAATAAGGAGGACAGACAGGGGAAATCCTGAAGAGTTTCCCAAATCTGCTGTCGTCTGATGTCTGTAATGCTGAGGCCCTTGGCGGGGGTGGGGGTGAGGGAGAGAATGAAAGAGAACCTCTGGAGATGGTGGAAAGGAACTCTCCAGTACTCTTGGCAGTGTCCGAGACCCTACCCCTCCGAGGGCAGCTGGAGGCTGGGAAGGAAGTGGGGAAGGGGCGTGGGGCTGCTACAGCACCCGAGGGGAGGCCACCTCTGCTGGGTTTGTTCTGAGGGTTGTTCAGCTCCACTGTGGGTCACTTCCCAGGTGTACCCCATAGATGCCATCCCTGAGCGAGGAAGGAAAGAGGGAAGAGAGTGGGCAATGTGGGGACCCAGGAAGGGTTGGAGGGGCTGAGAGCCCTGACTGGTGGGAGTCTGTGTCCCTGGCAGTGATGGCCCCCCAGCCCCAGGGAGAGCGAGCTGGGGCAGAAGACTCAGGCCAAACCCCGGTGTTTAGCAAAGAGCAGAAGAAAGACAGGGGCAGATCCCTGGAAGGCCTGGAGCCACCAGTGGACCTCGAAAACAGACCTGCCGAGTCTCCACAAGCCTGACTCAGGGGTTTGGAGCATCAAGACTGTATGACCCACCCACTCCCCTTTAAAATCCCTCGTGGTTCCCAGCTGCGTTAAGCTGAAGTCCGAACTCCTTAGAGGCGGCACATGCTGCTGGGTGAGAACTGGGAGCCTGGATCCAAGTCCCAGACCAGCCACTGTCAGATGTGTGACCACCAGCCTCAGTTACCTCATCTGTCCGTGGGGATGATAATAGTATTCACGTAATGGGATTGTTGGAGGAGTCAGTGAGCCTCAGTGCTTGCGATGGGCTTAGCGTGGTGCTGGACACATTATAACTGTTCGATAGCAGATGGCATTGTTATCATTATTGACTCGAAGACTTGGCAGAGCATGACACAGAAGGCCTCGACCGCATGAAGCCAGGTCTGCCTCTCCTGTCTCATCAGCTCCAGCCACTGGACTCCACTCCGACTGCACCGAGCTGCTCTGTCCTCCCAGCACGCCATGTTCTTTCATGTCGGGCCGCTGGGCCTTTGCTCGTGCTGTGCCCTCTGCCAGGAGCGCCCTTTCCTCTCCACGCTGCTCTCAGACCCCAGTCAGTTGTCAGTTGCTCTGAGAACCACCCTCCCGGCGAGTTGCTCGGCATCCTCTATGCATTCAGAGTTTTGTGCACACGCGGCCCTGTAGCCATTGCCCATGTGGCGTCCGTGTTTCCCTCCCACCTGACTCTCCTGCTGCAGCCCGTCCCCAAGCTGTGAGCACTCATAGCAGACGCAGACCCCTCCCCGCTCCTGCGCCTCTTCTCCCTTATCAAAGAGAAGCAGGATGCCTGAGCGCCTCTCTGATGATTCCCGTGGGAGAAGTTTCTATGAAATGCTGGGGCCTCCAAGTTAGAGCTCAGCACGAGGGGGAGGGTCAGAGGGCCCCCCACCACCCGCCCTCCCACCCCAGCCCCTGCACCTCTCCTAGCCCCTCCCCTGCTTATCTCCACTGCCTTCTACTCCTGGCCTGGGCAGAGCGACTGATCTCCGCGATTGAGTGGGGAATGGAGAACAGGGGGTAGATGGGCAACAGATACGCACCCAGGTCCTACTGGAGCTGCTGGGGTCAGAGAGGACGCCCCTCACTGCCCCGTGAGCTGTCTGCAGTGCGGGGGCAGCCGGGCGGGGGGGTGCTCTGTGGCCAGCCCTGGCAGGGCTCTTGTCCCCACTGTTCTCACTGTGTCCCTGTCTGGCCACTAGGCCTCTTTCTGCCACTCACTGCAAGGCAGCCAGGTCTCCCTATCCTGGCAGAGGGACGGCTGTTTCTACCGTCTGGCTGGATGCTCTACTCCCAGCCACCTGCCCCAGACCGAGGGCCTCTGCAGGATGCTCAAATTGAACGAAGTCCATTTGGCAGATGAGAGAGCTGAGGCCCAGGGAGGGAAAGGGATGTGTCTGAGGTGACAGGGTGAACCCAGTGTTTTTTTTTCTGTGGCTCACTGCCCTGCCAGGAGAGGAGAAGACCTACATACCTTGGCTTTGACCTTGAGGAAATGGAAAAACTTGGACCTTAAAGACAGATTTCCATGGCTAAGACATGGGCAGGCTGTGTGACCTTGGGCACGTTACCTAACCTCTCTGAACCTCATGTGCTAGTGAGGATTCAGTGAGCTGACAACAGTACAGGGCCTAAAAGGCCTCCTGGCATGGACTAAACTCTCAGTAAACCGGTGCTTTCTTTCTTTTTTTTTTTAAATTTTATTTATTTATTTATTTATTTTTGGCTGTGTTGGGTCTTCGTTTCTGTGCGAGGGCTTTCTCCAGTTGCGGCAAGTGGGGGCCACTCTTTATCGCGGTGCGCGGGCCTCTCACTGTCGCAGCCTCTCCCGTTGCGGAGCACAGGCTCCAGACGCGCAGGCTCAGTAGTTGTGGCTCACGGGCCCAGTTGCTCCGCGGCATGTGGGATCTTCCCGGACCAGGGCTCGAACCCGTGTCCCCTGCGTTGGCAGGCAGATTCTCAACCACTGCGCCACCAGGGAAGCTCCGGTGCTTTCTTATGATTCAGGAGCAGGTAAGCCTCACCTTGAACAAATGCAGCCAATGAAATTTGTTTTTATGCAGACGTGCTCATTCCCCTGCCCTTTTTTATGTTATGGGAAAATCCTCAATGTTGTAAAAGGAACCACTGCAGGTTTGTCTGGGTATAGTCTCGGCGGACCTGACAGATATCCTGCTATGCCTCTAGAAGCTGTGACCTCAGGAGAGGGACTTGCTGACTCTGGACCTCAACTTGCTCATCTTCAAAATGGGGACAATGGCACCTCCCTCCGAGGACTGCTGTGGGGCTCAGTGAGATAACTTAGGGCATGGTGATCACAAGCCTTCCAGATCCCATATTTTTCACAAACTAAGGATACCCGTTATGGAGAAAGTGCTTGCCTTTGGTTGTGGGCTTGGGAGACTTGGTCTTAGGGTTTATGTTTCCTGGGGAGGGATGGTGTCCGAAGCTCCTGGGCTAGGTGAGCGGGGTCTCTCCAGGAAAGGGAAGCCCCACCTGGCAGCCCCTCCTGCTGCCTGGTCCACAGCTGGCCATCCCTTCCTTCCCACCCTCGCTGGAGGCCTGTGATGCTGGGCCTCCTCGCCTTGCTGCTGGCGCTGCGCAGCTGCCCTTTGCTGAGGGGGCGGGGGTGCACATTTTCCAGGCGATGTTTCCCTGGCAGCTCTGAAAATTAATTGGCCTTCAATGTGGCATAGTATTTGTTTTCATTAGCAGGAAATTGACCAATTTCGTAATAAGGGGCTTTGTGGAGGCTCCATGTTTGGGGTTGGTGGTGTGTGTGTGTGTAAGGGGGTTCGGTGATCAAGCAAGAATGACACCCACAGTCCAAGAGGGGACTTTCAGGTACCACGGAACTTGGCCTTCCTGGCTGCAATTCCTCCTTTCAGGGAATGAGAGGGCCTGTCATGAGGGTCAGGGAGGTGAGAAGGACAGAGGTGACAGGCCTGCCAGACTGGGAGCAAAGTCTGGAGACAGGGGGAGGGGAGGGCTCTGGGCCCGGGGACACTCAGAGGGCCAGGTGGCTTGGCCACAGGCCTCTCGGGGATCTGACAGCCTCAAATTCTGCCTCTGACCTTGGTCTAGTGGGTATAGGTCACTGATCCTCCTGCCCTTAGCAATGCTCCCTCCCCATCTGAGGAATTAACTGAGTAAATCAGTAGGGCTTTCTTTTTTATTTTTTAAATTAATTAATTTTTATTTTTGACTGCGTTGGGTCTTCATTGCTGCACGGGCTTTCTCTGTTTGCGGTGAGCGGGGGCTACTCTTCGTTGGGGTGCGGGGGCTTCTCATTGCAGTGGCTTCTCTTGTTGCAGAGCACGGGCTCTAGGCACGCAGGCTTCAGTAGTTGTGGCGCATGGGCTTAGTTGCTCTGCGGCATGTGGGATCTTCTCGGACCAGGGCTCGGACTCCTGTCCCCTGCATTGGCAGGCGGATTCTTAGCCACTGTGCGACCAGGGTAAGCCCAGTAGGGCTTTCTTAAAGGATGAATTCCTTTTCTTTGATCTGGTAGAATCAACGAGGTTCCCTGAGCTGTGTAGTGCCCTGGCTATGACAAGATACCCCCTTTTCAAAATGTGGAGATGGAGGCTCAGAGAGGTACAGTATTTTACCGAAGCCTCACAGACAGTTTTGCAGAACTGAAAAGCAAAAGCCTGTGAACTGTCGCCATCCCTGTGCCTCGGCATGTCTTTATGATTTTATATTTTAATTGTGATGTATGATGATGGGGGACGTGCCCTGCTCCCTGACCAGATAACTCATCTTCAGGGGACTGTCTCACCTCTCAGTTCCTTGGGGTGTGACCCAGGAGCCTGTGTGCTCATGTGCCCATTTGAGTGAAAGAGAGAAGAATGCTTATTCCCTCCTGGCCTGGATCCAGAAGGGCGCTGTGCCGGGCAGCCTTCCTGCCGCTCAGCCTCCAAGGTCCGGGGAGGGGGCTGCCCATGGACCTCAGATCTCGTGGCCTCACTGAGCCCTCCCAGGGCTCTCCAAGATCTGCCTTGGCCTCTGGCTGGGGAAAGTAAAGCCATGACCGCTTACCCCAGCCCTAGCACAGCATTCCCTCCTCCTGCTGCCCCAGGGTCCATGGACCCTCCCGGTCCAGAGACATCCCGGGGGCTCCTCTGCCCCTCTGCCCCTCTGCCTGGACTCAGACCTACCACGTTCCCTATTTATTTATTTAAAACCATTTACACGATGCTTTCTCTGCGCCAGGCACTGTTCTGAGCACTTTAGAGACATTTATCCTCATTATGAAGCAGGTGCCGTTATGTCCCCATTTTACAGACAAGAAAACTGAGGCACAGAGGGGACAGGTGACTGACCCACCTTCCCTCTGGCTTTCACTGCGGACCTCTGGGGTGGGGGAGTTGGTGCTCATAGCCTTCTTAGGTAATTGCTGCCCCCACGATTCCATCCAGCCACCCGGTGTTTGCTCACGCAGGTTACCTGTCCCCAGACGCAGGCACGACGGATGGACAGTTATCCCTGGCACGCTACGTGGAGCAAGGACATGGCCCCTGGAACCAGTCGCACCGGCTTTGAATTTGGATTTGCCACATGTAGCTGTGTGATCCTGGGCAAGTGGCTTCAGGTCTCTTTGGCCACCTGTTATCTGAAGACTGGGGGCAAAACTGTTTATCCAAAAGGTCGTAACAAGGAAAAAGCAAGGGAACCCATCTAAAGCACCGGTGTCCGGCTTGCAATTTTTCATTAGTAAAGGTCATATTCTCTCCTTTTCTGCCCCAACCCGTCCTCCTGCCCTTCAAAGCATGGTCATCCCAGAAGGCTTTGCCCCCTTTCCAGGGCAGAGTCCCTAGTTACAGGGTCCCCAGAGCACTTTCTGTCTGTGTCACTCAGCCTGGTTATGTCCACTCTGGCCCCAGGACCCTCAGAGCCCCAGGCAGAGGGGAGATCAGGCCAGAGGAAGGCAGGGGCTCTGCTAGGGATAGAGCCAGCATTCTGGGCGCATTCGCCTGTGAAGACCATTTATTGAGCACCTACTGGGTGCCAGGCACTGTGAATGAGCCTCCAGGAAGCCCACCATGCGGTGGGAGAGGCAGACAAGTGAACTGGCCACACTGCCTCGATGGTCATCCAGGCTCAGATCAGCCCAGGGGCGGAGACTGATGCAGCTGGAGAGTCAGGAGCCTTCGGGAAGAAATGACATCCACGCCGAGGCTGGAAATGGGGGTGGAAGCTGGCAGCTGAGGGGCATTTCTGCAAGAGGGGTGGAGGGCGAGGCAAGTGTGGTCTTCGGGAAACAGCCGGTCATTGGCTGTGGCCCTCCTGGGCGGGCCTCGTGTCCTGACTCTCTCTATAGCCGCCCAGCATCCCTGCCAGGTGACAGGTGCTGAAAAAGGTGAACAAAAGGGAGCTGGTCTCTGTCCCCCTGGAATTACATTCCAGTGGGAGACGGATGGGAGCAAACATCAACCAAGTAACCAAATAAATAAACAAGATCATGGCTGAGGGTGAAGAGTGAATGAGACCAACAGAGCAGGGAGGTGGGGAGACCCGGCCTGAGGGTGCAGGTGGGAGCTGGCCTCTCTTTCAGGGGTGCTGGGAGCCGGGAGGCCTGAAGCAAGGAGAGGCATGGCCGGAGAGTGTTCTAGATGAGTCTTGTACGGCTGGGGGGCAGAATGGAGTACAAGGAAAGACCAGAGGCCAGGGGTCAGGGGAGTCTCCAGGCAAAGGGTAGTGGCCATGGGGCTGAGAGAAGGCTGATGCGAAAGCTCTCTAGGAGGTAAAGGGAAGGGGCTTGATGATTACAGCTGTGGAGGGGGAGGGATGTGGGGAGATGAGGCTGAACCCAGATTCTGGACCTGGCCTTGGGGTAACAACGATGCCACTTACTGGTATGGGTCAGAGCTGCCCGACAGTCCCTCCAGATCCTGCCTTTACCGAAGAAAAACTCAGGCCATCCTCCTTCCCTTCTAGGGTTCCCGACTCATCCCAGAGAGTCTGCAGTATAAAACATTCTAGAATCTTGAAGATTTTTCCTCCAGGTTCGCAAAGTCCTTCAAAGTCCCCTCCCTTGCCTTCACGTTCCTTCCACTGGGACCCAGCAATCAAAGGTTCCGACTGGGGAAGGGGAGAGGCTATTTGTCGGGAAGGAAGGGGTCCCTGGGCAGCTCAGGTTCACCACCCCCCCCCCCAGCTCTAAAAAGCACCATCACTGCTGTCATATCCTGTGTGTTGGGTTCTCGACCCAGTGGGAAGGGATGCTTGGGGTGGAGACTACGGGGTCTTGAGCCGTGGTCCTCGTGAGGGTAGGGTTGGGTCACAGGCTCCCTGGTTATTCTCATTGAGGGGCATTTCTCAACTCCTTTGGCGGGGGGGTGGCTCTGTGTCTGTTTTGTCCCCACCACTGGGGGTTGGGCAGGGACCCAGCTGGGCTCCGTCACCGGGCCTTACAGACTGATGGAGAAAGGGATGTGTGTGTGTGTGCGTGCGTGCGTGTGTGTGTGTGTGAGAGAGAGAGCGAGAGAGCGCCTGCCTGAAACCTAATTGTCCGCTGTCTAATCTGTCAGCCGGAGGACAGCTTGCCAGCCCCTCCCGGCAGGCTGATAAATGCCGACCGAGGCCCCCCCTGCGCCAGAGCCGCCTTAATTGGTATCAGGACGTGCCTGGACTCCATCCTCCTGGCCCCTGCCTTCCTCCCCTCCTGCCGCTGCCTCCAGCCTGCTGGCCTCCACCCCTAGCAGGGCTCACAGCCCCAGTAGGAGGGTGTGAGACCAACAAAGACAGCTCCACTTATGCAGCACCTACTGTGTGCCTCCTGCACGCCCTCCCCCACCCTCATGCAGCCCTGGGAGATGGGGGACCATGCTGCCTTCCCATCCACACACACAGGACATATTCCCTGAGCCCCCCACAGACTGGGTGCTGGGGTGCACGGGGAACAAGGCAGACTCACAGACAAGACTGCCTTTCCCCGGGGCACTCCCCATACTGGCAGGAAGGGGCTTGTTCCCAGACATTTGGCCTGGTAGGGCTCAAGGGTAGGAGTTAACCCTTTGCCCATTTTAGACAGTTCAGAGAGGTCTGGCAACCTGCCCAAGATCACACAGCCAGGAAAGGAGGGAGAGAGAGCAAGGTTGCCCTCAAGATGACCACACAGTTGGTTTGCAATGTCATGTGGGTCTGAATCATTCAGGGCGCAAGTTAGAAACTCATATGCCTCCCCCTGAGATTCTGAATGCGGGTCTGGGTGCCCCAAGAATCAGCATGGACATTTGGCTCTCCAGTGAGTGGTCCACTCAGGACCCTGATGAAGGTTAGTTCTCCGTTCCCCATGCTGATGGAAAATCAGGGAGGGGCAAAGCAGACAAGATGAGGATGACGTTTCATTCGTTCATTCAACCAGCACTTACTGAGTGACTGCCTTGAGCCACATCTCCTCGTTCTGGACACAGGCAGGGCCAGCCACGTGATTTGCGGGGTTCTGTGCAAAAGAAAAATAGGGGCCCCTTTTCCAAAAGGTATTAAGAGTTGGAAGATGGCGACCCCAGAGCATTAAAGCAAGCGGGGGCCTGGAGGGATTGTGCAGGGTGCCCTGCAAGGAGACAGCCAAACCGGCGAGCCCCAGCCCCATCCTGATCTGGCCCCCACCCCTTATCTGGAATTCTGAAATTAACAAAAGTTCTGAAAGTCCAAAGTTCTTTTGTAAGATGGTGGCAAATTCATTTGGAGGCAAAACCTGACCCCAACCAACAGGAGCTATTTATAGCTTTATTTATTCCCCTTAATGTGAACATTTGTACATTTTGTTGCAGAGCTATTAATGTGTTTGACTATGGGGGCTGCCCGGGCCCTGCTGGGGTGTTACCTAAAATATACTGTAAACACCATATTGCTCTTCTAAAGGGACAACTCTGAGTGCCCGAAAACCTCTGGCCCAGGGGTTTAGGAGAAGGGATTTGGAATCACACAAGACGGTTATTTATACCCTGTACAGAACAATTGCCATGCGCTCCATTTTTTTTTTAGTATAATTGATACATGACATGTTAGTTTCAGGTGTACAGCATAATGATTAGATATTTGTATATTCCATTTTTTTCTGCACCATCCAAAGAAGATGAGGGTCTGACAATGACCCCAGTTCCTGGCCTGCCTGTTCCTTGTGTGGTGGGTAGCTGCTCTGTGCTAGGAAGGGGGCTCGCTGATCTGATGCCCAAGAGGGCTGGCTGGGTATCATTCTCAAGGTCCACTGGGATATTTTATTTCATAGTGAAGGGGTTGGGGAGAAGATGTGAGGTCAAGCAACAGAGCGGTTTTCTTAAAAAGAGAAGAGAAAATAGTTTTGATTTTGCATATAATATATGCTCATCATCATAAAAAAAATTAATACAAAAGAGGAAAGTAAACATAATCTGAAACTTACCCTCTCCACAGTAACTACTGTGGACATTTCTGTGACTATACTTCCTTCCAGATTTTTCTAGATAGATCTTTTTTTTTCCCCAAAGATGGGCTTCACCACCCAGTGTTTTGCAACCTGCATTTTTTCCCATCACTGAACAATATGTTGTAGCCATCTTCCCTCACTTCAGTCCTTGTTTTACAGGGAGACAGGGAAATCCGTGTGAACACATAACCAGCTCAAACAATCCCCTTGTTGGCCATTATTTGATTGCAGCTTTTCATTGTGTAGATCCCCAAGACAGCATCCTTGTGCACACACCGGCCTATGCCCTTAGGTCACGTCCCTAGATTTGGAGCCCCCGGGTCTACACAGGGTGGGTACATCCATCACTCTGGAGATGCTGCCAGATTGCCGATGCCATATTCCCTGCCCTGGGCCCATCTCTCCCAAAGTGCCATTCTCTGATCATTCGAAGAGTGGCCCATCCAGGCTGGGCAAAGGGTCCTGCCAGAGCAACCCCTTGCTCTGCAGCTGCAGGGGAGGCGGGAAGCCGGCAAGCGCACCACATCAGCTCCACCTTCAGGGCCCTGTGGCGGCCTCTGCGTGGCTGTTTCTCCCCCTCTGCCTCCACTGGCTCACAGTCTACCTTCCCGGTCTCCATGAGGCCCCTTGGTTCTCTCTTCTCAGGCGGGGATAAAGCCTGGACCCCAGGCCCCATCACACCCTAATCACTTCCGTTTTCTCCTGATTTGCACGTCCTTAAGGCACCTTGATTAATACCCCTTCCTAGGATCTTCTGCGCTCCAACCACGAGGGCGCTGATTGCAAAGTGGCCTCAACTTCTTTAAAAATAAGATAAATCCTCCCTAATGCAAGTGGAGCCCATGCTTCTCTGAACAGTAAGAGATCTGGAGGCGTCTCCCAGGAGCCTTGTGAGCACGGAAACATTGGAAATTTCTGGACGGAATCAGGCCATTTCTCTAACTGGTAGTCTAGAGCCTGTTATCAGCACAGACATGAACTCTGATGGTAGTTGTTGGGAGTGGACATCACCGAAAGGAAACTGAAGTTCAGAGAGGGCAAGCTATGTGCTCAAGGTCACCCAGCCAGGCAATTTTCAGCTCCGTCAAGA
This sequence comes from Balaenoptera acutorostrata, assembly GCF_949987535.1. Classification (NCBI taxonomy): domain Eukaryota; kingdom Metazoa; phylum Chordata; class Mammalia; order Artiodactyla; family Balaenopteridae; genus Balaenoptera; species Balaenoptera acutorostrata. Next base: position 118,920,440 of record NC_080069.1, read on the forward strand.
TTTGAACTCAGCACTGTCTGATGCCAGCTAGACACTTATCTGACACTCTTCACGGCCTTGTTAAACGCAGGCTGGGCCTGGAGCTGGGGCTGCGGTGAGGATGAGGCTGGATGTCCTTGCAGTGGATCAAGCCCGGCCGCATCCCTAGGAAGAGAACCACGTGCCCCTCTGCTATCCCCCAGCCGTGTGTTTTCATGTCTGGGGGTTGGCACAGGGGGTGCTGGGTCTTCATGGCTGTTACAGCAAGACCTCTTGGGACCGTGGTCATGACGCACAGTTGCGCCCGTGCATTTCCCGCACGTGGTCTAATTCTCACGTGCCCTCCAGTCTGCACTATTAAGAGAGTGCGCCCCAAACGCAGCCCAGGAATTCTGGTTGCTCTCTGTTGCTTGGAAACGCTCTTCGGGGGTCTGTGTGGGGCAGGATGGTCCCCAGGGCGGCAGGGAGCAGAGATCTACCTGGCTAAACTCTCTGCCCTGCCATCCTCTTGGAGCGTCTCCCTTCCCTGCCTGCTGCAGGTCTTCCTGCTTCTCATTAGGGCCGGGCTGTGGGAGCTGCAGGGTTTCGAACGCTGTGAGTGGAGCACAGTGTTCGCCTTTTATCTCCCTGGTTGAGCCATTTCCCAGCCCACTGCTTCTGCCACCGCTCTTTCCCGGGTCCTCTCTCTCTCTCTCTCTCTCTCTCTCTCTCTCTCTCTCTCTCTCTCGACAGGTGGGTTGTCAGGGTCTCCCAGACCATTTGCAGGGCCCCTAGGGGGGCCTGGACTCTCCCATGAGTTCCTGTTATCCCTGGCCATCTCAAGGTTTGCTGAGCTGGACCTCCAGCTGAGTGTGGCTGTCCCCGACAGGGACCTGCCAGGTCACTGGGCCTCGGAACAGGTGTGCCCACACGGTCCACTGGCCCGAGCCCGGAACACGCCCTCACTGGCCTCTGGAACACGGTGTGCCAGGGGCTCCACCTTCCTGGGGAGCTGTAACAAACTGTTCCCACTCCGCAGGGGACGCCTCCAGGGGGTGGCAAGGGGGCCATGGGAGGCACAAAGCAGGCTAGGAACGTTCTCCCTGTGCCAGGCCTTGGGGCCCAAAGTGCAGGCATCTGGAACAGTGGCCCCTGGGCATCCAGCACCCCCCAATTGCTGCTGGCCCCTCGCAAGGGCAGCTGCCCACCCCTCCTGCATTATTTCTCCCAACTGGGCCTGGGTGTATGAGTGAGTTGAGAGATTCTTGAGCACATTCTCAAAGCTTTTGGGTTTCAGAGACCAATACGATTTCCAAAAATATCTTGGAGGACTGATAGGGTGATGCCAATTTTAAATTTTTCTAGGGAAGGGTGTTAACGGGAACAAAACAAAATAAAACAAAGAAACATACACATTAAAAATCCCGTCATCAACTATCACTTCAATTCTTGAAATAAATTACATTTGAAAACCCAAAAGGTGTAAGGGACATAATCTTAGAATGAAGGGACACTCCTCCCCCAAAAGGAGCATTTGGAGACCCCACACTGTCTCTTATACAGTTAGACCTGGAAAAGGTTTGCCTCAGCAGAGCACCAGGCACCAGTCCCTAATGGGGCACTTGGGAATACCTCCTGGTCATAAAATGGCTGCTGCACCTCTGGCCATCACGTCCACATTCCAGGCAGGAAGAAGAGGGCAGGATGAATTGCTTGAAATCTTTGCCTTTTAACTCGGGAAGGGAAATCTTACCCAGGATCTTCTGCCTTCACCTCATTGGCCAGAATTGGGTCACAAGCCCACCCCTAGCTGCAAGGGAAGCTGAGAAATTGAGTATTTTAGTTTTCTGGACTCTGTATAGAGGAAGGCCAGAAGGAAGGGGATTGGAATGTGTGTTTGGGAGGCTGCACAGATAGTTTTCTGGAAAGTCTCAGCTTTTGTTTCATGTCATCTCACCCTAAGCCTTTGTGTGGAAGCTTGGGCTCTCATGACTGACTGTGGTCCCCAGCACCCAGTTTCTCAAGGGGCAGTCAGGAGAGCCCAGTTCAGCCTGAAATCCCAGACTTCATCAATCCAGACTAGTCCCTATGTAAGGGGTACCAATATTGTTCCTGTCTGTTTTGGAGTTTCTGGCTTGAAGAGCACCCAAATTCAAAGCTTGTTTTCAGAGGAAGGCTCCCAGATAGAGTTGCCAGGTAAAATACAGGGCACCCAATTAAATGTGAATTTCAGATAAACAGAAAATAATTTTTAACTATAAGTATTTGCATGGAACATACACTAAAATATTATTCATTGTTTATTCAAAATACAAATTTAACTGAGTGTCTTGCAATTTTATTTGTGAAATCTGGCATTCCAAGCCCCAGAGTCTCAGTGTCCATAGCTAGGAGGTGTGAGGGAGAAACTCCAGGGCAGGTCTAAAATCACCCTGCTGTGTGGCTCTGGGAATGTCACCTCCCTTCTCTGGGTTTCAGAGTCCCTGTCTCGGATGGAGGTCACCTGAAGTTTCCACCCCTGACAGGGCCAGAGAAGCCTGTGCAACTTATAATGCTGAAGGAGAGACAGCTCTGTTCCATTCATACTTGGCATTGCTTTGCTTTGCAGCTGTATTGACCGGGAACTAAACTGATGTGCAGCTCTTGAGTTCAACTGCACAAAATGGAGGTCAAAATGGTTGAATATCGGCACTGTTTGTTCAGCCTAATAATTCCACACATAAAGAACATATGCGGGTGGGGGGACTTCCCTGGTGGCGCAGTGGTTAAGAATCCGCCTGCCAGTGCAAGGGATACAGGTTCGATCCCTGATCCAGGAAGATCCCACATGCCCGGAGCAACTAAGCCCGCGCGCCACAATTACTGAGCCTGCGTTCTAGAGCCCGTGCTCCGCGACAAGAGAAGCCACCGCAATGAGAAGCCCGCGCACGGCAACGAAGAGTAGCCCTCGCTCACTGCAAATAGAGAAAGCCCGTGTGCAGCAACGAAGACCTAACACAGTCCAAGATTAATTAATTAATTAATTAATTTTTAAAAAAGAACAAATGGAATTCCCTGGTGGTCCAGTGGTTAAGACTCCGCGCTCCCACTGCAGGGGGCGCGGGTTCGATCCCTGGTCGGGGAATTAAGACCCCACATGCAAGTCACTTCCCCTTCCTGAGCCTCAGTTTGTCTCCATCTGTAAAATGGGTATGTGTACAGCGAGGATTCCATGAGCCGTGTATACCAAGTGCAGAACTGAGCCCGTGGAGCAGGAGCAGCTCTCCCCACCTCCATCTCCCGCCTGGGGCTTCTCCTGGGAGGCACCAGCTCCAGGGTGTGTGGAGGGAGCGGGGTGAGGGCGTGGTGTGTGCCACCTCTGCAGAGCCGGCTCACCCTCCCAGGCCGCCCCAGCATCGTGGTGCCGGAGGTGCCCCTGCAGGGCTGTGCCCACCTTCCCCTCTGCTGGGAGCTCAGAGCTCAGCGGCGTGAGGGGGGCGGGGTCCCCCCAGGGAGGCCTTGCTTCCCAGCCAGTTGTTAGCACCCCATGAATGACCCCCTAGGGAGTGCAGCCCCCTGTTGCTGGCCCCTGGGGGCACCTGCCTTCACCCATCCGTCCGCAGTGTCCCTACGGCAGAGTGAGCCTGGAGAGTCCCTCCGGGCATTGTCTCTGAGCAGGGGTGGCCCTAGCAGAATCAGGGGAGGGTTCTCTGTTTTCCTCTTTTACCCCATCCCCACCCCTCCCCAGACCCACCAGATTGTCCACCCAGACCTTCCCGCTTTCCGTCTGGGTGACTCCCCGCCCCGGAGCCTCAGCTCTCAGACCCACAGAGGGGACTGGCCTAGCAGCCTCCTCACTGTCGAGGTCCCAGGGGTTGGTGGGGCCGCCCTGCCCTGCGCCCCACAATGCCTGTCTTGTGCAAGCCTCTCCTTTTCCAGAATCCAAACCTGGGGCGGCGGGGGAGCTGGCAGCAGCGAGGCAGAACCTGAGAGGCCAGGGGGGCGACAGGCAGCTGAGAGCCACTGGGGGTGGGGGGGCAGTAAGCAGTTAATCAGGAGGGCCACTTGGCTCGTTGCTGCATCAAAGCTGTCCCCCTCACGAGGCCACCCCAAGGCAGCCCCTGCAAACTGTGGACCCCAGGAGGCCTCTCTCCTCCTGGCCCCTCCCCCCACTCTCCACAAGCGCTCCTCCTTCCCCTCTTGCTCTCATCCCCCCAGCTTTGCAGGCTTCCTAGGCTTTGGTTAGAGAACAGGCAGAGACCCACCCAGGCTAGGTGTGTGCATTCGTGTATTGTGCTGTGCGCGTGTGTGCACACGTGCGTGTGTGTGCCTTTATGCACACGTGTGTGCACGGGTGCGTGTGTATACTGTGCATGTGTGCACACGTGCATGTGTGTGCCTTTGTGCACGTTTGTGCATGGGTGCTCGTGTATGTGTACACTGTGCATGTGTGCACACGTGCACGTGTGTGTGTGTGTGTGTGTGCGCGCGTGTGTGCCTGTGTGAGCGGCGTGCAGCCTCGAGGAGGGGGCCCGCCGGGCTCGGGAGGGGATTTAAAGCTGCTTTCGCGGCTGCCGGCGTGAGCGCTCCTGATAAACAGCCCGGAGCCGAAGCGCTGCCGGCGGCGGGAGGCTGCGTATCAGAGCTCCTGGCAGGCTCGCAAAAAGCTGTCCCCGGCCCCGCGAGCCGCTCTATCAGCCCACGGAGGGAGGGCGGGGGAGGCAGGAGGGAGGGAGGGAAAAAGTATTTGCTTCAGCCCTTAATCACGGAATTTGAAATCCCAGCAAGTCGGTGCCATTTATTTTCAGAGGCTGTCAAGGCGGGTTTCAGCATTTAAAAGAAAGGAGGATAAAAAACATTTGCATTTCCCTCCCTCTCTGCCTACCCGCTCTCTCTGCTCTCTCCTCTCTCCCCCTCACTCTCTGCTCACCTCGCTGCCAGTTGGGGCTGTGTGTCGGGGAAGGGATGCCAGAGAGAGATTTTTCAAGGCGCTTCGGGCACCGGCCAGTGTGGGGCGCAGCCCCGGTCAGAGGCAAGGGTGTCGGTGTGATGGGTGGGGGGGAGGACCAAGCCTGGTGGAATGGGGCAAGGGATGGAGGTGGGGAGCCAGGCTTGGCCGGGGCTGCTGTTTTAGGGGGTGCTGGGGGCTGTCGGCGGGGCTCTCCTGGGCCCCTCCAGAAAGGAGCCCTGGCCCCCAAATTTGCCCCAGCCCCAGGAGACCCCACCAACTCTTCCTGGCTTCTGCAGTGGAAGTCTAGGATGTTGAGGCTGCGAGGGGAGCTAGGACACCCCCCGGGGCACCACCCTCCCTGCACAGACAGGGAACTGAGGCCTGGAAACGGAGAATGACACGGCCAAGGTCACACCCTGGCAGGACCAGGACAAGGAGGGAGGCTACCTGGGTGTTAAGCATGTGCTGGATGCCAAGCGCTATGCAGCACCAAGCACGGGGCTCTGGACGGCGCTGGACGCTGAGCTGGGGGCTGGGCAAGGGGGTCTTTGCCATCAGATGGACCAACCAGGGCTCCAAAGCCAGCCGTGATGCTTTCCAGCACAGTGACCTTGGCCATGGCCTTCTCTCTGACCTTCAGCTGGAGCCCATGGTACCTCCCATGAGGACCAAGTCAATGCGTGCACTGCATTGCGGGAGTGGCTCTGTCACCAGCATCCTTCCCGTGTCCACTGCACTCACTCTTCTTGCCTGGTGTCTCTCTTGCCTCTTGGGGAATGACTTGGTGGTTGGATGGGTCTGCTCCCCAGGGCTCCCTTCTGAGACTCAGTTTCCTCACTGGTAAAATGAGAAAATCCACAGAATTATGGTCGGATTTCAATGAGTTAATGCGTGTGAAGCCCTGGGCAGAACACGAAGCACTGGGAGGTGCCCTCCCACCACCATTGTGATGATGCCTTTTAGCTTTATGAGTTTGTGCCCACCTGTCTCACTCCGAAGATTCCAGACGTCTCCAGGCCAAGACCCTGCGGTTCGTCTCAGAATGCCTCTTGGCCCCAACTTAAGGGAGTGATGCTGAAAAGTGCCCAGTAGTCCCCCTGCTGAGGCAGGTGGAGAGAAAGCCATCTGGAGAGGAGAAAAGAACCCCGGCCCTGAGGACGGACCCCCCACTTTTGCCCGAACTGAGGCTGGGAAGTAAGTTCTGGTATCTTTTGCAGACACCCAGGATGCCCCACTCCCCCCCCCACCACCACCGTTTGCTGATTTTTTTAATTAGCAAAATGAGCCATCTTCATTGTTACAGCACAGCACAGAAGGTATAAAGAAAATAGTAAAATCATCTCCCTCCCAACACCTCCCAATTCAACTCCCCAGATAACCGGTGTCCAGAGATTAATACTAAGACTTCCAGGTTCTTCTGTCAATAGAAACCCGTATAAATACTTCTTTTGATAAAAGTCGGGCAGTGCTATACATCCTGTTTGGCAATTTATTTTCCTTTCCACATTACAGTCTCCTTTCCAGGTCTATACGTGTGGCGACCTCACTCTTCCTCGTGACTGAATAGTGTTCCCTTGTGCGCATGCCCCCGCGCGCGGTGAGCCAGTCCCCGGTGGATGGGCACAGAGGTTGCGTCCGCTCTTGCCCTCTCAGGGCTGCAGAGAACGGGCTGGCCCTCCGCAGCAGGCAGCGTTGTTGGCATCGGAGGGGCCGCTGTACCGAGGGTGCACGGGGAGGACAAGGGCGTCTGGGGAAGGCCCCCCACCTCTTCCCTGGGAACAGGCTGGTTGGTGCCCTGCTAGGACCAGGGCTGGGTGGGGAAAATAGCCTCAGGGAAAGCAGGGTCCTGGGGCCCCAGCCCTCAACCCCGCAGGGGAAGGAAACCCCTCACCCGGCCCCCTGGGGGCCCCCTCCCGGCATGTGGAAGCCGTGGGGGGAGGACCCAGTCTGGGCTGTTCCGGTCGGGCCCCTCCCCACCTCCCTCCCCTGACGAGGTGGAGTTGTCTGTGTCCCTCGGGGGAGGGGGCAGTAGCAGCTCCCTCTCTGCCCCCTTCAGCACCTTCTGTGGCCCCCCGTCCCTGCCTCCCTCTCCCCTCCAAACTGCCCCTGCCCACCAGAGGGGGACCCCAAACCTTGCATCCACGGAGAGCGCCTAAGTCAGCCAGAAGAGGCTCTGTGTGCAGCGAGGTGGGGCCTTTGTTCTGGATTTTGTTGTTTGTGCCTTGAAGGGAACATTCAGTGTGGCTTCTGGAGACAGGCTGACCCATGTTCAATGACAGCTCCATCCATTCCAAGCTCCAAATCCTCGAGCCTCAATTTCCCAATCGTGGTACCCAACTTCCCCAGGGGGGCACCGACAGCACCTGCTTCACAGGGGTGGTGGGAACGCCGTGAAGGGGTCCATGCGAAGCCTTCACGAGTCTCCTGACCCGCAACAAGTTCTCAATGAACGCCCGCTGTTGTCATTACTATTTTTGTTATTATTCCTAATCGTGATGTTTTCAGAAACCTGCAGTACAAAAAGACCGCCTCTGAGTTGGGTGTCAAAACCAAGAAAAAGTCTGCAGTGGTGTGTATGCTGTGGGTGGTGTGTGGTGAGTACGTGATGTACGGTGTGTGTGTGAGGGTGTTATGTTTGATGTGTGTGTGGTATGTGTGTTAAGTATGCAGTGTGGGGGAGTGTGTTACATATGGTATGTGTGTGAAGGGGTGTGAATGCAGTATGTGTGATGTGGGCAGCATATGCGAATGCGGTGTGCGGTACGCATGTGTGCATGTGTGTCCTATGTATGTCAGGGTGTCCTCACACCATCTTTTGTGCCCTCTGCCCCCTGCCAGGCACTCTCTCCATTATCTCGGGCCCCTGGACTCTGTCCCTCTCCCCGGGAATCACTGTCACAGCTACATCTTCCTTGTTACTGAAGGACAAGCCTGTTGACCTGGTGGCCTGGGAAGACCCGAGGACAACCCTGGGAAGCCGAAGCGGCCCCCCTTCCCTAACTACTTCCCCATCCGGCCCCACCCCGCAGCCTCTTTGAACACGGGTCCACGTGGGCCTCATGTTCTGTGGGGTTTGGGTCGGCATCACGACTGGCTGTGGGAAGCTGCTTCTACCCCTCGGGCCTCAGTTTCCCCATCTGGAAAACAAGGATAAGAACAATAAGGTCCTAAGATTGTTTAAGCTCCTCATTTGCTCCCAACAAACAAACAAACAAGCGAACAAACAAAACGAATGAACCAGAAAATGCTCAACCTTCCCAGAGGCATTGAGAGCAGGAAGAGCGTGTGTCCAAGCAGGCGATCAGCACAGACTCCCATACCGCACGGGCTCCTGGGATGGAGCGAGACTCTTCCTCTCCCTTTCCCTCAAGAGTTGTATTTATTGTAAGCCCCCTGCCCTCCTCAGTTCTGCGTGGCCCTGGCAGAATTCCTAGATTTGCAGGGCAGGGTGAGCCAGGTGGAGCTGAACTGAAAGGTGGGGTGTGGGCTCCCCAAGGAACGGGCTCTTCCGACACCCTGGCAAGGGGTGCAGCTGGCTCACGGCTCCCCACCCCAACTGAGAACATTGCCACGGCCAACATTCATGTGCGTGCCCCATGGGCCATATCTTGAGCCAGCCCCTCCTCACCAAGTGTTTTCTCACCCTGGCTGCCGAGAAGAGAAGTGACAGGAGTAAGACCCCATGTGCGTGTAGACCCTTAGGGCTTTTTCAAGGCATGTTCATAGATCTTGTTTATCATACTAGACAGTGAACAAGTCTCTTCCTCTCTCAAGGCCTCAGTTTTCTGATCTGTAAAATGGGGCTATGATGATGAGTCAATGAGCTAAGGACGTGAGGCTGCCGGCACAAAGCCCCACATCTGGTAAATCTTGACCAGTGTTAACTCTTGTGGTGGATGGTGCCATTGTTCCCAGTGATTCTGGACCCTAAGAAGGTGACACCTCCTTGCCCCGGGGTCAGCGACTCACGGCGCCTCCCTATGGGCAGAGCATACTTCCACACCCACTGACGGCAGGCTTGGTCATGTGCATTGCTCTGACCAATGAAATGTGAGAAGAAGTGACCACATGCCAGTGCCTGGCAGAAGCCTGAAAAACTATCCTGTGGTTATGCCAGCTCTCTGGCTCTTTTCTCTCAGGTTTACACGTCCTAGACAGGGGCTGCATCTTCAGCCTGGACCCCAAAAAGAAGATAGCATGTGAAGCAGAGTGGTAGAGCAGAGGGGCAAGCAAACTGTGGGCAGCATTAAACCTGAATGAAGATAAACCTTGGCTATGATAATCTACTTATATTTAGGGGATGTTTGCTATGCAGCATAACCTAGCAAAATCTGACCAATACAGAAATTGGCAGCAACAAAAATTTGTAGCACTGTCTCTAGGAGGAGGTAACAGGTGACAGGTGGCAAGGAATCAGTTATTGGGGGTAGGAGAGATGGTGACCCATGTTATACAGTGGGAAACCTTTGGGAAGATTCTTGCCTACAATAACTTGCAAAGCTGATACGATACTGCACTTGTGGCTTTAGCTGAAGAGCTTGGGAAACAGAAATGTCTAGAATGTCTTGGTTGCTTTTCGCTACATGTCATGGGCTGAATCAAGTCCCCCCAATTCATATGTTGAAACCCTAACCCCCAGTACCTCAGAATGTGACTGTATTTGGAGACAGGGTCCTTAAAGAGGTGATTAAGATAAAATGAAGTCTTCAGGGTGGGCTCTAATCTAACATGACTGGTGTCCTTCTAAGAAGAGGAAATTTGCACACAAATGTGTACAGAGGAAAGGCGAAGTGAAGACAGGGAGAATATGGCCCTCTACATACCAAGGAGAGAGGCCTGGAACAGACCCTTCCTTCCGGGCCTTCAGAAGGAACCAGCCCGCTGACACCTTGATTGTGAGAACCAGCCTCCAGAATTGTGGGAAAATAAAGTTCTGTTGTACTTTGTTACAGCAGCCCTAGCAAACTCATACACTGCCTTTCACAAGCACTACGGGAAAGAGATGCCCTCTGAAAGGAATTAGCCTGCTTTCAAGCAGGAAAGAAAGGGAAAGGGAAAATTCAGAAATAATGGGTTTGCAGGGTTGAAAAATGCAACGATTTCTCATCTCTAGCCAGTGAAAGAGAAAGGAAGCAGGAGCTCCACGAGCCCAGTGCCCAGAGGCCTGGAGCCCACGGGAGGATGCAGAGATGCCATTAGGGGAAGGGGGTCCCTGTAGGATGCTGAGTTTGGGTGTAATCACCTCTTCCCCAGTGGAAAAAGGTGACATTCCCCACCCCCGCCCCAGCGGTTTGTCTTCCAGAAAACCTAGAGAGGAAACTCAATCCCATTTTGGGAAAAGCCTGCTCTTTGCGTGACAAGTGGGCAAAACAGACCCAGTTCCTGCCCCTCTGGCAGTTACTTGATTCTGCAAATTCGAGTTACAAATGACATTTTAGTAAAATTTCTAATACATGGGTGTTTGGAATACATGATGTGATCTTGGAGCAGATAATGAGTTTTAATTTTAACTGTCTGTGTCCCCAGAAATGTATTGTTTGAGAAGTCTAATTGTAAATTTGAATCTTTATGTAGAGCCTCTGCAAAATGGGTAATCCACAAATAATCAATAAAGAATATTCTAGACTTATGAAGAAATAATAAAACTAAGAAATGCCAGGGCTTCCCTAGTGGCGCAGCGGTTAAGAATCTGCCTGCTGGACTTCCCTGGTGGTGCAGTGGTTAAGAATCCACCTGCTAACGCAGGGGGCACAGGTTCGAACCCTGGTCTGGGAAGATCCCACATGCTGCGAAGCAACTAAGCCCATGCACCACAGCTACTGAGCCTGCACGCCACAACTACTGAGCCTGCGCTCTAGAGCCCACATGCCACAGCTACTACAGTCTGCGTGCCTAGAGCCCGTGCTCCGCAACAAGAGAAGCCACCACAATGAGAAGCCCGCGCACCGCAAGGAAGAGTAGCCCTCACTCGCCGCAAACAGAGAAAGCCCGTGAGCAGCAACGAAGACCCAATGCAGCCAAAAATAAATAAATAAAAATAAATAAATTTATTTAAAAAAAAAAAGAAATGCCTTGGGTGATAGAGTCTAGTTAAGACCCAGTCTCAGGGTAAAGACCGCATAGGGGTACGACCAGCACTCCCTTGGTTAAAACCTCTGGTGAGCTCAAGATACCTGTGATAAAGTCTAGAGAGGCAAGTCTAGAAAAATTGGATGCATCTTTAGCATAAGAAGCTGAATGGCAACAAATAGAGAAAGGGTAACTAAGTTCTGAAGATGGTCACACTGTCAAAAGAGCTGCCAGTCTGGACTAAAAGAGTCTGTGACCGTTCACGACTTAAAACAGCATCTGGACCCCAAAGGGAGGAAAGCTGCTCAGCCCCATCGATGTGGCCAAGGACGTGATGGGAAAGGAAGTCCTCCCGGAGGGCGACCCAGGGGCCACAGGGAACAGGGGGCTGGGAGCAGTTCTGAGGGAGCACAGATTGAAGAGCGTTTTCTTCACCTGGGGGAGGTGACCTGCACAGCGTCCACCCAGCGGGACTCAGAATTGCCACGCGCGGTGCCTGCGGCTTCCCTCCCAGCCCTCCCCCTTCTGAAAGAGCATGTCTGTGGGTTATTCTGTCCCTGTTCCTCCCCTGAGTATCAGGTGTGTGGATGAGTTGCTAGGCCCACCATAACAAATACCAGACTAGGAGGCTTAAACAGCAGAAATTTACTTTCTCACAGTTCTGGAGGCTGGAAGTCCAAGATTAAGGTGTCAGCAGGGTTCGTTTCTCCTGAGGCCTCTCTCCTGGGCTTGTAGACGGCCTTCTTCTCATTGTGTCCTCGCATGGTCTTTTCTCTGTGTGCACACACACGTGTCTGGTGTCTTTCTGTGTGTCCCTCTTCTTATAAGAACACTGGTGGGTTAGGGCCCACCTTAAAGGCCTCATTTTAACTTAAGTACCTCTTGGGAATTCCCTGGCTGTCCAGTGGTTAGGACTCTGCACTTTCACTGCCGGGGCCCAGGTTCCAGCCTTGGTCAGGGAACTAAGATCCTGCAAGCCGCGTGGCACAGCCAAAAAACAAACAAACAAACAAAACCCCAAAAGTAATTACCTCTTATAAAATATATCCAAACATGGTTACATTCTGAGATACTGATGGTTAGGACTTCAACATGCAAATTCCGGGGAGACACAATTCAGTCTATAACTGTGTGTGAGACCAGAAAACGTTACCCCATATACAGAGCTCCATATCCAGAGAAGCACGGGGCGTGGGGTGGCATTTACTCAGTTGCATTTAGCTGGCAGCTGGGCTGGAAGGTCCAAGAAGTCTTACTTTGTAGGTCTGGAACCTCGGTGCTACTCCACTGGCCCCTCTCTTTTCCCTCCCTCCCTCCCTCCCTCCCTCCCTCTCTCTCTCTCTTTCTCTCTCTCTCTCTCTCTCTTTCTCTCTCCCCCTCCCTCTCCTGGGCTTCCTCACAGCATGGTGGGTTTTTACATGGCGGCTGGCTTCCAAGAAGGAGCACTCCAGAAAGGGTGAATGCAGAGGCCTCAAATCTCAGAAGCTACACAGCAGCAGGTCAGCTCCATTCTGCTTTTCAAAGCCAATCCTGGGGCCAGCCCGGATTCAAGGGGAGAGGGAAAAAAACACCACCTAGGGCTTGATGGGAGGATGACAGAGAGCCTGCAGCCATCTTTAATCACCCACATGCTCTAGAAAGGGCCATTACGCAAGCTCCATGTTCCATACAACACAAGTCCAATTGGTGAGAAGTCTACTCATCTTGAGCCCTTTATAGTTCTACATCCCTCCATTCTCAGATATTCAAAGTCCTTAAATTCATCCATTTTTCTAGAAGTAATACCTGGTGAGTCTGGCACCTCAAAACACCACCTATTCTTCCTCATCTGCAGAACTCTCTGAGGGCGGCAACCCAACCTCGGAAGTCACCCTAGTCTTCACAGTTGGGCTCAGATGCAGTGAACCCCTGAGTGATGCTCTCCACAAGTGTGGCGGCACTGCCTGCCAGGGCTGAGTCCTGACCTTGGACCCCTCTGGGCCCTCACATGGGACCCTGTGGCTCAGAGAGGTTATGTGACTTGCCCAAGGTCACTCAGCTAGGAAGTAGTAGCAGAGCCAGGATTTGAAGCCATGGCTGTTTTGCTCCCAAGTTCTTAGCCACTGGGGTCTCCTGCCTCACACTCTGTAAGTGGTCTACAGATATTTAGTAAGTGGATAAATAAACTACTTGGTGTTTCCTTTGGCAACCTGGGAGGTTCTGGATGCAGTCACAGGGGTGTTTCAATCTCAAGAGTTGACTAGAAGTCTAGAAACTGGAGTTAAGGTAGGATGCATTAACCGGAATCCACTTTCCTCCCCTGCCCTCAGAGGAAAAGTGGGTGCTTTTAATGCAGAATATGGAAAATGTGCAAAAATAATAGCGACTTTGACATTTAATGAGAGCTCGCAGTGCCCAGCCACGGTCCTGAGAACCTTCCACAGATTAACTTCATTTACTTTTCCCAGGGACCTGATGAGGTTAGGGGGCATCATTATTCCCATTTTACTTATGAGGAAACTGAGGCACAGAGTAGGTTAAGTCTGTGCTTTTCAAACTATCCGTGGTGAAGAGACTCTTAGAAAAAAAATTTCCAATCTGTGGGAAATGATGCTTTTGTAATCTACACAGTCGCAATTGGATGTAGGCAGTGCCAAACTGCTATGGACGTTTCTAAATTATCGGTTTCTATGCTTCTCTTATCATGTCAGCAAACAGTGTGTGAGCCAGCACCAGCTTGTGGACCACACTTTGGGTTGCACAGCATTAAGTGGCTTGCCAAAGGCTATCCAGCTGCTCAGTGATGGGGCCAGGATCTGGATCTGAATCCGGGCTCTTGACCACTCACTCTGTCAGCAGGAGGGATGGAGAAGGCTTTGGCCATTGAGTATAGATCATAATAAGTATCTGAGAAAAAAGCGAAAGAACACAGAGTGACTGAAAAGCCTATAGGTTGGTATCAGAAGTGTTAAGGAGTTTGTGCAAAATGCCAGAGCTACTATAGAGAGAAGTGGGACGAGAGTAAAAGGGCTGCTGAGAGCTATTGCTGTGGGTTGTGAATTAGACCCCTTTGAAGTTCTTTGGGGAACAAGTGAATTCAGAAAACTCATTTAAATTACTTTCGACTGCTGGACTATTAAGTCACTCAGTGCTGAGACTGAGCTATGTGGAACCTCGGCTTTTATTTGGGTTATACCGACATGAGCTTAGGTTTCTGCACATCTCTTTCCACCCCCAAAGAATTTAAACCACCACCAAGCTGTGACCTACTGAGGGTTCAATGAGCACTTTGGGAATTAATGAGTAATGAACAAACAGGTAAATGGTCAGACATAAAGTCCTTCTTACAAGTTCATTGGGTGCAAGACTCCAAGAGAAAATGCTGGATATGGAGGACCAGGAGGGGAATCAAGCCCTCCAAATGTCAAAAGTGACCATCATTAAATGATAGGATTAAAAGTGGTCTTATTGTCTGTTTGGAGCTTATCTGTATTTTCTACAATATCTATAACAAGCATGTCTTACTTTTGTAGTAAAAATGAAGTTATCTGGGAGGGAATACACAGTCCCTACTTTAAGTGTGCCCCCAGTTCAGCTGGAGAAAAGATGGTCAGGTCACTGAGAGTAAGGATCCAGGCAAACAGGAGGTGCTCAATACATGTTTGGGTTAAATTTCAGTCATGCACCAGAAGGAAGGAGACCCTTTCTGAGAAGGGCACTTTTCTTTATTTCTTTATCTCTTGCCCCCGTAGGTACCACTGTCCTTAGTCTGTAGGCTCACCGTGGGCAAGGCCAGGTTGCCTGGACTGATGCCCCCCACCTAGCGTTGGGTCTGTAACAGCCACAGTTGGCCCCCATGTGGATGGCAAAGTCTATCTATCTGCGTAGTTCACTTGTCCTTCCAGTTCTCTGGTCTGTTCAGTTTCCAAGGGGACAAGGGATGGGGACAGCCTGGGGACCTCAGAGGACCAGGAGAAGAAGAGGCCGCCTGCTTCCCGTTCCTCAGGACCTCTGTGGCTGGCTGTGCCTGCAGCATGGCCTGTCTCCTTCCTTTCTTCTGATTTCCCATCACCTGGCTGGTCCCTTGGGGCAGAGTGCAGGGTCCTGGGGCCACAGTTCCAGCTTTTCTCCTCCTTCCCCTCCCAGCTCCTGTCTCTCCTCTTTCTGGCTGCCTCAGCTCCTGCTCAAGGTCAAGGAACAAACAGACCTTTCCCTGGAGCCAGCCACGGGGAGGACGCCTCCAGCTAGAATCCAATTCTGAGTCAGGGCCAGGGCTTTCTCTTTCCTGTGAATGTGAAGACAGGAAGGAAATTTTCTGTAGCCATAAAATCAGTGGAAAAAAAAAAAAAAAGTTTTGTAGGCAGAGAAGAGGCCAAGCAGTTGGCTTTGGTTTAAGGCACAAATAACACATGGAAATGGTCAGACCTGGGGAGGGAGGGTCTGGGGGTAAACTCGAATATTCTTGTAGCTTTTAGCAATATCTTCTTTTACCTGAGGGCCAACCAGGTGTTGGTCGTGGGATTGAGAACATGGGATGGCTCCCTGGCTTTTGGGGACAGAATGGGGGGGGTCTAAGTGGAGTCAAGTGTGGGGATGAGCAGGGAGTTGAAGACTCAGGATGTTTCTAGGCTTTGGGCCAAGACAGTCCAGTGGCTGGAGCCAGGACCATGGTTTTGGAGACCCAATATGAATAGCAATGAACTTGATGGATTTCTAATCTTAGAGGGATGAACCTGGAGCCCAGAGAAGGCAGCGCTGGCCAACTTGGGAAGGGTCTTATAGGCAATGACAGCGATTTAGGACTTTACCCAGAGGACAAAGAGAAGCCGTGAAAGGTTGAAGTGGGAGAATCGAATGGTCGAGTTTCTAAGGTAGAAAGATCTCTCTCATTGCACCGTGCACGTGGCCTCACGGAGAGCAAGCCTGGAGGAAGGGAGAGCAGCAAGGCGGCTGCTAGTCTGATCCAGGTCGGTGGCTGAGCAGGTGGAGGGAAGATTCAAGGTATGTCAGAGGTGGCATGACAGGTCTGGGTGACTGACTCACATGGCGGTGGCACTGGGGAGAGAGGAAGGGGAAGAGGATGGCGCCCAGGCTTTTGGGCAGAGTGATTGGGTGTATGGAAGGGGTTCCGGAGAGGAAGAAGGGGAGGATTTGGGGGCAGGGTACATATTTTTATTTCTTGAATATTTTTTGAGCTTTGACCAAGTACCACGGGACAGGACACCAAGAAAGATAAGGCATAGCTCTGACCCAGAGAAGCCAGAATTCACACATATCAAGAAAAAGCCTGTAAGGGTGGGGCCGTAGGGATCTAACCCTGAGACATTGGGACTTCAGGGGATGGAGAGGTGGGGGAGGGCTGCAGGAACTGGATGGGCCTATTGGGAGGGGTCAGTGATGAACAGCTGCAGGACCACGACTTGGCCTTCCAGATCTTTCACACCCCTTCCCACGAGCCCGTGTGCCTGGCAAGGCGTCCCAGCTTCATGCCCTCCCCCTGCTGCCCACTCCAGCCTCAGAGCTGGCCTCTCCCTGGCTCTCTGGTAAACTACTCTCTCTTAAGCTAAAACCAGAACGGGACCCGATGTTTCCCTAAGAGGCCTTTGTCTCTTGTCTCCCATCTAGTTGGGAAACACTCTCCGTTCCACATTTTACCTGGATCGCTTCTACCCATTCTTTATGTCTCAGCTTAGAGGGTCTTTGTCCTGGAAGCCTTTCCTGTCCCCTAAATCTGGGCTGGTTGTGCCTCTGCTGTGCTGAAGAAATATTCTTTGGGTGGATGCATGGGGAATGAACGGACATTTGGATGAGTGGATGAATGAATGAAGGAATGAATGGGGGAGATGAATGAATGGAGATGGGTGAATGGGTGGGGGATGGATGGCTGAATAGATGAACTAATGGATGGATGGGTGAAGGGGATGATTGGTGAACTAGGTAGATGGATGGTTGGGTAGATGAAGAACAGAGGGTGAACTGGTTAGGTGGGAGGTAGGGTAGGTGGGATAGGTGAATAGGTAGGTGGGTTAGCGGATGGAGGTGGATGGAGAGTGGCGGGTGGGTGGAAAGGAGACTGGATGTAAAGGAAGGGAAAGAAGACGAGGCTGGCTCAGGCATGTGGAAATTTGTGGAAGGCCCAGCGTGTCCAAGGCAGCAGTGGAGTCGGAATCTTGTTCTCCTTACTCCTCCCTCTGACCCCCCTGGGCTTCCTCAGAGCATTCGGCTCCCACATTGGAGGGACCCAGCTCCGGGCACCGCAGTCAGAGATGTAACTGGCACCAGGAACCTTCTTCCATTTTCCCTCTTTTTTATAACTCTTCATCTTGTGGATTTTTTCCCCAGCTGGTCTGATTATTGACAATGCCCTGAGTCTGGGGATGAACTAAGAGATTTCGGTCTCTCCATAGCCCCCGCTTCCTCCCGCTTCCTTCCTTGCCTTCTGCATTCCCCTCCTCCTCTGCTGGGGCCTTCCAGCAGAGAGCCGAATACCCACCTGTGCTGGGCCGGTCTGCAAGCACAGCCTTAGCCAGCAGCGGCTGCCTGAGCCCCGTTGCCCTCGGCCCCAACCAGCCCCGGTCCCTGCTGCCTGGTGCCCGCCCCCGCCCGGCAGCTCCGATTTTCAGCTCGGGTTTGATCGCCTGCCAGGATCTCCCAAATGTCAGCTGCAACGTTAGCATCTTTAAGAGAGCGCCCGAGGCGATCTTTAAGCAGGGAGGCTGGGGCCCCATGCTGATGAGAGGAGCGGGTTCCGAGCTGACAGCTCTGCCTGCTGCCTCCCAGCCACGGTTCTGGGAGCCTGTGGCCCCCTAGTCTTTGGGCCTGGACAGCACTTGGGTTTATTTTTAAGTCTGGATGAAGCAGGGCTTTGCCAGGAGTTGAGCTCGATCCCCATCGCCTCCCCCTACCAGGGAGCCCCAGGAGGGAGACGGGGCCGGTGTTGTCACTGCTCTACCCCCAAGGCCAGCGTGGGGCCTGACCCTGAGAAGGAGGGGATAAATATTTGTTAATCAAATGACTGCACGAGCGTCCTAAGCTGCCCCAAAGAGAGAATGGTGAACGGGGAGCTTTCTCCCTCACCTTCGCCTTGAGGGTGAGATGCTCAGGGTGAGGGGAGACGAGCAAAGGCTCCAGCCTTTGGAGTCAGACCAACATATCCAGCATGTGGGAGCTGTGTGACTTTGGGAAAGTTGCTGGCCCTCTCTGAGCCTTGGCTTTTTTTAAAAAATAAATTTATTTATTTACTTTTGGCTGCGTTGGGTCTTCGTTGCTGCGCGCGGGCTTTCTCTAGTTGCAGCGAGCAGGGGCTACTCTTCCTTGCGGTGCATGGCCTTCTCATTGCAATGACTTCTCTTGTTGTGGAGCACGGGCTCTAGGCGCGCGGGTTTCAGTAGTTGTGGCTCGCGGGCTCTAGAGCTCAGGCTCAGTAGTTGTGGCGCACAGGCTTAGTTGCTCCGCGGCATGTGGGATCTTCCCGGACCAGGGCTCGAACTCGTGTCCCCTGCACTGGCAGGCGGATTCTTTTTTTTTTTTTTTTTAGAAGTTGTATTTTATTTTATTTATTTATTTATTTTTAACCCCACGTTTGTTTATTTTTATTTATTTATTTGGCTGTGTTGGGTCTTCGTTTCTGTGCGAGGGCTTTCTCTAGTTGTGGCAAGTGGGGGCCACTCTTCATCGTGGTGCACGGGCCTCTCACTATCACGGCCTCTCTTGTTGCGGAGCACAGACTCCAGACGCGCAGGCTCAGTAGTTGTGGCGCGCAGGCTCAGTAGTTGTGGCTCACGGGCCTAGTTGCTCTGCAGCATGTGGGATCTTCCCAGACCAGGGCTCGAACCCATGTCCCCTGCATTAGCAGGCAGATTCTCAACCACTGCGCCACCAGGGAGGCCCCTCGGAGCCTCGGCTTTGTCATCAGTGAAATGTGCAAAAGGATAGAATGCCAGCCGCGTAGTTGTTGGGAGGATCCACGAGCTAATGAGATGGGAACACTGGGTGCAGTGCCAGCACATAGCAGGGACTCAAGGGAGTCGGTCCCCTTCCTCTCTTTCCCCTCTCTGCCCCTCCACTGCCCCTATGGCTCTGCAGGTGCTATTCCTTCTGCCGCGAAGGCCCTTCTCCAACCATCCTGGTCCTTCCAGATCCTGAGCACGCCCCTGCCCTGGGACCCCTCCTCACCCGCTCAGTCCAGGCACAGTTGACACTCCTCCTCAGGTCCCCCAGGACTGAGTTCGTGCCTGACACCCATGCAGTGTGACTGTGGTTTCTGTTCCAAGCCAAGGGTCAGCACATTTCTTGGGGGCAGAAAATATTTGTATTGATTTCTAGAGTCTTAAACAGGTCCTAGTACATAGCCGATGCAGAATGAATGAATGAATGAATGAACGTCTAGCTAGCTGATCTGAGCAGAATCAAGGAACGTTTCTGGAAGGTTTTAGTAATAAGAGAATGTACACCTCAAAGGCTGAGCCCTGCTAACACCTTCAAAAAACTCCCCATCGTGTTGGTGAAAGGCTGTTGCCTTTTCCCGAAATGCCACGTTTCTCTCGGATCCTCAGAACAAGGATGCTTATTCTCAGTTTTCAGTTGCCGTTTGTCACACAGCAGGTTGGAGGAAGGTGCCTGGTCCAGACCATCCTTCTGATCCTTGGTCCCTGGGCTGGTGGGTCCTGGCCCATCCCATGGCCGCCACTGGTGCCCGTGGCACACTCCCCAGTGCCCCTGATGATCAGTGTCCTTTGCAGAGTGGGAAGGCTATGGAAGTGACCTCCATATTGGTGACTTGGTCTATTTCCACATTTTTGAGTCCTCTCACTTGAGACTGAAATGCCCAGATGGGGAGGTGAAGTGACTCAGAAGAGAAAAGGATAAGAAGCACCTAGAGGCCAGATCCCACCCAAGTGGAGGCAAGCAGGGAAGGAGAGCAGCCTGAACCTCTTACACTGGAGTTGCGGTCTTGATGGGGACCAGTTGGAACTGGTGTGCTGAACTGGGGGATGGGGAATTGGTACACTTCCACAGAGAGGACAGGATCAGCACCCAACTCACATAAGCATATGTTTAAAAACTAAGAGGTGAAGGAACCGGACTCAGAATGGTTATAGAATACAAATAGAATGAATAGATGAATGAATGGTGGGTGAGTGGTAGGTGGATGGATGGATATATGGGTGGGTGGTGGTTGGCTGGGTGATGGCTAGATGACTGGATGAGTTGATGGATGAATAGATGGGTAGATAAATGGATGGATGGATGTGTGGATGGGTGGATGGATGGATGGTGGATAGATGAGTGGGTGGGTGGATGGGTGAAGAGATGGATGCGTAAATGGGAAGATGGATGCGTAAATGGGTTTATGCAGGGGTGGGTAGGGGAGTGGATAGGTGGATGGATGGATAGATGGAAGATGGGTGGATGGATGAGTAGATGGATGAGTGGGTGGATGAGTGGATGGATGGGTGGTGGATGGAGATGTAGATGGGAAGATGGACCAGTGAATGGGTTCATGGATGGGTGGGTGGGTAAGCGCATAAGTAGATGGATAGATGGATGGATAGATGGGAAGATGGATGAATGAGTGGGTAGGTGGGTGAGTGGATGGATGGGCAGATGGTGGCTGGGTGGAGGGACCAGCAGATGATAGGATAGGAAGATGGATAGGGCGCAGGATAGGTGGATGGGTGAGTGGGTGGATAGAGGTAGCACTGGTGTAGAGCAAAGAGCAAACTGGTTGAGGGTTAGGGAATCTTGCCTTTGCCCTGATTCTCACCCTTATGCCCTATGGGCCTTGTGGTAGTCGTCTGACCTTCTTGGACTTCAGCTTCCTTATCTGCCTAAAAGGGCAATAGTCCCCGCCCCCACCCACTACCCAGGGATCAGAAAAGATCCCTGGGCTGTGAGTACCCCCTGGCACCATGGCCTCTCCAACCCTCCTGACCAATCTCACCTGCCCACGTGCCTGTCCTGTGCTGACCTTCCTCTTTCCCGTGCCCAGGGAACTTCTGTGCAGTTTCCATCACACTTTCTAATAGAGGTCAAGGGAATTCTGTTCACAGCCGAGTCCAGCATGGGTAACACCCAGAGCCCTGAGTCTGGTCGAGCCTGGCTGATACGCGCTAGGGTTAAGAGGCCATCTCTGAGATCAAGAAGTGGCAGCTCTGGCACTCAGTGCGGTGGGACCTGAGGCAAGTCAACACCCCTCTCTGAGCCTCACTTTCCCCACCTGAAAACGGGGTTAGCAGAAGCCACCCAAGGAGGGTGCCTAAGAGGCCCCACGACACAACACATGCAGGTGCTCAGCCCAGCACGGGGCCCAGGGCTGGGCTCGGAGAGGCATAGCTGCCCTTGCTGCTGTCTTCACCAGAACCAAATGCTGGCCCGAAGGGCTCGCTGTAGAATGAGCATCCCATGGGTGAAGGTCTGGTTGCACGCAGGCTTGTGGAACGGGGAAGTTCCCGGGAGTCAAGACCCCCTGGTACAGGCAGGCTCACAGCCACTGTAGCCAGCTCGGATGTGGCGAGCACAGTCACACTGCATGGGTGTCAGGTGCGAACTCAGTCCTGGGGGACCTGAGGAGGAGTGTCAACTGTGCCTGGACTGAGCGGGTGAGGAGGGGTCCCAGGGCAGGGGCATGCTCAGGATCTGGAAGGACCAGGATGATTGGAGAAGGGCCTTCGCGGCAGAAGGAATAGCACCTGCAAAGCCATAGGGGCAGCGGAGGGGCAGAAAGGGGAAAGAGAGGAAGGGGACCGACTCCCTTGAGTCCCTACTGTGTGCTGGCACCGTACCCACAACTCTGTGTGGCGGCTTTGTGGCTTCACATGTACCTCATTCTGGAAAACCCACAGCCTGGCGCTTCCCGTTACCAGCTGGGTGACCCTGGGCAAGCGACCTCCCCTCTCTGCGTCTTGTTTTCCTCACGTATAAAAGCTGGGCTTCGGAGTTACCGGTGTGCTTTCTCATTTGCCTCCCAGCAAGGGGGTGGGGCCAGCACCCTTCACCGCTGGAGACGCAAATGCTGGGGTCCAAAGAGGTTCTAGATTGACTTCAGTGCGGTGCTAGGATAAGAATGCAGCCCCCTCCCGAGCGCCCAACCTGCCCTAAGTATTCTAGCTGAAGCCTTGAGCTGAACGTTGGGCTCTGGGGCCCCCATCCCTCCTGTTACTGCTACTCCCTGCCAATGCCTGGCATTTCCCGGCTGGTGGTGGAGTCCTTGCTATGAGCTGGCGGGGGCACGGGGGGGTGGGGCTCTCCTTGCCATGGAGCCTTGAGAGACTACCCCCCAGGGGACCCCCCAACACCCACAGACCCAAGGGGCACCCACAGAGTCCATGGGAGTTTGGGCAGCCCAAGTGACATGGTTGTTGGGTCAGCGCCCCCTCAGACCTGAGTGACCTGGGCTTGGGAGAGGTGCTGGGGGACAGGAATGGGGACCCAGGGCCCCTGGGGGTGGCAGCAGTGCAAGGTCCCAGCCCCCACCAGCCCTAGGGTCCCTCCTCCCCTTCCCCAACTGCTGCAGACTCTGGTTAAAATGGCATGCCACCATCTGTCATCCTTCCCCCACTCCATGGGCTGGCTGTGACTCTGACTCAGGGACTTCCTTGCCTGTAAACAGGAGGCAGGCAGGTCCCCAGGGCCAGGGGGGTGATGGGCCTGATGCTGGCCCAGGGCTGCTGAGCTGGGGAGGAGCCCGTGGGTGGGCGGGCAGGATACCAGGTACCAGGAGGTCTCCAAGCCCTCCCGCAGTGGTGCCCCTACTCCCCAGGGGTCCCTCGGTGACCCTGTCTCCCACCTGCACCCACCCCCTTCCCTGAGCTCCTCCAGCTCCCTGGATCGCTCACATCCTCCCCGCCTTGCTTCTGCTGTGTTTAGAGAATTTCAAATCAATACCTGGGTCTGAGAGCGTTGATGGACCCTCCCTAACGAGGGTTGCCTCCCTGGGCAGCCTGCATCCCGCCCCAGGCATCTTTGCTTTACAACCAGGAAAACGGAGGCCAGAAAGCAGGGCAGTGGGAGAGCTGGGGGTGAACCAGGACTCACCCCGGCCCTGGTCCTGGCTTCAGCTTTGCCTCGCAGTCAGAAGCAGCAAGGAGGAGGGAGGGAGGGGTGACACAGAGGTGAAAGGCTCTGAAACTGTAAACAAGCCTCCTGGCCTTACTTTTCCCATCTGGGGAATGGGGGAGTCAAGGCTTCTCGGAAAGAGTATCTTGAGCCAGAGAGCACACGGGGACTTGTTCTTATCTCCTAAAGCCCGGCAACTTGGGAGGGGTAGCACTGCGGGTGGGGGCGGTGAAGGGGATTCCTTCTGGGAAAGAATCAGCTCGGGTCAGCCCCCTCCACGGTCCTCCCCCGCCCCAGTTCTGCAGCTTCTCCCTCCCCCCACCACAGGGCTGCCAGCTGCCCCCTCCCCTCCCCGCCTTCTGACTGCCAGCTCCTCCCCGCAAAGCCCCCAGACCCCAGCTGCAGTGTTTTTACAGCTTTGACCAGCCGCTCAGCCCCTCTCCTCTCCCTCCCCCTCCTCCTCCCTCCGCCTCCATCTCTCCCCCTCTCTCTCATCCATCCTCTCCCCCTCCTCCCCTTCATCTTTCTCCTCTGTTCTCCCCTCTCCATCCTCTCCCCCCTCCTCCCCTCCGCCTCCCCCTTCCTCCCTCCTCCTTCCCCCCTCCCTCTATCCTCTCTCCTCCTCCCCCCCCCCTTCCTCCCTCCCGAGCTCTCCCTCCCTTCCTCTCTCCGGGGGAAGAAAGGTCACCGTGCAGCTGATTACTCAGAGCTCAGTTGCTGTAGCAACCGGCGGGGGAAGTGGGACAGGCTGTCTTTGAGGACGCGTGAGGTCGGCCGCGGGCGGCTGGAGCCGGCGCGGGCCTCTGTGCTCCTGCGAGCGGGAAGCTGCCGGCAGCCCGGCTCCTCGGCCGCCGCGGGCCCGGCTCCGGGGTTTTTTAATGAAGAATTCCTGCTCCCCTCTCGCACCCCTCCCCGCCTCCTTCCCGCCTCCCTGGGGTCTGGAAGGAGAGGTTCGCCCCCTCCTCGGTTTGGCTGCTTTTCTCTGGTCGTCTGGTCTCCGTCTCTCCCCCTCTGCCAGGTTCTGATGGCTTCTTTCCTTCTCGTTCTGTCCCAGAGCTCAAAGGCACAAGCCCCTTCCCCGCACACGCGCGCGCGTGGACGCGAGAGCGCGCGCACACACACTACCGACCACACTCCTCTCTCACCAGCTGGGTAAGAAGACCAGTGAAACCCTCAGCATCTCCATCCCCAGCCTTTGTCATGGACCTGGGAGGCTCCAGGCTTCCTCAGCACAGCCAGAGACAAGAACCCACGGAGGATCTGGCCCGCTGCTCCCTGGGCACGGCGGCATCCGCCTGGCACCCACTGTGTGCCCAGCTCTGCCCTCCAGGAGCTGGGGCGGGGGCTGGGGGAGGCAGCGCTCTGCTCAGAAAGGAAGCCGGACCCGTGGGGGGGAGGGGGGATTGCGTCCCAGCCCCTGCTGTGGTTTGGTCCTTCTCCTGTAGCTCAGAAGCTCAGGGCGCAAGACCTGCTGTGACAGAGGGTCCTGGAGGTGAGGGATGCAGGCTCTGTAGTGGGCTGGGCCTGGGTGCCAGTCCCCACCCTCCTCTGGGACCCTCCTCCACTGTTAGTGGGAATGTAAAGTGGTTCAACCACTTTGGAAAACATTTGGCAGCTTTTTCAAAAGTGAAGCATACACCTTCCATATGGTCAGGCCATTCGCCTCCTAGGCATTTATCCCAGAGAAATGCAAACTTAGGTCCACTCAGGCTTGGACACGAATGTTCATAGCAGCTGCATTTGTAACAGGCAAAACTGGAACCAACCCAAATGTCCATCAGCAAAAGACTGGCTCCGCAGGTCCTGGGCATCCCTACTATGGGACAGGACTCCGTAAACAATAAGAAGAAATGAACTGCCGATACTGCAGCAACGTGGAAGAAACTCAAGGTCATGATGCTGAGTGAGAGGAGCCAGGAGACAAAGAGTGCATGCTGTGCATACGTTTCTAGTACATTCTAGAAAGTGCCAACTAACCTATAGTGACAAAGCAGCTCAGTGGTTGCCGGGGGACACTGGGTGCTAGGAGGTCCCACGAAAAGTCACAAGAAAAGTTTTGGAGGGGGGTGGATGTGTTCACTGTCTTGATGGTAGTGACAGTTTTATGGGTGTATACATATGCCGAAATGCAATTTGTTTTTTTGGCCATGCCACGCGGCTTGCAGGATCTCAGTTCCCCAACCAGGGATTGAACCTGGGCCACAGCAGGGAAAGCCCGGCATCCTAACCACTAGGTCACCAGGGAACTCCCCAAAATGCAGTTTAAATGTGTGCAGTTATTGTATGTCCATTATACCTCAATAAATTGAAAAAAATTCCTGCTCTGCCACTCACTGGCTGAGTGACCTTGGGTGGGTCACCTCACTTCTCCAAGCCTCAATTATGAAAATGGAATAATGATAGTGGTAACCTCACGGGATGGTTATGAGGATTCAATGACATAATGTTAGCTCATCACTCAGCTCCATCCCAACCAAACCAAGGGGGCCCCATCCAGGGCAGAGAGGAACAGCACTGGGGGACCTGCCTGAAGTTCCCCGTTTTGGTTTGTCCCCCGCTCACTCACTCTTGCCTTGGCAATGAGAAGGGGAGCCCCTGATCCACGCTGAGCCTGACCACCTCCTGGGTAAACAAGGGAGAAACCAGCCCTAACCCCATCCTCATGGGTACATAGTCTGGGGCAGTTGCAACACGAGGAAGAGAGGTCCAGGCACTTGCAAAGGCCCTGTGGCTGGTGGGAGCCCTGTATGTCCCAGAAGCTGAAATGCAGGCAGCAGGAGGTGCATCGACAGGCCCCATCGTGTGACCTCTTGCAGGCCCTGCCAAGGAGTTTGCAAGCCTCCTGAGGGCTGCCACGCTCCTGTGTGTGGTTTGTAGGGGACTGTAGTTTTGGCTCCACCTCCGTGCAAATTCCAGCTCTCCGCTCACCTCCACTTTCTCTAAGCCTCAAATTCCCCATCTGGCAAATGGGGGTGATGATCCCTTACGGGACCTGGCCCGGTGCTCAGTGGTTAGGGACCTGGGTTGTGTCTGACTCTTTTGTCAGGTTTGCCACACTGTGTTCTAATTCGTGGACTCTGGATAGCTAGCCTGGCCCAACTGTGGGCTCCTGGGGGCTGCATTTGCAGCCTCCTCCCCTCTGAGCCTCGGTGCCTGGCACAGAGCAGGCACCCAATAAATATCTCAGGATGCGAATAATCAAGGCACCCACGCAGGATAGCGGGTCCACGCTCTGGCTGAAAGACAGACTACTTCTGTGGGTGGGCACATGTGGCCCCCAGCAAGTTCTCAAAAGGTATTAAGTTGAGACCACCTTACCCTCCACCCTCAGCCTTGGTCTGAGGACTTCTCTCAAGCTGAGAGTAAGCGTGGAGACAGTTTTCTTGGGGTTCCGAGCTATGGTTAGTTTTGGCCCTTTGACTGCGAATGACTTTGACCAGCCCGGTCGTCACCTTTACTCACTTGAGGAGGCCCTGGAGAGGACGAAGTTCTGAACACCCACCCCGACCCTGGACCAGCTGCCCAGACCATCAAGGGGGATGGAGTTGACGTGAGAGATTCCCACCAGGCATCTCATGCCCAGAGAGGGGGCAGGCCTGGGCCAGGTGCACAGGGAGACCATGCCAGCGCCTGCCTTGGACTCACCGTCCAGTGCTCTTCCCACAGGGCTGGGCCAGGCTGCAGGCTAGCTGCCCGATTCCTTTTTTGCCACCGAGGCTCACACCAGAGCTTCCCAGATTTGCACCAGGGCGGGGGGAGTAAAGCATTATGTTGAGACCCTCACAGAGTGTGCCAGGAAGGCGGGCTCTGGCCTCTGAGTGGCTCACGTTTCCACCACCCCTTTCAAAGCTCCTGACCCCCTGCGCCTGCCCTAGGAGCTGCGGGAGAGCCAGGGCCAGAGGGAGCCTGAAGCCACAGTCCCGACACCACGGAGCCCCCCAGGCTCTCCCTTGACTTGGCCGAGCGGTGCACCCACCCCACCCCACCCCCCAGCCCCGATGGCTATGGTCTCAGAGAGAAGCTTAATGGAGAAAATCTCATCAAGTACCACTAGCCTTGGCCTCAGAGGCTAACCCAAACCCCCCCATGCCCTGTGACCACGGCCACAACACTGTCCCTCCCTCTCTGACCCACCTCTTCCGAAAGCTGGGCCTGCATCACTCACCTGCAGGGTGCTGGTACCACAAACACCCCGAAAAGCAGTCATTACTGTTAAGAAGCCCATTTTCTGGAGAAAGAACCGAGGCCTGCGGGGTCTAGGTGAAGTGCCCAAAGCCAGCCAGGTGGTGACTGATGATACGTACAGCCAGAATCCGGGGTTCCCACCCCAGCTCCGGTGTGACTGTGTGACCTTGAGCAAGTCACGGCACCCCCTCAGAGCCTCAGTTTCCTCATCTGTGACCTGGGGATGATAAAGGGACAGAATGAGCTCGAGCAAAGGTGGCCCTCGGCACAGAGCACGACACCGTCACCAGTATGATTGTCTGTGGGCAGAGCCCTCCCAGTGCCCTCCAGCTGCTCTTCCATTTGTGGCAGTGGCTCAAGATCTTCCATGGGACCATGTTAGGGCCCTGGAGATGGGAGGTTACATTTGCTGTGACAATGGCTCCAGGAGCTGCCTCCTTCTCTCTCCGGCACACATACCCCAGAGGCCTGAGCACGACCCACCAATCCTCCCAGCCTGCCCTTGAACCTTCTCCCAGGCACCTACTGTGTGTGGGCATAGAGAGGCCCTGAAGAGGAGGACCTGTCCAGTGTGGTCAGGCGTGTGATGGGGGAGGGGGCAGGGTCTAGGGATGCCTTAGGAGAAGAGAGCTAACCTGAAACCCAAAGCTGGAGTAGCAGTCAGCCAGGCAGAGGCTGTGGGGGTGCTCCCGGCAAAGGACACATAGCACGTGCAAAGGCCCAGGGGGCGAGAATGAAACAGAGCTAATTCAAACAATTGAAAAATATTCAGTTTCAGAAGCCAAGAGCTACAGAAAGTATCACTGAAGGATGGAGGTAGAGAGGTCAGCCTGGGTCCGGCCATTCCCCGGCTTATGTTAGTTTCAGTGTTATACTGAGGGTAATGGGGAGCCATGGAAGGTTTTAGGCAGAGGAGTGACACATTCAGAAAAACCTCCCAGAAAGATTGCTCTGGCTGCCCCGAGCAGAAGGGATGCAGGGACAAAGGGAGAAGCAGGGAGACCAGCGGGGTGGCAGGAAGGACCTAAAGGGTAGATATGCTGGACAAGGGGAGGAAGGAGGAGGGGGAAGAGGGTGGACAGTGGGGTGGATGGCGGGGTCGTCTCTGAGGCCACGTGGAGAAGCAGGCAGGGTGGTATCTTCAGCACCCGGGGTCCCACAGCGCCGGCTGCCTCATGGTACAGCCCTGATCCTAAAACCGCCCTCCTCGGCCCCCAGGGGAGCTGTCCTCATGGAAACCAGGGGTCTCTGGCAGGGAGAGGGCCTCATGGGTAAACAGCTGGCAGTCGTGGGGGCCGATCCAAGGGTACAGGGGGCACCACCTGCAGCCAGCAGAGCATCCAAACCTCAGCTTCCCGGGATGAGGCTTCCAGGGCAAAGCGGAGTGAGGAGGGTCTGGCTCCAACCCTGGCGGATGTTCCCTCTGCCTCCGGTTTCCTCCTCTCTGAGACAGACAGATGCAGATGGACAGACTGGCCGCCGGCCCCTGAGGGCCCAGATGGCTGGGAAAACACTGCACGGGGCCTCCACTGATCACAAAGAACGAGGACATGGGGTGGGGCTGTGGGTCCCAGGGAGCCTGTCGTTTGGGGGTTGCCCCACTTATGGGGGGAGTTTCTCACCCCAACCTCAGGCCCCTTTCTGTCCCAAGTGCTGAAAAGTGAAGGTCCCAAAACTCAGGGTCCTCCCTGACCCCCACACCAGTCATAAGCAAGTCCTGTTGGCTCTGTCACCAAATCTGTCCCCTGTCCCTCCCCACAGCCACCCTGAGGTCCAGCCTCTCCATCCCCCCACCCCTCCCCAAGAGGCACACCAGCCTCCTCAGGGCCTCCCTGCCTCCGCCTCCCCCTTCCCGGGGCCTCCCGCTCAGTGCAGCCCCAGGGAAGCCCACAGTGCCTTCAAAGACATGACTGGGTTCATGTCTGACCCCCAGTGGCTTCGCATTGCACCCAGAAGGGCATCGGACTCTGTGCCCACAGCACCAGCCCACGCACGACTCTGCCTCGGTCCCCATCTTCCTTGGTCCCTATCTTCCGTCCCTCCCTCCATCTCACACACAGGCTGCCCTCCTCCCCTCCTCCAGGCCTTTACACTTGCCGTTCCTGATACTCGGAGACCCTCTCCCCAGGCCTTCCGGGCCTCCTCATATTGATCCTTCCGGCCTTAGCCCGCAGGTCATCTCCTCAGGGAGGCACCGGCCCAACCGCATTCACTCCACTGCTTTCCTCCCCATCAGCACAGATTCACAGCGCGTAGCAAGCCTGACCTACCCCGTTCGCGTGCTCTCCGTGTGTGTCGTCGGCTGCCCTGCAGGAAGCTCCCTGTGGAGAGACACTGGGTTCACCTGCGTACCCTGTTGCCCACATGGTATCTGAGTGAATGAATGAGTGAGCGTGTGAATGAGTGCGTGAATGATTGAGAGAGTGAGTGAATGAATACGTGAATGAGTACATGGATGGATGGACGGATGGACGGATGGATGGAACGGCCGCCTCTGCGTTGGGGGAAGAAAACGTGGTGGCCCAGGGCTGTGAAGATACTGCCCTGCCCGCTTCTCCCCCGCCCCTGCCGTGGCCTGTTTCAGAGATGACCCCACCATCCCCCCCACTGTCCGCCCTCTTCCCCCTCCTCCCTCATTCTGGAGGCCCCAGGAGGGGGTGGGGCAGAAAGGAGGCCTCTCTCTGAATCCACACAGCTGCCTCTGAAGGGCCTCCCCTGGAGGTGGGCCTCCACCTGCCTTCCTGACCCTCTCCCACCCTCCCACCCGGCCAGCCACCCGCTGGAACTACTGAAGCCAGAGCAGAGAAAGGACGGGCCCCCCACCTTGTGCAGCAGAGGTGAGTCTAGGGTCCTTAGGCCTGGAGCACCCCTCCCCCCATTCCTTCACCAAGAGGTGGAACAGTGTGGTGCCTGAACTCAGGCAAACAAGGTTCAGAACCCAGCTCTGCCATCGTCAAGCCGCAGGGCCCTGGGCAAGCTTCTTCATCTCTCCGTGCCTCCATTTTCTTGTCTATAAAATGGGGAGAATAACCGTACCTCCCTCACAGGGCCAGAGTGAGGAGTCTGCAGATTCCAGCCCGGCACAAACAGTTGAGCTGGTGTGCACAGCGTGTGGTAAGTGCTCAGTAAATGGCAGCCCCTTGACAGCATCAGCCGAGCTCCTGCCCTGAGCCAGGCCTGGGGAGTCGTGCCAGGTGAAGGGCAGAGGCCTGTGTTTGGAGGCCAAGGCCCTGTTTCCTTTGTGACCAAAAATGCACATCCATCTCCCTTCAGAATCCCCTTGGTGTGGGATGGGCGGTCATCCCTTGGGGTGGGAGCTCCGTGAGGGCAGGGACCACGGCTGTCTTGTTCACTTTGTGGGCCCCACACAGGCCTGGAGCCTGTGAACAAATGCTGAATGCTGAATGAGTGAGTGAATGAATGAATGAATGAGGCCAGAATCCATCTGTCTCCCAAGGCAGCATCCCAAGAGAAGCCCACGTTGGCTCCAACCTCTGTGGGGTCACCAGCCCAACAGCGGAGGTTGCCAGTATTCCCAACGGTTCGGAGGCTTCTAAGAGTCTCTTGACAAAAGGATCAAAGGAAGCAGATGACAGAAGGGCAGGAAATGGCTGCTGGTGGGGTGGGGATGCAGAGGCACCCCAGGCCGGGATGAAAGAGGCACAGGAAAAGGACACAGATGGACCAGCCATGGGGTGGGGGTGGGGGGATGACAGGATGTGGACAGAGGGTCTCAGCCACTTCCCTTTGCACAGAGGATGAACTTGATGGTTTTCTCCTCCGTGCAGGACCCTCCTTTCTGCCCCCAACCAGCAGCATCCAGCCCTGGGCCTGGCACCCAGAGAATACCCAGAAAATGTTTGCTGAATCACCGTGTGCATGTATGCATGAATGATTGCATGAATGAATGAATGAAAGTTTTTGTCAGCTCTTCCTGAGCTTTCCAGTGGTCAAGGAGAGTGGGTCAGTCCAGGGAATTTTGACATACAAGTGCAGAGCAAACCCCTTGTTGTTTCAAGGAGAACATTAACAATAGTTATGACTAGCCAATATTTTATAATAACTATAAATGGAGTATAACTTTTAAAAATTGCGAGTCGCTGTACTGGACACCTGTCACTTATATAATGTTGTACATCAACTACACTTCAAGAAAAAAAGAAAAAAAAAACAACAATAGCTATTATTCCAGCCAGAGCTTACTAAGCACTTACTATGTGTTAGGAGCTCAGTATCTCTGCATTATTTCCCCATGATCTCAGTGACTCCTTTTGCCATACTCTATGAAGCGTTGTTAGTTTCCAGATGAGGAAACTGAAACTCCAGAAGAAGCAGGGAGGAGGTGGGAGTGGAAAAAATAAAAAAGACGCAGGGGCTTCCCTGGTGGCGCAGTGGTTGGGAGTCTGCCTGCCAATGCAGGGCACACGGGTTCAAGCCCTGGTCTGGGAAGATCCCACATGCCGCGGAGCAACTAGGCCCGTGAGCCACAATTACTGAGCCTGCGCATCTGGAGCCTGTGCTCCGCAACGGGAGAGGCCGCGACAGTGAGAGGCCCGCGCACCGCGATGAAGAGTGGCCCCCGCTCGCCGCAACTAGAGAAAGCCCTCACACAGAAACGAAGACCCAACACAGCCATAAATAAATTAATTAATTTAAAAAAAAAAAAAAAAAGACGCAGGATCTTGTTCTGAGCCACCAGCAAGTCAGTGACAGAGCTGAAATTAAAATTAGTCTTTCAAAGTCTCTGAACTCTGCTATCTATCTATCTATCTATCTATCTATCTATCTATTTATTTATTTATTTATGGCTGCGTTGGGTCTTCGTTGCTGCAGGCGGGCTTTCTCTAGTTGCGGTGAGCCGGAGCTACTCTTTGTGAGCCGGAGCTACTCTTTGTTGTGGTGCGCGGGCTTCTCATTGCGGTGGCTTCTCTCGTTGCGGAGCGCGGGCTTTAGGTACGCAGGCTTCAGTAGTTGTGGCACGCAGCCTCAGTACTTGTGGCACACGGGCTTAGTTGCTCCACAGCATGTGGGATCTTCCCGGACCAGGGATCGAACCTGTGTCCCCTGCATTGGCAGGTGGATTCTTAACCACTGTGCCACCAGGGAAGTCCCTGAACTCTGCTCTTAAATACACATTCTTAGGCTGACAGCAAAACGCCCTCTGGGCTCATCCAGCCATTCATTCATTTATTCATTCACTCATTCCGCAGGCAATTACTAGACTCCTCAGCACGCTGCCACACCCTGTGCTGGGCACTAGGGCTATGTCAATGAATGAAATAGGCACAGTCCCTGCTGGCTCAGGACTCCTCGTCTGGAGGGCAGTGCTTCACCCAACAATGAATTCATCATGATTTGGAAAGTGCTGGGAAGGAGAAAGCTGGAATGCAATGCAAAGCCAGCTGACACGCAGGGGATCTGCCCAATCTGGGGGCCTCGGAAAACGCTTAGCGTGCAGACTGCGGGATGGGAGGGCATCGCCAGCAGGGAGGTGTGGACAGGTGGGGGGGCAGGCAAAGTGTGGAATGGATGGAAGAAAATAATAGTCATAATCCCGGTCTGAGTAGGCACCGTTCATTGAGCTCCTCCTCTCCACAAGCACCTTGCATGGATTATTTTATAAATCTTTAACAGTAAGATGGAGAGACGGGTGCCCTTCTCATCCCCACTGTGATTGGAGAGATCGGCTCACGCAGCTGCTAAGAGGCAGAGCCAGGATCTGTCTGATCTGGGGCTCTCAGCTCCTGAGCGTGAACCCAGCCTCTGCAGAACAGAGCCTCCTGACCCATGGCTGGGGGTGAGCTGGACCCGCGGGGGCACAGTGCCCACCGGAGGTCGTGCTCCTCCTCCTGTGTCGCCTACTAGCCCTCCTTGGGCTGAGAAGGGCTTCGTGTCCAGAGGGCAGTATTTAGGGAGGAAATGTCTCTAAGCTCAAACCAGCCAGCGCCGCATTCGGAGGGTGTGGAACGAAGACACCTGCCAGGTCTTCTGCCCAGGCTTTCAGAGCCTGAGCGCTGCAAGGTGGACCCCGGCCTCGAGCCCTGGGCTGGCAGAGGTTGCCATGCTCCGTTGAGGCAG
Source organism: Balaenoptera acutorostrata (assembly GCF_949987535.1). NCBI lineage: Eukaryota > Metazoa > Chordata > Mammalia > Artiodactyla > Balaenopteridae > Balaenoptera > Balaenoptera acutorostrata. The sequence continues at coordinate 118,953,696 of NC_080069.1, forward strand.
CCGTGCAGCAGAGCTGCAAGGCCCCCAATGTCACCCATCTCTCCATGTCCCCAAGCCCTGAAGGCAAGGCCACTTTCCTGTTCTTTCTTTGAAAGGAAAGAGGAGGCCTGAGATCCTCCCCAGCCTGGGCTGTGGGTCCTGAGGGGTTGGGTGGAGGATTGCTGTCTCTCAGTGCTTCTCTCCATCACCTAGAGGATGCAGGGCATGGCATGGAGGCCCCCACGAAGCAGCCAGAGCAGTTCCAGGGCTTGGTTCTCAGCGGGTCTCTGTATCCCTTGGGAAAGTGCAAAGCACTCACCTGTGACACCAGTGATAACAGCGCACATTTCCTGAGCACCAGCCACGTACCTGGCCCTGTGCTGAGTGCTTCCCCCAGAGTACCTCCCTGAATCCTACGTGGCAGAAGCTGCTGACTGCTGCCCAGTATCCATTCTGCCATCTCCCCGTTAGTAACAGAACACCCTCTCCCGGGTTTTACTGAGGCACAGGGCTGCCAGGCTAAATACTACATTTCCCAGTCTCCCTTGCAGCTAGTCATGGTCATGTGATCAGTTATGGCCAATGGGATACAAGAAAGGTGATCTATGCACTGTCCAGCTCTCCCTTAAAAGGGAGGAGCGGTCTCCACCTCCTGGGTCCCCCCCCAACACACACAGGAAAGAATGGGAAGGGGGAGGTGGTGGCCATCTTCCACCTTGTGGATGGAGGCAATCCCCGATGGGATGGAAGAGACAGAGAGAGCCCAGACCCTGGACCGGCTCCCAGCACAGAGCCCCCTAGACTGACATGTGAAGGAAATCGGCTCCTCTCTCCTTTAGCTGCTGTTCCCTGGGTTCTGCTAGAGCAGCCGGGCTGCATCCTAACAGGAGACACGGAGGGTCCCAGAGGGAGGGCCACGTCTGCTGGACAGTGGTGAAGCCGAGACCTGAACTCAGGACAGGAAAGGGTTGACCCGGAGCCTGCACTCAAAGCTACTGGGCTGGACATACTGCTGCACATAGCAGGTGCTCAGTACATGATTTTCAGGCAGATAGATGAATAAATGAATGGGGTGCTTTCTAGGGAGAATCTAACACTGGAAGAACTGATAGCTCTGGGCCCTAAATACTGGTCAGTTTCCCTGATAGGCACCTCAGCACTTACTTCTAATCTCTATGCCCAAAGATGGTCATGGTGGCATTGTCCTCCAGTTTATAAAGAGCTGCTTCACATTCACTGTCACCTTTAACCGTGACCCCCTCCTGTGAGGTCAGCGGGGAAGCAACGTTATTATCCCCATTACAGGTGAGCAGACAATCTCCGCACACGTCACCTGCACATAGTAACCACTTGACACGTGGCAGGTCTTCTCATTCCTTTAACAATGTTTTCTTATTAATATGCTACCACTAATAACTTCTAAAATATCACTTTTAAAGAGGAGTAGGATGTGGGAGTGCATAGGAGAAGCCCACGTGGAGGATTGAGACGTCTCTTCCTCTCTTTGATACCTGTTTCCCCTGGTATAAAATGAGGGAATTGGAGGAGATGGTCCCCTCTCCCTATTCCCATTCCAGTTTCTGCTGCTGTGTACCCCTGGGGTTGGGAGTGGACAGGGTCCCTGGCCACTGAGGGCAGAAGCAGCCCCACAGATGGAGGGCAGCATGCTTCTTCTTGGACCTCTGCTGGCATTTCCCAGCTCACTTCCTGAGCCTGGCTCTGAGTCCTGGGTCACATGTCAGCTCTCAGTGTCCTCATCTGTAAAGTGGGAATGATAGTAAAAGTAAGGACATTGCTTGTATGACTGTCATGTCAATTATACAGGTTTATATATAAAGTGCTTAGCATAGAGTCTGTCTCAGTAAGTGCTCAGTTTATGCTATGGGTATTACGGTTATTTATTGTCAGTTATCACTACTATTATTATTAATCACTATCATGAAGAGCTAATGAGCATTTACAGATGACTGCAAGAGAAAGTAGCACACCTTAATGTCAAAGAAATGGCAGCTCTGCTGGAAGGCCAAGGGCTGGGGGCTTGGTTCCGTGCCCCTGGGTGCCTCTCCAGGGTCTGTGGGTTCCCAGTCTGGGCACCTTAACCTGTGGCTACCTTCTCTCTCTGTTAATTTTTCCCATCTGCCCCGCTTGGGCAGGTCAGTTATGTTAAGAATGGAAATTCCCAAAGTCTCAACATTGAAAAAGATCTCAAGGTTGCCTCAGCCAATCCTTTTCCTGAGTCATGGTTCTGTACATACATACAGACATATGCCCTACTTGTCCTTGAATACCTCCGCAGGTGGGGCACTCACTACCTACAAGTCTGCCCTGACAATTAGACAGTTTATCTTGTGAGACAAAACAGACCCCTCTGGGTGACCTCCCTTAGTTCTGCCTTCTGGGTCTTCCCAGAATAAGTCCACACCCTCTGCCCCAACTAGCTCCTCAGGCACCAGGAACAGAGGCCACTAAATCAGCTCCTCCCCACCTGACACCTCCTCAGTGCCTTGATCACCCTACTGGAGCAGGAGAGGGTTAGGCTGCGTTTGCACAGAGCACTGGCCCGGGGGTGCGGGGGTGGGGGGGGGGGAATCACATGATACAGTCCTGCAGATAGCCCAGGGAGCCACGCTGGCCTGCAGTGCCAACCTGCCTGCCTACCACCAGCCCTGGTTCCCTCCTCTTGCTGGCCTGGCCCTTTCCCTTTTGTACCAGAACTGCAGGCAGAGAAAAGGCAAAGATTTGCCTGAAGCAAATACATCAAATCCTTCTGCAAACACGCATTCCCCAGAACACTGACTCCAAAGATACCAGGGAGAAGAGGCCTACTTGATTAGATTTCTTTGGGGTCTGTCACCTAATTTTGTTGCACATCTTAGCCTGAGGTCCCTGCAGTGACTGTAGCGTGTTTGATTTCTCCAAGCCATTCATAGGCAGTGTATAAAGTCTCATCTAAGGATTTTCTCACGAGACCCTTGTAAATTACTGAGGCCAGTGGTCCTGCAGACGGCTCTCCTATTCCAAACTCCTCGTTCCCCAGTGCTTTGTCCCTCTGCAAGTCACTTGGCCTCCCCTGGCCTCAGTTTCTCCATCTGTAAAATGGGGACAATAATTGTCCCTACTTCTTAGGGCTTTTGTGAGTGTCCAATCAGGTCAACTATCTGAAGCCTCAGATCCAGTCCCAGGCACACAATAGGCCTTTAGTAAGTGTTAGAAACAATTAGCTCTCAGCTGGAAGGTGAGCTTGGTGCACAGGTAAACCTGTCCAGAATTAGGGGAGATGAATCGCCTTTGTGAGAGGAGCTTGGTCGAGACACAGCATTTTGTGCTTTCTGGCCCCTGGGTCAGTGAGTCTCAAACTTTACTGAGCTTGAGATGCACCTGAGGGAGTTTTAAAATGCAGAGTCCCAGGCCCTGTGCTCAGAGAGCCTGATTCAGTAGGTCTGGAGGGACCCAGGAATCTGCAGTTTAACAACCTCTCCTCTGTCCCTAACACCCCATCCCCTCCCTGAGCTGGGAATAGACGTTACCACTAAATTCACTTTGACAGCCTGCACTGTGCAGGGAGCTGGAAATGCTTTGCCGAAGGAGAAGGAAACAGCCCCTGCCCCTGGGAGCTTACCACCTAACAGCGGGTGTTCCTTGGCGTCAGTTGAGAAGCCTGGGTTCTGGAATGAGCAGGTGCAGCTGTGGGAATGGAAAGGTTAGAAGAGACCTACTTCCTGGTACTGTGTGGTTGTTGTCACAAGACAGAAAGTCTCCTAGGCTGGAGCCCTGGGGCATGAAGGCCTTGGGACGGAGGGCACGGGCTGGTCTGGAGGCAAAGGCTGCTTTCCCTGACCTTGCCTGGGCTGGACCCATGGTGGGGACAGGTGAGATATGACACAGAGTAGATGAGGCAGTAAGATGGTAAGTGAGTGCACTGAGGCAGTTCAGGGTGTTGCCTGTAGCATAAGACCTGGGCTGGAATCCCAGCTGCAGCGGCGTTCTTTTCAGCTGTGTGACCTTGGGCCAGCGACTTCCCTCTCTTAAGCTTTGTTTCCACCTCCGCGAAGGAATAATTGTGTCCCCCACCTACAGTGGCAGTTTACCAAGAAACTAATGAAGCTTCAGGTTCAGGGACTCTTGTCAAGGCCCCGGGCTTAACTATGTATTCATAACTTTGCATTATTTTTCTTAAACAGGGTCCCCAAGATTATAAAAGCTTCAGGCCCCACAAAACCTGGATCTGTCCAGGTCCACCTAATACAGCTGCTGTAAGATTTGGTGAGAAGACAGTAAACCCCTTGGCAAGCCTGAGTCTGAAAACAGAAGACTCCTTAGCTCCTGGGCCTTGGAAGGAAAACATACTGACATACTGAACAGGGGAGTCTGAGCCCCACGCCTGACAGTCCCTTGTCCCCATGGCCTCAGGGCTCCAGACCTTTCCAGCCCAGATGGGAAGCAGGGAGGAGCAGGTTGGAAGGAGAAGGGGGGGACATGGGGAAGGGAAGAGGCTTTGGAGGAGGGAAGGACGTGGGGAGCAAGGAGATTCCACTGAGGCACATGCAGACCCCTCTAGCTGCCTTATGCACTAGCCTTTGAAGGGCCAGGCTAGTAAGAAGCCTGCCAGAGGTGAGAGCCCTGGGCAGAGGCCTTGGCTTTGACTTGGCTGTGATAAGGACCTTTCAGTGTCTGAAACCAGGGAAAGATGCAGGTTATCCAGGACCCACAGATGGGGACAGGGGAGAGGGAAGGATATTGGGGGCCTTGGCATATTCCTCTCAATGTGAAGAGAGGAGCCCCCCCCACACCCCACTCTGTGCCAGGCCCTGCCCACGTGCCCCATTTTACTGAATCCTCACACGGCCTCCTTCAGGCTCTCGTTCTGCTCTTCTCCATCCAGCACATGAGGAAGTGGAGACTCAGAGAGGGCAAGTCCCTTGCCAAAGGGCACACAGTTGGAGAGAATACGGTACAACCAGGAACTGGACCCAGCTCTAACTCCAGATTCCTGCCCTTAACCCTCTCCTGCCACCGGCCACACTAGGCTCTGGGCACAGTGGCACGTAATGGGCTCGCAATAAAGATGGGAATGAATGAAGTAAGAAAGGAAAGAATTCACAGGCCGGGCTCTTCCCACGCCACCCACCCCATCCCCAGCCAGCTCTTTCCAACCCAAGCCTCCCGCTCTCCACCCCTCTCCCCAATCTAATTGGGTGGTATCTCAGCTATCTTGCTTCTGCGGATTCCCCCGCGCTCCTCCTGGAGCCCACCCCGAGGCAGCTTTCTCACAACAGGGCCCTCAGAGTGGGGACGCCTGCCGACCCCCGAGGCCCAGCGGGAGAGCCGCGACCTCCCGGGGGGGTGGTCTCAGCAGCCGCTCTCCCCCTCCCCGGCCTCACCCGCCCCTCCCCTTCCCGGGGCAGCTGAATAATTGATTCGCCCATAAATAATTGATCAGTGTTGCGGGCGCGCCCTCTGCCCCCAGGGTGCGGGGGTTCCCCAGCAGGGTTAGGGGAGCCGGGCTGGGCTGGGGGGACGGGGACCACGGAGCTGAGCGGGTCCGGGGGCGCAGTTTCGCTCTGCGGGCCTTTCTCTTTCTCTCTCGCTCCCTCGCGCCGGCTTTTTCCCTTTTTCTTTTCTCCTTTTTTTCTTTCCTGGAGCGGAGCCCGGCGCCAGGAGTCTGGAACCAGCTTGACAAGCTTTTGAGTTATGGAGGGGGGAGGGGAGGGGAGGGAGCGGGCGGGCGGCGCTGGGAGGGGAGGGGGGGGCGCCACAGCGGGTGGGGGCGGGGCGGTGGGCTCCGGCGGGCAGGGGCGCGCGCACCCCCATTGGGAGACCCTCCCCGACTTTGGGCGAAGGTTGTTAGAGGGTCTGATGGTGGCGGCCGGGAGGGGGGCGGGAGTGGGCGGCGGGGCGCGGGGGTGAGTCATGCGGCGGACCCGGCGAGCAGCCCGGCTGGCGGAACGAGCCCGGCTTTAGAGCCGCAATAAATGAGGCCCGGGGAGGGCGGCGGGGTTTACACGGCCTCGGGGGCCGCGGCCTCCCCCGCCGAGCAAGACATTCCTTTCCGCTGAACTGGGCGCCTGGGCCCGCGCCGCTGCCGCGCCCTGCACGCATCGCCCTCGGCGGCCTGGCCCCGGGTGGGGAACGGCGCCCGGCCGGGGGCGGGGGTTGTTGGGGGGGAGACGGGGGGAGCGGGGAACAAGGCCTGGGGTGGCCCCTTTTTCCCCCCTGCGCTGTTCCCGGGAGCTCACTGAGGCCTCAGCTGCCTGGGAGGGAAGGGATCGGTTTGCCCATTTAAGGGGTGGGGGACCTGAGCCCAGTGAGGCTCATCACTGCGGCAGGCCGCTCAGCTGCCTGGCCGGGGTGTCTGATTCCCCCCCACCCCGCCCCATTCCTTTGCCCAAGGCCTGAGACTCTCCCTTCACCCCTCTCCCCCGGTCGTGACTTTGGGTCTGCTGACAGCCCTGGGGTCTGAGGGCCAGGCACACTGTAGGCGCACCTTAGCCACTGGCTGAGTTTGACTGGGGCGCTTTTCCAGGGACCCCGGAGCGCAGTGAGCAAGCCCGTGCATCTGACCTCACAGTGTCAGACGCCCACAGCCCCAGGGCCGGGCAGGGGTGGGAGGTGTCTGGAATTACTGGTTTACCAGGACTGGTTGTAGGGAGAAGTTTCCAGACCCCTTGAGGTCTCCAGGGGGACTCAGTGTACCACAGGAGGACACTCTTAGATGCTAACAGAGACCCCAGGGCCAAGCAGGCCTTCCCCTGGACTGCAGCTTGTGGTCGAGCCGTGGTTAACTTCTGTGTATCGAAGTTTCCTTTAGGGGCCCCTAGTGTTTCCCCCCACCCCAGCCACCCCTGGACGCCTCCCAGCCCTGCCTGCTCCCAGCCAGTTAGTGACCTGCACCCACTGGGTTCCAGAGTGTCACAGGTTTGGCCTCAGCTTCCAGCTGTGTAGCCTGGGGCAGCCGCCTTCACCACTCTGATCCTCTCCTGCTCACCTGTGAGATGGGTTAGTAACAGTGCCAGCCTCGCCTGGGCTCTGGAAGATTCCGTTAGGCCATGCCAGTCTTGACTTAGCACAGGATCTGGCACACAGCGCTCAATACACAGTCACTGTTGTTGGAGCTGGTTGTTTATTACTACTGTTATTTCTGAAGGACTCACCAAGGCCTAGCGAAGCCCCCCTCCCTGTCCTCCTAAGCAGAGCCGTGAGAACGCTGATCCTCGCCTCGCAGCAGCCTGGCTTCTCCTCCCCAACCCCCATGAGCCGAGTGTCGAAATCCTCCCAGAGAAGCTGCTGGGCAGAAATTTCCAGTCTCCCTGGCAAAGCTGGGAAGAGTTTGGGTGTGGCTCAGAGACGCAGTTGGGCAGGCTCTGCGGGGCCAAGGCTGGGGAAGGGCCCCCAGATGATCTTCAAGAACTGGGAAGCACCCCCAACCCTGGGCTGCGCCTGGCCTCCATCTCCAGCCCCGGTGCTGCTACAGCCCAGGCAAGAGCCCACTGTCCTGATGGTCATGAGGGCTGGGGCAGGAAGAATGCTGGCCATACCCCTCCTTTGGCAAGCCCCTGTACCGCAGGAGTCTGAGTGAGCGCCCCTGGAAGATGGGATAACGGGGTCACTGTGTGAGCATCCCACAAGTGGGGGCTCTTTGCTTTATTGACTGTCCCAATCGTAGGGGCCACCGGGCCTCCAAGAGGCCCACTTTGCTGATTCCTTGACCACCAGGAGGACCAGAGGTTCTGATCAGGATGGTGGGTCTCACTGGGGCTGTGGGGAAGTGGCCGGGGGAACCCACCAGGGACCTGGCAGACAGACTGATCCTTGCTTTGCTCACAGGGCTGTGTGACCTGGGGTCACAATTCAGCCTCTCTGTGAGCGTCACTCATCAGCGGGAAGTCAGGCGCACTGCAGTAGGAAGAGATGGGAGTTGAGTCCCTGCGCTGCCCACAACTGGATGGGTGGCCTTGGGCAAGTCTGAATGAGACTGAATAGGACTGAATAACTCGAATGAGTAGAACATGTCGCTCTGCTTCAGGCTGATGTTGGGTGTTTTACATACATTGTCATCTCACTGTTACTCTTGGAGGGAGGTTTTATTATTGACTTTATCTTCCAGATGAAGTAACTGAGGCTCAGAGAGGTCAATTCACTTTCTCAAGGACACACAGCTAGGAAATGAGAGAGTCAGGATTCAAACCCTGATCTGCTGGCTTGGAGCCTGAATCCCTAAAGAAAAAGCAAGTTGAATGTTTTCAAAAATAAAACATTTGAAGCACCTACTATGTGTAAGACATCGAGGTAGGTGGCAACAAAATTAAGAATGGGGTGGCGGAGCCTTCGAGAAACTCATAGTTGAGTGAGAACACACGACTCCAATAACACTCTTGTGAAAGTTACATGCGAAAAGCACCACCATAAAAGAACCTCCGGGGCTTCGGGGCACCAGGAAAGAGGTAGGGGGCAGGGAGGGCAGGAGCTGGGGGAGGAGGCCCAGAAACAGGGAAGCCTGGTTTGCAGCAATGAAGAGGAATTTTGGTGGAGGCTCTTTGCAAGGGCAAAGGCATGGCAGCCTGAGAGGAGGTAACACACTCGGGGTGGTGTTGCTAAAAGCCTTAGAAAAGCTACCTTTGCTGTATAAAGGTAGGGAGCCACCGAAGGTCTTTGAGCAGAGGTGGATATCATCCTGTGGGAGATGGAGAAAGACAGTTCTGTAGGCAGAGAAATGTCCTGGAAACATACAGGCAAAAAACTAGAAGGATAGGTGAGGATGTACTGCATGAACTTTTGCAGCACTTCCTTAAAAAAATTTTTTCTTTTGCCTGTACAGGTATGTCTATTCCAAAAAAAAAAAAAAGAAAGAAAGAAAGAAGGAAAGAAAGAAATTTGCAAAGGAAAGAGCCGGGAGACAGAGACATAGGAGATTGCAGCGGACTGAGCCAGGATGAGTGGGTCCAGGCCACCTCTGACTGATGGCTTTCCGGCGATTTGAGTGATGGGCAATCTGGCAGCACCTTCTCAGAGATCTATAGGTGAGGCCAGAGGCTGTAGGGCTTGGAGACCCTCCTGTTACCTAGAGCCTGAGCCTCCCCTGACTGATGGCTTCAGCCTGTCCCTACTCGCCCCAGAAGACTGTCCTCACCAAACTCATCCCCACTGTGGGACAGAGGCTGAGCCTTAAATCCCATTCTGGGCTATATGGGGACAGTTATCCCAGGGGCCTCCCTCTGTCCTTGAGGACAGACTGTCCCATGTAGGAGCACCAGGCACTGTGCTAGGTGCTTTACGGGCAGTGTCTCTTAATCTGAATACAATCCAGCAAAAAAAAAAAATGTTGTTCTCCCCATTGGACAGATGGGGAAATAGGGCTCAGAGTCTTGCCCAAGCTTCACAGTGGTGGGGGTAGTGTGAGTCTCACCCAGGGTGGGCTCACCCAGGAGTCCCGACCACTAGGCTGTACTGCCTCCAGCTCTTTAGGAGAAAATCTATCCCTCTGGTCTCCCCAGATCTCATGCCTTTGGCCTGCTCTGGTTCCCGGAAGAGGGGCCGCAGTCATCCCTCTGAGCCATTCCCACTGCCTGGGATGCTTCTCCTCCCTTCTCCCCACCATTCACAGGGCGAACACCTACTTGACCTGTGGAGCCCAGTGATACCATGACTTCCTCTCCAGAGATCCCCAGACTGTACCTCCTGTCCCCTTATCTATGTTCCCATAGAGTTCCCCAGGAGGGGAGGAGAAAACTCAGGGGATATGGCTGGGAGATGAGTTCCAGCCCAGCCCCCTGTGGGCGGAGAGGAGGAAACAGCTGGTTCTGGGTGCTCAGAAGGGCAGGACTGGGGCAGGGTAGATGTGAGAGGGAGGAAGGCCTTGCCTCACCCAGGGAAAGACGGATTGGCCAGGCCCTGGGATTGGTTGAAGGAGAAGGACACATTCCAGAAGGAGAGGGAAGCAAAGATCCAGGCTGCCTAGCCTGGTCTGCCCCGCTCTGCCTTAGCCCCAAGAAGACAGCCCTTTTCTGCCTGGCCCTCCCAGTGTGTGTGCACGCGGACCTCTGTGGCTAGGCTGGGGGTGGGAAACTGTCTCCTGTGCATAGGTACCCTAGACCCCCACCCCAAGTGAGCCTGAGCACAGAAAACCCCCTCTTAGAGCCCAGAGACCTCCACCCCAGGGTGGAGATGACCAGCACCGGGAACAGAGTGGCATGGGTTCCTCCTACACTCAGAGAATCCCCAGTGCCGAGAACAGTAACTGGTACACAGTAGGCACTTAAGCATCAGTTGGATGAACAAATGAATGAATGAATGAATGAGTGAGTGATTGCCTGACCCCAGGCCCAAGGAGGAGGGCCAGGAGCCTTGAAGTCTGTCGGCCTGCTCCCTTGTGAAGCAAGACCTCCTGCGTCCTGTTGAGCCCCTCATGTGCCTGGGCTGGGGGCCGGGGCGGGGTGCATGGGCAGGCTTCAAAGGAGGGGGAGGCAAGTTGGGGGGCTGGGAGCACCACGGTGAAGCAGCCATGTTTCTGGGCCCTGGCAGCACCGGCGGTCCTGAAGAACTTTCAGGAACCCTCGGATCATCCCAGAGGGGACTCCCCACAAACAGTTCCACAGGGGGCAGCATGGCAGGGTTGTTAAAGCCAGGGGCTGTGGACTTGGACATCTCTGGGCTCCAGCTTCACCCTTCACCTGCTAGACCAGTGCCTCAGTGTCCTTGTCTGCAAAGGGGCCTGATGGAGCCCCTGCGGCACAGGTTTGCTGGGGAGAGCACGTGAGAGGTGCCAGCTCAGCACCTTCTGTCTGCCATGTTGTAAACAACGGCACAGGAGAGCAGGGAGCAGAAAGCACCCAACACCCAGGCCCTGGGTTCTGGGCCCTCCATGCCACTCACTAAGCGGGTGACTTTGGACAAGGCCCAGCCTCTCCCCAGGCCTCAGTTTCCCCATTGTACAGTCAGACCCTTCCCCCAGCCCCAGCCCAGACTGTGCACACGGCTGCCTCCCCCAGACTTACACACAGCCCTTGGGATTGCTCAGAGAAACACAGGCGACGCTCACACACACACACACAGGCCCTCACACAGGCTTACACGTGTGTCTGCAGGCCCATGCTCCCTCGGGCACACACGTTCACACAAGCGGACACACAACCACACTCATACGCGTTTACACTTCGACCCCGCAGGCTCATCCCACCCTCCCACTCCGCCCCCCACGCCGCGTTCAGGTCCTCCCCACCCGGCCCTTACCCTTGCCCACGGCACCCACACCCGCTCACACTCATGCTCACTCACACACACACCCCCCAAATCGGCTGTGCACCAACTGTTGGCGCGGGCGGGGCTGGGAGCGGGAGGGAAAAAAGCCCACGACTCAGCCGGGGAAGAGGGGTGCGGGGGTGCGCAGGCGAGGGAAATGACAGCCCGCGGTCCCCCTCGAGTCCCGGCTCATGAATATTAATGCAGCGGTAATTAAAATGCAGGGACGCAGCAGGATGGATGCGGCTGCCTCCGGAGCGCTGGGGAGCGCGGCGTCTTAGCAGGCGGGTGGAACCCGCTCCTCGCCGGCAAGCGCGGAATCGGGCTCCAGGGCCTGGATCCCGGGCCGGGGGCTGGGAGCGGGGGGCCGGGGGTGGCGGGGTCGGTATTTTTCGGCGCGGCGGAGCGTGACGACCCCGCGTTCCCCCCGCCCGCGCCCTCCCGCGCCCTGCCCTAGGCCGGGCCGCCCGCCAGGCCGCCGTTTTCCGGAGCCGGCCCCCTCCCGCCCTCGCGGCCCGGTGATGTCATCTGCACAAAACTTTCCGCTTCCCGGCCGTCTCGGGGCCCTGAGTCATCACCGCCCCCGGCCCGGCCCGCGCCGTCTGTTTGTGCAGAGCTAAGCCCCGCTGGACCCCGCCTGACGTCAGGCTGGCCGGGCCTGGAACCGCGTGGGGCCCCTGAGCCCCGCGCTGCGGGCCGCTAGGGGCGGGGACAGCACTCCTGGAGGCTGTGGAGTAGGCCGCCTTGAAGGGCACACACTGGGGTTCCAGGTTCAAACCCGGAGTCGCCTTATGCGGGTTGCTTGACCTTGGGCAAGTCCTTTAGGCTCTCTGGACGTCGGTCTCATCTGCCACTTAGCAGGTGCTCAACAAATCTTCCCAGACTCAGTAAGCGAATTGCACAGCTGGGTGACCCCAGGCCCAGAGGTGGAAAGAGACTCACCCAAGGTCACACGGCACGTGGGCAGCAGAGCTGGGTTTCGGGGCCCAAGTCCTTTCTGCCTTGCCGAAGGCTCTTAGCCACCTGCAGTTGAGGGCCGTTTCCGCATCTGCTGGGAAAACCGGCTGCATACATACAAGGTGGGGGAAGGGGGCGCATTCTGCAGCAGGTCCGCCTGGGTTTGAGTCCTGGCCAGTTTTCTCATTTCTAAAGCACGACTGACAATCTAGCAAGAAATAAGAAAAGGATAAAATATATAAGAAAAGACCATGCAGTGTGAAGGCTCTGGGGCAGCTGTTAGCGCATGATCCAGATTATGAACCTACCGCAGTCAGGTGAGAGGGCCATTTTGGAGTCCGGTCACCTGGGTTCAAATCCTGGCTCTCGTCCCCCACCCCATGCCCTCCTCTGTGCCCTCAGGCCAGGTACTAACAGCTGAGCCCTGTGCCAGGGCTGCCATCTTCCGCATCTCCGGCCTCCTGGGGTGCTGCGAAAGCTTGTTAGCAAATGCCCACCCCACCCTTCACCAGAGATACACAGACTGCACTGAAAACATGGACAGTTCTTAGGCTCTTTCTTGGGTCTTTGACATATAATCTCGGGACCCAATTTATAGACGAGAAACTAAGAACCTTCTGGTTACTGCTCTCAGCGGCTGAGCCGGGATTAGGCTCAGGTCCGGGATCCCAGACCACACAGCTTCCCAGATGCGCATGGCCGTGGCTCTGGCTGTTCCGCAAACGCAGCCCCACCTCCACCCAGCATATCTGCCCCTGGTCCAGGCCCGCCCCCACCCCCCACCCCACCCCTGGCCTGGTCAGTGCGGCTGAACCCTCTCGGCGCACCCCCCTCCCCCCCAACTCCCACCCGCACTCCTGCCCAGCACACCCTCGAGCTATCAGAGAAAGAGACCCGCCCTACCCGTCCCCCAGCCTCCCTGGAACTCTTTCAAGTGCTCCAGTGCTCTGGGCGCCCGCTTCTTGCCTAGAGGCCTTTGCATGTGCTGTTCCCTCCCTCTGCCCGGAACACCTCCTCTGCTCCCCCGTTTTCCTGGTTAACATCTCTGCCATCTCTCCTTAGCTCTTCCCCTGGGGAATGTCCCAGTTTCCACCACCCCACAACACACACACCAGCACACAGGCACAGACACAGAGGCACACACGCTTGCGTGTGTACACGCTCCATATGCCATAGGCCGCAGACGCACCCCCCACCCGTATCACACAGACCATTCAATGTGCACACCTTACATACCCTGACCACACAATAAACGCACACACTTTCACACACACACCTTTCAACAGTGGTGCCCCTCCTCGGGGCTCCTACAGACTCTAATCTTGCTTCCCCGCCATGGTATTTACCCTCCCCACTCCGGTGAGGGCAGGGACCCATCCTTCTTCTCCTCCATTCCAGCACAGGGCCTTGCACCAACTCTTGCTCAGTTAGTGCCTGGACCCCTGACCCCCTCCCATGGCCAACATTGTCCCAGTCCCACCTCCATCGAGGTCCTCTCAAGTGAGTGCCTGCCCCCATTTGTGCCAGGAGCTGACCTCACTCCCGGTAGAGTCGCTCCAGGCCTGGCTCTCTCACCTGCAGGTCACACACACTTACCCGGGCTTTGGCCAGCCGCACTCCCACCCAGACCACAGCTACTGGAGAGGAAGGACAGTGTCTAGTTGCTCCCCGTCCCCACCCCCTCTCACCCCCACCACCCCTCCAGGGCCTCAGGAATATTTGGTGACTTGAACAGCACCAGAGCCTTGAGGTCACTTCTCTCCAGAGTCTCAACTTTCTCATCTGTAGATTGGGGTCACGCTGAAAGTGCCTTGCAGAAACTCAGAAGTGTCAGAGTGGATGTTATTTCAGGGCTACCGGGTTCCTGCTGGGCCGAGTTTGTGAGTGAACTGAGCTTTGGGAGGTGCAACTCATCCCCTATGTGAGCCCTTCCCCAACTGAGTGTCCTGGTCATGCCCTTCCCTTCTGGCAAACTGGGTCCCTGGGACACTTTGTGCCAAGTCCTGGGGGTGGGGTGTTTGCTTGGGGTTCCTGACAAGTAGCTTGTAGAGCTACTTGTAGAGAAGGAGGGTGGGCCTCTCCTGGAGAGTGACGAGAGTCAGGAGAATAAGGAGGGGAGAAAGGCAGATGCGGGGAAGGAACTGAGTTGTGCGCTTTCTTCAAGGAGATGGGGAAGATGAGCCTAGAGCCTCACAGCATCCACCCTCGTCCCCACGGCCCTTTGGGTGTTAGGGCCCCTCCCTTGGCCCAGCAGGAGCCCAGCAGCTCACCTGAGCTCAGGTTCAGGGTGGCATGCACCACCCCATAGGCAGAGATGGAGAAACAGAGGCCAGAGCAGGGAGAGGACTGGCCAGGGCACACGGAAGGCACGGTGGTGGTGGGGGGGTGGGGGGCGGAACGGCCACATTCTGCTCTTGGAGTCACTTGTATTTTCATTCACTGGGGTTCACTGGTACCTCCATGTGCCTGGCATGGAATTACGTCCTGGGTACATGGTGAGGAACGAATCAGCTGCTGCCCTCATGGAGCTTAGAGTCTAAGAAGTGAATACATGAAGGCAGCATGAGAAAAGCGGGAAAGGAGCTTTGCTGGGATGGTGAAGAAGGGGCACTCATGCTCATTTATAAACACTCCCTTACATTGGGAATTCCCTGGTGGTCCAGTGGTTAGGACTTGGCACTTTCACTTCCGTGGCCCGGGTTCAATCCGTGGTCAGGGAACGAAGATCCGCAAGCCAGGCGGTGCGGCCAAAAACAAAAAACAAAACCAAAAAACCACTCCCTTATGTGGACTTACATTTGTGTCCCAGAGTTTCTTCCAGAACTTTTCTTATCACTTCACTCATACTCATTCTGTCTATGAATGTGTTTGGTTTTTGTTGTTTTTTTGGCCGCACCGCGCAGCATGTGGGATCTTAGTTCCCCGACCACGGATCGAACCTGAGCCCCTTGCACTGGAAGCGTGAAGTCTTAACCACTGGACCACCAGGGAAGTCCCTACGAATGTGTTTTGAACACCTTTGCCTGAAGCAGGGGGCAGAGTGATTAAGAGCAAAATCCAGACTCCTCCTCCTGGCTGTGTGACTTTGGGCAAGTCACTGCCCCTCTCTGAGTCTTCATGTAGTGTCCTCCTCTGGAAAATGGGTATATATCCCACAGGGCTGTTGTGATGAGCCCCTGAGATGTGGTGAAGTGTCCCCTCTGGCATGGGGACCCAAGCTTGAGTCTATTCCAAGTGCCCCCTGGGCATGACTGCTGTGCTCAGGCCCCCTGGACCGCTAGCCTCCTGTCTCTGCCTGAACCCCAGTACCTGGCAGCTCAGCTTTTGGAGGGTATGTGCAGTCCCTGTGAGGGGGAGGCCCAGCACCAGCTGGCCATGATGACAAGAAAATTTGGTTACCCAGCCGAGTACTCCGGGCTCCTGCCTGTCCGAGGTGGAACGTTTCAAATAGAGATGAGTTCTAGAAGCACAGGGTCAAGTTGGTGAGGGGAGCCATGAGCCCTGCCTCCTGCCTCTGGGGCTCACTGATTAAAAAAGGAAAATTGACCACAGCTTCTAAGTACTGACCACCCCCACCTGCCTTCCCTAACTCACACCCAACTGTTCTCCATCCATTCAACTCCTTGGGCATCACCCATAGGACCCCCACAGAGAGCCTTGTCCTGAGACCTGGGGACGGGGCCTGAGAGCAGGTACTCACCAAAGGGCAGATCATCAGGGGAACTTCCCAGGAAGCGTCATGAGACCCCAGGGTGTCAGCCTAGAAGAGAGCTCAGGGATCACAACTTTGGCAACCCTATGTTGCACAGACAGAAAATTTTCAGCTCAGAGAGGTAGAGACACTGGCCCAGGGACCCACAGCAAGGTACTGGCCCAGCTGGGACTAGATGGGAAGAGGGAGGTGGTTGAGCTTTGGAACTCAACTGCCCAGGTTCAAATCTGGGCCTGTTGCTTGCCAGCTGTGAGCCTAAGTCTCTGAACCCTCTGTGCCTCAGTGTTCTCATTCTGTAGAATGGGAAGAATAATAGTTCCTATTTCAAAAATGGCTGTGAGAAATAAGCATACACTATGAATAAAAACAGGGCTTGGTATACAGTGTGCAATGGATACTGTCATTCTCAGTTTCCTGATTTCTTTTTTTTTTTTTTTTGGCTGCACCTCTCGGCTTGCAGGAGCTTAGTTCCCTACCAGGGATTGAACCTGGGCCCCATCATTGAAAGTGCTGAGTCCTAACCACTGGACCACCAGGGAATTCCCGTCAGTCTCCTGATTTCTAGCCCAGTGCAGACCCATCTGTCCAATGAACTTTCAGTGTCACCTACTCTGGGCCAGTCACTCTGCCAACATTGAAGATGGAGCACTGAACAAGACAGTCCAAGTCTGCCCTCCTGGCACCTACAGTCCAGATGCGAAACACCTGAAATGGGTAACTCCAGAGAGAATCAGCTCATTACGGTGTCACTTCTGCTGATCCGGGGATTCAGGCAGGGTGCCATGGAGAGGGGACTCTTAAGCCGAGACTGGCAAAATGAAGAGCAGAAAGCATGGTTCTAGGCGGGGGGAATGACGTGCCTGCAACCCTGGGGCAGAAAGGACATAAAGCTGTCCAGACTGGAGAGAAGGTCCAAATGGCTGGATCTTAGAACCAAAGGTGATGGGAGGCGAGGAGAAGCTGAGGGGAGCCAGATATCTGGAGCCTGGGAATGCTACTTTGAAAGCCTGGAGAGCCAGAGAGGGAAGGAAGTGATCAATCATGCTTGCATATTAGAAAGATCTGTCTGGGGACATAGAGGGCAGACTGGGCAGGGAGGTGAGCAGAGAGTGGGAGCTGGGGGCCCAGCCCGGATTGGGGCAGGGGCAGTGGGCACAGGGTGAAGGGAGCTGACTTCTTGAAGTGGGAAGCTCCTTAGGTCTTGGTAAGTATTGGGCTTGGGGGTTGGGGAGAAGGAGTCGGCGATGGCACCTGGGAACTGGGCAGGGTCAGATGCGTGGCTGGAAGTGATGGTCAGGAGCAAGTTCCAAAAAGAGGGGAAGCGCTGCATCCAGCTTGGGCCACCCCAGTCTGCAGCAGCGCCCGGGGACCACAGCGGTGTCCTCAGACCCGAGTCCCAGTCTAGAGAGCGGCACTCTGGCCCTTTTCTGATTGTGCCTTTCCTCATGGGGCAAGGAATCTGTGATCTGGGCACCTGAGACCATGGAATTCCCTGCTCAGTGGCCCCCCAGCCCACTTCCTGGGTCCATCCTCCTGGGGGTGGTCTGAGCTGCCTGTTTGGGTACCCCTAATCCCTAGGGGTGGCCAAGAGGTGGCTGTTTGCAATGGGAGTGGGCAGAGTTTACTCATGCAGGCTGGAGTGTCAGCACCCAAGCACGTAAAGCCCCTCATGGAAAAGAGCAAAACCTGCGCAGAAAGGAAAGAGGGGCTGAGTGGAAACCGGAGGCCAGGGCTGTCTCTCCTCATGCTGCCACTTCCAGCACGGACCCCAGGAGTCTGCGACTTCTAAATACAAACCCAGCCTTCCAGGTGTGTTTGTCCTTAGGAAGGTGTATTTGTCAAGGCAGGAGGACAGAACATATTTTATTTAGCAGTTCGCGAGCTTGATTTATAACTTGTAAATACTTAGACACAAGGTATGTGGGCCTTTGCTTGCACTCCTGCCCTCCAGTGCTGCCCGGAGAGGAGCAGCCTCCTGGGCTCCACATCGGCGTCGGCTGGCTGACCCTGGACCTGGAGGGCGACCGCAGGGGACGCTTCAGGCTTCTTCAGAGCTCCCAGACCCAACTTCGCGTGCCCCCACTGCACATCCATCCTCTGTCTTTATCCGAGGGTCCTCCTGCCTCCCCCTTTGAATGTTCACCTCCAGCCCCTCCTGCTCCAGGAAGCCTTCGCTCCCTGGAGGCCATGGCTCTCCAGCTTGTCACTGGTGTTATTAGGTCACAGTGGCTCCTCGTGCGTGGTCTGACTGGCTGGGGATGTGAGTCCTGTCCCTCCTGCGGGACCAGGAGCTCCGAGAAGCAGCACCTCCCAGCAGAAACAGTATCTTGCATTGGGTAGGAATCCAGGCTCAGAACGCACACAGGCTTGGGGTCAAATCCCAGCTCTGTCACTTTCTTGCTGTGTGACCTTGGGAGGCGCTTCTCTGCTCTGAGCCGCTTTCCTCTTCTGAAAACCCACAATCATAAGTGTACCTCTTGCAGTGAGGAGGCAATGTGGAACGCGGAGCCCACGTGTGCCCGGCACTTGGCGAGTACTGGGGAAGGAATTAGGAAGGGCAGGAGTTACATCATTCACTTCTTTTTACAGCTGAGAAAACAAGTAGAGGAGGCTCAGGGAGGTGAGGTTGTTTGCCCAAGGTCACACAGCCTGTAGGAGGATGGGGCCCGAGAGAGGCTGACTGACTTGTGCTCTAACCACTGAGCTCTCTGCCTGCGGGCCAGCCCCCCAAGTACCCTTCCCGGTCTCCGTGGCCCGTGGACTCCCGAAGGCCGCCTGGGGCCGCGGGGACAACTGGCACAGCCAAGGCTGAGTCCGCGGGGCGGGAAGGGTTAACGAGCTTCGCCGCATTGGGCCGGCCTCCGGGGGAACCAGCCAATGGGCGCGCGCCGCGATGAGGTAATGCCGGGACCAAGCGGAGTGGGCGGAGCCGGCGGGGTCCTCGCAGGATTTGAGTTCTTTCCCTCCCCACCTACCCCTCACCTTTGACCTTGATGTCCCCCGCCCCCCCCCCACCCCGCAGCCTTACACCCGTAGAAACCCCTGTGGTGGAGCTGAGGGTCTCGGGTGGCCCTGCATCCCTTAAGGTCTGCGGCAGGAACCCGGAGACGTACTGCCTCCTCCGGGACTCAGTTTCCCCTTTTGCAAGAAGATCGCTGAAGACCAGACCAGCGGTGGACGTTCTTGGATCCCAGGACGGTTTTCAGCCCCTCCCTGCCCTTGGCCCGCACTGTAGCGGGCACAGTCCTGGCTCACCTCAGGCAGTGCCCAGCGCCGGGGGGCAAGAAGTCTGCCAGGCCAAGGGGAGGGAGACTCACCGGCCCAGTCACACCCTCCTTGTGACCCCAAAGTATCAGCCCCTCCCTATCCCTTGGGTGTCTGCGATGTCGCTTCGCTGCCTCCAAGCCCCAAGTTAGCTGCAAAAGCAGCTGGAGGAGCCGGTTTGGTGGTCACAGGTCAAAGTTCATCGAACCACCAAAATTAATTGAGCGTCTACTACGTGCGGCTCAGAGCTTCGGGTCTGGCTGCTGCCTGGCCGGCTTCCGGGGCTGCCCGCGACCCGGGGTCCCCATCCCGGACGGCCTGCAGGGGGCCGAGCGCCGATCCCGCCGTCTGGGCACGAAGTGGTTAAAGCCTTTCTAGACTAGCTGGCTTTGCTGCCAGGCCCGGGCTTATTAGTCAGCTCTCGGGGAGAGGGGCGGTGGGGGAGAGGAGGGGCTCGAGTTGAGAACCGCAGAAAGCTATTCTCAGGGGCTCCCAAGTGTGGGGAGGGCGGCTCAGCAGGAGCTGCTGCTTCCCAGAAAGTTGATTATTTTTAACCCAGGAAGAAGAAAGGAAGGAGGCGAGGGAGAAGGACTCAGAGAAAAGAGGAGAGGATGGCAGAGGAGAGGAGAGGATGGGGAAAGGGAATGGGGAGGAGGAGGGAAAGGGAAGGCGAGCAGGAGAGAGGGGCGAGGGAAGGCAGAAGGGGGGAAGGGGCAGACTGTGGGATCAGGGAGGGGAGAGCGGGGAGAGACTGGGCCAGCTGGAGTGAGGGAAGCCAGCTGTGGGTGAGGGGTCTCTGGGAGGGGAATGGATGTGGAAGAGGGCACTGCCACCCTTGTAGCCCCTCTGGCTCCTCTCCCAGGCCCCTGGCTGGGGGCGGGGGTGCTCCCACTGGACCCACCCCCAGGCCACCCATCCTGGTCTTGCCAAGCCTGAGCTGAGACCAGCGCCCTCTTGAGTATCACCAACCCAGGGCTATGCAAGGCACTGGGGCTTGGGGAGTGGGGGGGGCAGGGTGCCCTCCAGCCCACAGCAGCCTGGTGACTTACCCTTGTCCGGGTGGTGATCACTGGGGGAGGGGGCAAGGAGGGCTGCCCTGAAAACCCCATGGCCTCTGCAGGGAGGGGTTCCTGGAGGGAAGGGCAGAAGCAGGGCAGAAGGGACCTCGGGCTCCCTTTCTCCTGCCTTGGGGTGGAGCCAAGCTGAAAAGCAAACCCGGTGAGGGGGCCTATGGGGAGGGTGCTGGGGACACAGTGACAAACAGGACAGACATAGCCGGGTCCGCACGGGGCCCACAGTCCTGCAGGGGAGGCTGAGGCTGCACAGACCGTTCTGAACAGTGCAGCCAATAATGACAAGAGGGCGGTGGGCTGGGAGGGGACTGTACGGGGGGCTGAAGGGGCCGGTCCCAAGGGCCTGATCTCTGCAGGGGTCATAGGAGGGATCCCCGAGGAGGGAGGAGGGGTGCCTGAGGACCGGAGGGGCTAACTAACGAAGGGAAGAGTGACGGGTGGAGGGAGTGGGGATGGCGTAGATGGGGGTCCCAAGGACACAGACCTGAAGGCCCAAGAGAGGATCAGTGTGGCCAACCAAGGCCCTTGTCCTAGAGGCGACCAGAAGCTTTGGAAGTTTTATAGAGCAGAGTGAGCAGACCAGATCCACAAAGTTCACTTGGGCTGTAGGGGACAAGAGTGGATACAGGAGTGGTACCAAGGTCCCAGGAGAGTGATGGCAGCCTGGCCCGGGGCAGCGGCTTCTGAGACAGAGGGGAGGCTGGCCTTGGACGTGATTCGGGAGGTCCAGAGGACAGGAGTTGGTGTGTCATGGTGTGGGGCTGAAGAAGACCAAGAAGGTGTCAGGGAAGTGCCAGGCTCTGACTCCTGCAAGGACAGAGTCAGGGGCTGTCCCCTAAGACAGAGGGCAGCCCAGGGAGCAGGTTCACAGGAGGTCAGGCATTTGTGTTGGGACAAGGTGGGGACAGGCTGCAGGAACAGCTTGAGCAAAGGCGCAGAGAGGAGAAGGGCAAGGGGAACCGCATGTGGTACCTTGGGATGTGCTGAATCTTCCAGAAAGAGGGGCTGAGTCTGGTCATGGTGGCCTTGACTGCAGGCAAAGGGGTCTGAACTCAGCCTATAGTCAGTGTTGAGCAGCGGAAATGTGGGAACAGAAGAAGGACACAGGGAGGGTACCAGGGCGGGCAGGGGCTGAGTCTCTGGCAGCTGGTGCCTGCACCCCACGGCCGGAGGGGGGATGGGTATGACTGGGGCGTGTCATGAGCCCGCCTCTGGGACAGCCTGTGGGGTGGGTGAGTGAGAGTAACTGTGTGTGTGTCCCTTGCACTGAGTGTCCTGCCCTTCACTTGAGGCAGGACCAGAGAGTGGTCTGACCAGGCCAGACCAGACCAGGGGAATGATGGATGGAGGAGGACCTCAGCCCCTGGCCACAGCTCTGGAAACCCCTAGACACACACACACACAGACACACACACACACACAGACACACACACACACACACATCATTCTGGAACCCGGAAGCAGCATCTGACCACCCCCCAACAAAGCAGCTGGTGTGGGTAGTGCTAGGTTATTGGCTGGAGGGCAATGTCTGTATGCTTTTAACTACTGCACGGTTCCGAGGAGGCCTTGTTGCAGCAACCCAGGGTCACCCATGCCCACTTCCCACTCAGGGCCCAGGTTGCTCCTCTCCCAGGATGGGAGGGCAGATCTGCTCAGCCTAGTGCTGCATTTAATATGAGGGTCCGGTGGCTCAGCTGAGGCGTGATTCCAGATAGTGGCTGGGGGCTGTGGCCTGGCCACCTGCAGCTCTGACCCCTCCTTCAGACTCTTGGAACACATGGACCTGTGGCTTGCCCATCAGTCCTGCTACCTACCATTAGCACCCAACCCCCTAGGGCAGGTACACATCATAAAGTCATGGTTAAGATTAAGGAACAAACCTGAATCCATACCCATTGCTACCTGGCTGGTTGAGAGCTCTGGCCTCTGTGCCTCAGTTTCTTCATCGGCAAAATGGGGATAATAATGGCAGAGGCAGAGAAACTATGGAGGTAAGGCCTTTAGCAAGGAAAGGGGCCTGTCCCAGGTCACCTGGGGCCCTGAAGCTTCCGCATCAGTACGACGACGAGGGGTGTGGGCTGCAGCCCTCCAAGGTGGAAGAGAATTGGACTTACCACGGGTCAGGTGGTGGTATTGTTCCTATTTTGCAGATGAGAAAACAGAGGCTCAGAGGAATTTGTAACTGGCCCTACACAAAAGGAAGGGTTCAAATTCTCAGGCCTGCTGGGATTTGGGATTCGGTTCCCACCGCCCTCCAAATAAAGAAACTCAAGTGCAAAATGCATTTCCCCGCCAGGACACCCTTCTCTCCCTCCCCAAAACCCACACAGTGACTCTGGCCTGGCCGTCTGGGCCCAGGAGGAGCCGGGTCCCCATCAGGCATCTCTGAGCTGGCTTTCACATCGATGGAGCACAAAGGGGGGTAAGCTGGGCAGAGAAAGAGCCCGACAGGCGAGGAGCCGGCTCCGCGGGCGCTTTTCTCCCTGCTTTCTTCCTCTCTCGGCTCTTTGTTAAGCTCCCTTTCAGCTGAGCCGGCAGAGCCTGGGTGTTCCGAGCTGACAATAATTGCTGCGTCTAGACAGTGTCTGGTATGAGGCCTCCCTCTCCCGCGCCTCGCTGGCCTCCCCGAGGCTCCCTTTCCCAGCGCTGCCGGCCCTGCCCCACGCCCCGTGTTTCCCACACCCCTTCCCCTCTCTGGCTGCCCAGGGTCCCCGTCTGTCCTGGCTCCCTCCTGCTCAGACCCTACATCTCTCACTCCCTCTCCCCCTCCCACCCTCAGACTCACACTCACCCCTTTCGGTCTCCAGGCCTGAAATCAGGGAACAAAAGTGTTTTTGCATTGGCTGCGGCTGGGAGGCCTTGGAGGAGACTGAGCCCAGCAAACCCTCTTGACGGTCGGCCCCCCAGGAGCCCAGGCCGCTCACCTTGCTGAATTCTGTGCTGAGCTGGGAAGCTCTGGGATTCATCGGCTCCTCCCCTCATCTTTCCATCCAGGCTTGGATGGGAACCCAGAGGAATCACCAGAGGTCCAAGGAAGAACCTCCTGGTGACTCTGACCATCAGCCATGGATAGAGTGCTTTCAGGAGATACAGGGGGTGGGAAGTGAATTTTCACAAGTTCTAAGATTTGTCCCTGCCCCAACTCAGATCAGTAATTCTGGAATATTTTCCAGAATCTGGAATCTCACTGGGATCAGAATCGAGACCCTCGCTGTGATTTTGAGACAGTAATAATAACAGGCAGCCTTTGCTCGGCCCTCTCCCTGCGCCATTTATTTAATCCTCCCAACAGCAGAGAGAGAGGGAGAGAGAGAGGGAGAGAAAGCACGCACGTGCGCAGAAGCCTATGATTTGTCCCATTTTACAGATGAGGAAACTGAGGCCCAGAGAGGTTAAGTAACTTGCCCAAAGTCACAAAGCCAAGCAAGTGGAGGAGCCTAGATTTGAAGCCACAGAGGCTGGCTCCAGAGCCCCAATAATTAATAGCAATAGGAGGATTAAATGCTTACTGAATACCTGCGGCTGAGATTAGCACTTTACATGTACTATTTCCTTTATCCTCATAATGCTGTTAGATAAGATCCGGGATTATGCCCATTATTTACATTAAAGGAGAATAGCCCAGGGCTGCTGGGTGTGGCCAGATGGTGACCTAACTCCACATCAGAAAGGCCTAGTAATCCATGTGCTGCACATGAAAGGCTTGGCCTTGAGTAGAAGCTCAATAAATGTTGCTATTCCATTTCTGACTTCTTCCCTCTGGGCTTTCTTGAGCCCTAGCTAGGCTGGGGGAGACAATGTGGGGCTCTGTCCTCATGAGACCGTGGCCTAGAGGGAACTGGCAAATCAGTCACTTTCAAAGTAGATGGGGAATTATGATGATGTGAGGGAGGCAGGGCCTCTGGGGATCAAGGGGAGGGACCCTGAATCCAAGAAGGCTTCCTGGAGGAGGTTGAATCAACACTGTCCTGGAGGATACGTAAGAGTTGGGCAGTTTAAGAGGGAAGGGAAAGGTGTTCCAGGCAGAGGGAACCACACATCAGAAGGTCCCAAAGTGAGAGAAGAACAGGGTCATCCCAGAGAACCAGAGGTCCCTAAGCAGCTTTGTTGGGCTGAAGAGATGCAGGGGCCAAGGAGGGAGTTGGGGGAGCCATGAGGCTGGAGCTGCAATTAGGAAGGGCCTCAATTGCCAGGACGCTGGGAGGTGGGACCTATCCCAAGGCAGGGAGGCTGGTTAGGGAACTGCAGGGCTGGGATAACCAGGAGGATGTGGAATGGGGTAGGCTGGATGGATCAGAGAGAGACCCTGCGGAGTTTTAGAAGGATGGTCTCCTCTGATGTTGGGGGTTGGCCTATGAGTTTGCCTTCAGTGCCATTCCAGACGTGGACATAGTGAGGACGAAGGCGTGGAGGTGAGGGGAGCCAGGTGTGTGCTCTGGGAAGGAGACAGTGGGGCCAGGTACCAAGTGGCCTTTGGAAGCGAGGTCAGCAGGGAAGGTTTGGCAGCCCAGGTAGGAAGATTAACTGGGAAGATTCATCTGGAACCTTTGCAGGATGAATTAAAGGGGTAAACCTGGAGGCAGGGAGGCTGGGGAGGAGGCCAGGAGGAGGCCGCCGTTGACCGGGTTTTCCTTCCCAAGCAGATTTGTCCTCATCTCCAGCCGCTCTTCCAGTCTGCAGAGTCATTTTGATTCTGCACCGACTCCCTCCCCGTAGGCTGCTCACACCCTCCGCCCCCAGCTAGAAATGGAAGGAGGACTCTCACCATTCAGTCCTCATCCAGGCCATCAACAAAAATGTCAGACAGCGTGAGTCCACGCCTGTACACCTCTCGGCCGCCAGTGGCCAACACTGGCAGATCCATTGATGAGCTCCCAGCCTGCCACCTCCGGGCCTGCCTGCAGCCCTGGGCCTGGGTCTTGACTTGGAATGCGAAGCCTGGGCCTAATCGGGAGCCATGGACATGCAGAGACAGCATCTCCCGTGTCTAGACTGAAACGCTGAACTGTGTATCTGATGCTGGGAGTTCACAGGCTGGAAAAGGAGAAAAACAGGAACAGGGACATGATATAAGGCCGACGGGGATGGTACAGGAGCACTTATGGTGAAGACCACACAGGCCCACCATCCCGGACCCCAAATCCCTGGGCGGATGGGTCCAGAACTCAGAATTTTTCCAGTTGTAGGAGGAAAGTATGACACATAGACCACATAGCCCCTAATACCCCCAATGAAGTGTGGGACACCCCCGTAATCAAACACGTTAACACGTCTGCAGCAAAGCCTCTGAACAAAGACATAAACACTCTGAATCTCAGTCTTCTCATCTCTAAAGTGGAGCAATGGTGGTAGTCGGCTCACACAGTTGCCCTAAGAATTTGATGCTTCTCATGATAATAGCCAGCCCGCAGGGCCTCAGACACAGGCTCTTGTCCTGCCCCAGGCCCTTGGCACTTGCTGCTCCTTTCTGGAATATTCCTCCCCAGACATCTCACAAGATCGCTCTCTCACCTCCTTCAGGACTCTCCTCAGCAAGGCTTGCCCTGGTTGTCCCAGTCTCCTCCCGCCCCTCTTGTTCTCCTTTCTCTTTGTTCCCAGCCTCTAACATCTGACGTATCATTGATTAAATTACTCATTTGTTAATTGCCTGCTCTCCCACGGCAGAATCCAAGTTCTGCGTGGGCAGGACTCTGTGCTGTCACCCACTTTGCCCCAGCACCTAGGACAGAGCTGGCACAGATGGGCACTCTGATTTTTGCTGAATGAACGATTGTCTGTTAAATGTGCCTTGCACATCAGAAAGACTCAATAAAGCACAGCTGGTACCATCGCCATTCCTGTTATTACTGATGTTGCTGCTGTTATTACGATCATCATCATTACTATGTTCCTGAGCTGATCCCAGACCTTGGTTCTTCAGCCTCTGAAATGGGCATCCAGGGGACTGAGATATCGGCCACCGGAAGCCGATCAGGTCCTTGCAGGAGAGACAAAGAACCTTGCCCGCCCCCCTGGGGGGCGCCTGCACCCCTCACTGGAGAGAGAGGCCGGGGAGAAGCTTGGAGAAGGCACACAGCCCCAGTGAGCAGGGCTGCCAGAAGGCCATACATAATTCATTGCCAAATGGGGCGGTGGGCAACTGTGTGCTGGGGCTCACTCAGCGCCTGGCACTTTGCTGACTGCTCCTCACACGCTGCCTCATTGCATCTTCGCGGATTTGCAGGGTGCGAACCTTCCCCCCGCCTCCCCGTTTTCCCCGGGGGGAGACAGGTTCCGAGGATGGGGCCACCGTGCAAGTCACACAGCTTCTCAGTAGCCAAGCGGGGTCTCCAGTCACTGCCTCTCTGTGGAGGAAAGAGACAGCCCTGGGGACGGAGTGGGGACAGAGACCTACCCCAGACAGGGCAGCACAGGACAGGCTGAGTCACAGCAGGGCTGAGGAAGGGGCAGGGGACCCCCAGCCCACCTCACCCTCCTCTCCTGGAGGACGCGTTCCCCGCTGTGGCCACCAAGAGTGCTGGCTCTGGAGTTTCAAGGGCTCACTTTGCTCAGCTGGAAGAGTAACAGAGCCCACGCCCTGGGGCTCTGCAATCCCCCCGACACGGTGCTGGCCCCAAAAGTGGCATCTGCCCAGGGGAAAAGCCAATCCCAAAAGGTTACATACTCTACGATCCCCTTTACATAACATTTTCGACCTCACAAAATGTTAGCAATGGAGGACAGATTAGGGACAGGCTGGAAGGGGGTGGAATGGGCGTGTGGTCACAAAAGAGCGACAGGCGGGATCCTTGTGCCGATGGACAGGTTCTGTATCCCGACTGTGAGACTGTGACGGAGGATCCACAAACCTGTGATAAAACTGTAGAGAACTAAACGCACACACAAACTATTATAAGAAAAACTGGGAAATTGGAGTAAGATCGGTGGGTTGTGTCAATGCCCACAGCCCAGCTGTGATCTTGTCCTGTAGTTCTGCTTGGTGATTCCATTGGGGGGAACTGGGTGAAGGGTACAGGGGATCTCTGTGTTATTTCTGACAACTGCACGTCAGTCTACAATGATCTCAATGGAAATTTCAATTTTAAAAATGTCTTCTGGGGAATTCCCTGGCGGTCCAGTGGTGAGGACTCGGCGCTTTCACTGCCGAGGGTGCAGGTTCGATCCCTGGTCGGGAACTAGGGTTCTGCAGGCTGCGCAGGGTGGCAAAAAAAAAAAAAAAAAAAAAAAAAAATGCCATCTGCCTCTGCCCAGAAAGGGTTACATAAACCACTGCAATTCGTTCTCGCCCAACCCCACAACCGCCCAGCCCAGGACAGGAACAAGTGGGCATTTACCAGGCAGCTGGAGTTTTCCTCGGCTCTGAATTGTCCTTCCTGCCTCACTTGGAGGGTCCTCAGTCTTTATTCCAGAATGTTCCTGCTCTCTCTCACCTTCCCATAGACAAGAATTCAATATGACCCCATGGGGCTCGAGATAGACACTGGAGGAGGACGAGGAAGGCCTTTGTCATCAGTCTCCTGTCTGCATCCGGCTGGGACTCTTATCCACGCTCAGAGGCTCCCAGTCAGGATTATGAAAACGGCAACTCTCACCCGCCTTGGTCTCCTGCTCCACGAGAGAGTGGGGCAGCGGAAAGAATACTGAGCGTCAGGTCCCACGGGTCCCAGACCCCACCGAGCTCCTGCTTTACCATGTGACTCTAGACAATCCCCGTCTTCTTTTTGGTTCTTAGTTTCCTCATTTGAAGCACAAAAGAATTGGACTGGATTATCCTTAAGGGTCTTCCGGGCCCATGAAGAGGTGACCCTGGCCCCCATCCTGCTACCCAGAGGACTCTCCTTCACGTTCATGCGGTTGGACAAGAAGAGCTGGGCCCCAGGCCTGCCTCTAGCCCTTCCCTGTGCTTGCGTGCGTGACCTTGGGCCCTCCCTGCCTTTCAGCATCAATACAATTGAGAGGGTTACACAAGCTCAGGTCATTAAGTCACTCAACAAACATGTATTGAACACTCACTAATTGCCAAGCACTAGAGAAAAAAGGGGGGTGGGCAGGGAAATGCCGTCCCTGCCTTTGTGGAACCTGCGGTCTAGGAGGGAAGAATGCCACAAAGAAATCAAATATTGCAGCTGATTTTATGCAAAGAAGGAAAGCATCAGCTGGGATGGTGTGTTTCAGGGCCATCCTTGAAAGGATGGGCTTCCCTGGGAAGTAACAGTTGACCTGAGGTCTGAGCAAGGAATCAACTCTAAGCAAAGAAAGGGGAAGGTGGCCAAGGGCAGAGCCTGCTCCAAAACAGGGAGCAGCAAGAGCTGGGGGCCTGTGCAGAGTGAAATTCCAGTGTGAGAGATCACGGTCCAGGAAGGGGCAGCAGCTTCAGTGGATGACACAGGAGAGCAGGTACGAGGGGAGCAGGTACGAGGGGAGTCAGGCTGAGGAGGCTCGTCTCCATCCCAGACAGAAGGGATCCTTTGAGTCACGTTAAGCAAGGGAGTTACCAGATTGGATTTGTGTTTTGAAAATCTCCTCCTGCTTACCAAGAGGAGAGGGGACCTCATGGGCCCTCCTTGTTGCCTTAAGTGATTTTTACTGTGGTGTTATTCGGACAGGTACAAACATTAAATGAAGCATAAACTCCTTATAGCTCTTATACAACCATAAAACCAAGACAAATTGGTCAATCAAATACAAAATCAATTCAAATCAGATTAATTTCATACAACGTATCTTTTGTTTGAAACCCTGTCACCACCTACAGTGCAAGTATGACCCAACTACTATGGCTTTGAGTCTGTGGGGCAGAGCAGATTGGCTTCATAATCCAAGAAGAAAGAGGCAGACAGCTCAAGAGAAAAATGGAGGAAATGAATTACAGTACTTCACAAGGGAATAGCCAAATAACCAGCAAATGCATGATAAAGTGCTCAGCTCCGTAACTCATCAAGGGGAAATGCAAATTAAGACCACAGTGAACTACCACATCAGACACAAGAAAAGCTAAAGTGAAGAAGACTGACAATGTCAAGTGTTGGTAAGCACGTGGAGCAACTGGAACTCACACCCAGCTGGCGGGTATGTGAATTGGTACAACCACTGTGGGAAGCATGTGTCAGGTCTGCTCAAATTGGGCACGCCCTACCCTCTGACCCACACTTCCACTCCAAGGCATGTACCTAACAGAAGTTTATCCTTGCGTTCTCCAAAGATGTGACTGGGAATATTCACAGCAGCACTATTCACATAGTAGCCCTGCATGGAATGAATCCAAATATCCTGCAGCTGTAGAACAGACAATTTGTAGACTATTGGTGCAGTGGATGATTGGTCAGCTTTAAGGATGAATGATCTACAACTAGCCACAACAATAGAGATGAACCTCACAAACATGATGTGGAAAAGATATTTACATAAAGGACGAAAACAAGCAAAATTAGTCTGTGGTGTTAGAGATGTCTGTGGTGTCTGTGGTTAGAGGTGTTTGTGGTGTTAGAGATCAGGGTAGAATTACCCACAGGTAGGAGGAGGATTAGTGACTGGGGATTTGGAGGAGGGAGAGACCAATGGACTAGACAGTCTGGAAGTTGCTAGAAATAGCACTGTGGTCCTCAAGGCTCTGGACTCAACTGAGAGGCCAGATATGGGGGGAGGAGAAGGACCCATAGAAGCACAGCTCAGGGTCCCCTGGCCCCCTTTCCTTGCCCACACAGACCAACTCGCAAGTGGTAACCTAGGTGCCTGGGCTTGGCTGGAGGGAACTAGACGCCAGCGGTAAGAAAGGGCTGGCCTTCCAAGCCAGAGGACGAGAGCTCCTCTGGGGGAAGAAGCCTTGCCTGTAGCCCTGGGGCACTGGAGATTGGCGGAGACCTTGGCACCAGCTTCCAGGTAAGAAGAGGGTGCTGGGCAGCATGAGGAAGCCACACCAGCCACAGGCCACCGACCCCAGGCAGCCTCAGGGAAGCTCAGCTCCAGTCCTAGCTTTGAGGATCCAGTTCTTTGTACCTTAACCCCTCCCCACCTCCCATCTTTGGAGCAGGTAAAGGAGGAGGGTCATTCCCTGCTCCTGAAAAGCAGACGTATAATCCACATGCCAGTGAGAAGGGTCCTGACTGTCTGGTATGAAGCTTTTGCTCAGCAAAGTCTGGCTGGATGAATGCCCAGCTGGGCATAATGCTATGTGCATGGCTGACTGGGGCCTCCCCATGGGAAGTTCATCGACAGGCTTCCAGGAAAGGGATTGTAAAATAAGTTCAGAGTTTTCACTTAAGAAGCACCCACCATGGGCCAGGCCCTCTGCTCAGAGCTTTGGTGCACAACCTCATTTAATTCTCCTACTTAACACACCAATAACTCAGACATGACTATTTTTTGTTTTGTTTTGTTTTGTTTTGTTTTGTTAAATTATTTATTTATTTATTTTTGGCTGTGTTGGGTCTTCGTTTCTGTGCGAGGGCTTTCTCTAGTTGCGGCAAGTGGGGGCCACTCTTCATCGCAGTGCGCGGGCCTCTCACTGTCGTGGCCTCTCTTGTTGTGGAGCACAGGCTCCAGACGCGCAGGCTCAGTAGTTGTGGCTCACGGGCCCAGTTGCTCCGCGGCATGTGGGATCTTCCCAGACCAGGGCTCGAACCCGTATCCCCTGCATTGGCAGGCAGATTCTCAACCACTGCGCCACCAGGGAAGCCCCAGACATGACTATTTTTAAAATCAAGTCTGACAATACCTGCCTTTCAGTTGGAGAGTCTAGACCTTTTACATTTATGTACTTATTATTGTGGGTGGGTTTGTGTCTGTCATCCTGCTACTTGTTATCTATTTGTCCCCTGTCTTCTTTTTTCCTTTGTTCTTCCTTGACTGCCTTCTGTTGGGTTAATCAAGTATTTTTATAAACATTCCATTCTGTCTTCCCTGTTTGCTTTTTAGCTCTACCTCTTTAAATTTTGGGTTGCTCTCAAAGGGATTACGATGTGCATTCTTAAGTTATCACAGTCTGCCTTCCAATAATAATGCACCACTTCATGTATTCTGTAAGGACTTTACAAAAATAGAATTCCATTTCATCCTCTCCTGTACTTTGTGTTATTATAGTTGTATATTTTACTTTTATATGTGATATAAATCCCAGAACACACTGTCATTTTGCTTTAAGGAGCCAATTAATTTTTAAAGAAGTTAAGAAAAGGAAGAGTCTTTTGTATCTATTCACATATTTACCATTCCCAGGGCTACTTTTTCGTGTAAAAATTTCCTTGTAAATTTTCTGCAGTTCTATCTGGTATCACTTTCCTTAAGCCTAAAGACCTTCTTTAGCATTTCTTATAATTCAGGTCTACTGGAAACAAATTCTCTGTTTTATATATTCAAGAATGTTTTGATTTTTCCATTTTGAAATATATTTTCACTGTTAGCATTCTAAGTTGACAGATTTTAACTTTATCTGTGGTTAATTGTTCTATTGTCTTCTGACTTGCATTATTTTCACGAGAAGTCCGTTGTCTTTTGCATCATTGTTTTCCTATACATAATTATTATATATATTTTTCTAGCTGTTTTCCAGATTCTCTCTTCATCTTTGGTTTTCAGCAGTCTGACCATGACGTGCCTGAGTATGATTTTCCTTGTATCTATCCTGGTTAGGGTTTGCTGAACGTCCTGGGTCTTCAGGTTGACTGCTTTTTCAAACATGGAACATTCTCAGCCAATATTTCATCAAAAAAAAAACAATTTTTTTGCTCCATTATCTCTCTTCCCACCTCTGGGACTCCAATTACATGTATGTTAAGACTGCTTGATGCTGTCACACAGGTTATTGAGACTCTGTTCATTTTTTCAATCATTTTTCTCTTTGTGCTTCAGTATGGATAGTTTCTATTGATCTGTTTTTAAACTCACTGATCCTTTTTTTATTGGGTCTAGTCTCATCCAATGAGTGTTCAACTTCAGTTATTGTATTTTCAAGTTTAGAATTTGATCTGATCCTGTTTTTTAAGAAAAAAAGTTTCCATATCTCCTCTTGTTATGGGTTGAATTATGTCCCCCCCCCAAAAAAAGATATGTTGAAGTGCTGACCCCCTGTACTTCAAAATATGACCTTATTTAGAAACAGGGTCACTACAGATGTAATTAGGTAAATTAAGATGAGGTCATACTGGAATAAAGTGGGCCCTTAATCCAATATGACTGGTGTCTTTATAAAGAAAGCAGAGAGACACAGGGAGAACACCAAGTGAAGACAGAGATTGAAATTCTTGCAAGCCAAGGAATGCTAAGGATTGCTGGCAGTCACCAGAAGCTAGGAGAGAAGCATGGAACAGATACCCCTTCAGAGCTCTCAGAAGGAATTAACCCTGCCAACAACTGGATTTCAGACTTCTAGCCTTTGGAACTGTGACAGAATACATTTCTGTTGTTGTAAGCCACCCAGTTTGTGGTAGTTTGTTCTGGCAGCCCTAGGAAACTAATACGCTTCTGAAATTTCCCACACCTTCATCCACTGTGGGAAATTTCCCACACCTTCATCCACTGCCTTTTCCTGTAAATTCTTTAACACATTTATCATAATGATTTTAAAATCTGCCAACTAATTCCAACATCTAGATTGCCTTTGGATCTGTTTCTACTGACTTTAAAAAAAAATCTTGTCTATGTGTCACATGTTCCTGTTTCTTTCCATGTCTATCAATAATAATTTTTAATTTTATTTTGGACATTGTGATGATATAATGCAGAGCTTCTGGATTGTGTTATCTTCCTCTGAAGAGTTTTGTATATCATTTCTGTTTAATTGTTGGCCATTCACCACGATCTTGTGAAGCCCTGGTTTTAGACTTTGTTAGGGCAGGTTTATTTTGGTCCTTACTCCTAAGTAATGGTCTCCCAGGATCTCAGTGAAAAGGCTGGCATGTTTACCAAGCCACTCTAACTTGGTGAGATTTGAACTAGAAAATTCATATCCCCAATGCCAAGCAGCTGCAGAAATCTCTGCTCAGTTCTTTCAGCCCTCCAGCTGTGTTTTCCCCTGAGCTCCCTGGAGTCATGCCCCACACCAGAGTCAGCCAAGAATCTGAGGGGAGTTTTCTCCCTCTGCAGCTCTGTTTTCTGGGATTTCTCTCTCTCTAAATTTCCAGCTACTCTGCAGGCCCTGAACTCCAACTTCTTACTCTTCAGTCAATAAGGCTTCTGCTTTCTGCTTGAGTTCTATCCCCCATGCACAATATAAACTAGGGAATGCCCTCAGGGGAAAATCCAGATAAATGTGTCTCTCGTCAGCATAGTTTCTTGGTTTCAAGGGTCATATCTCCTCTAGTTTGTCTGCTTTTGGTCACTCTCCAGTAGTTCCAAGCAAATCTGTTTTATATATTTTTGTCCAGATTTTATAATTGTTACCAGCAGAAAGTTAATCTGATATAAACTACTCTTCTACTACCAGCAAGTCTATGCTTTATAAATCACTACATCATGTTGCCTAAGACATAATTTAGTGCTCATGTTAGGTCTAGTTTTAGACTTGACATTGGAAGCAATATGGTTTAGTGGAAAATGCAGGCCATTGTGTTGGGGTCTGGAGCCAGCCATTCCTACGGTTGAGTCTTGATCCTGATACTTTGCTGTGTGACCTTGAACGAAGTTCTTCATCTCACTGAGCTTCAGTGGCCTTACTTGTGTAACAGGAATAACAGTCCCCGTCTTCAGGATGAGGAATGGAAGTAACCTGAGCAAAAGCCCAGACCCACGTCTACACATGGTAAGGTGCTCAATAAATGGAAGATGTTATTAGCAATGAATTAGCAGTTCTGTTCTTACAAGTAAAGATCCCCAATGACGTCATGATCAGCCAGACCCAGTGTTGACCTTGAGTAAAGAGTAGAGTGGGGACTCTACTCTGTTGACACATTTTAAGAGACAAGCTGATGTCTTCAAGTTTGGTTTCACAGTCATGTCAGAGGTGCATCTTCTAAGGGCAGCGAGAGACCTGCATCCTCTGGGATGGCCCTAACTGTGCCTTCTTGGCAGCAGAAGGTCCCCCCTTAGAAGACCAACAAGGACTCCTGCCAACTCATGTCTGGGCTAAGTCAAGTCCTGATCAAATGGGATGGGCTGGGTTGGGTGACACTCACCAGGCTTAAACAGCAACTCAAATAAGGAGACACCAATATATCAATGGTATTTATGGGGAGGGTCCCCCTCTGAAGGGGCAAAGGCCGCCAACATAGCAACCAAAACAATCACCTTGACAGAAGGGCTCATTGTCTTCAGGCAGAGCTGTGGAATCCAAGACTGCATTCTGGACCAGCCAATGGCCTTCGTTCGGCAAGTCCCTATCCCTCTCTGGATCTCCTTCCACCATCTGTATGAAGAGATGACCTCTAAAGGCCCTCTCAATGTGGGATCAGAAATCGGGCAACCTGATGCCTAGCCATGGTCCTGCCTCCAACAAGGGAAGTGAGGTTGGTCACCTCACGTAATCACTCTCTGCCTCAGTTTCCCCATCTGTAACATGGGGTGCACATGCTCAATACTCCCTTTTGCACCAGGCTGCCATGGAGCCCTTAAAAATAACAAAGTGTTCTGAAAGCCAGAATAGCAAACATGTATCGTACCCCAGATCTACAGCCTTGCACCATGCTTGGCAAACTCAACAGTCTTGCATTATAAAGACAAGGAGGGGAAATGCAGCCAGCCCACCCTTGGGAAAAAAAATGAGAGCTTTCAAAGAGAGACAAATAACTTGCAATTTAAATGCATAAGAGACCAGGCTGTGCCACCGCATATGCAGATAGATGCAAATGATATGCAAATGGACCAGAGCAAGCCTGGGTTTGCCAGTGTCCTCTGCCAAGCAGCCAGTTATGGGGTTCAGCCAGGTCTGCTCTGTGCCAGAAGCTCACATCTGGGGCCCAGAGGCCTTGGGGTGAATATCCAATTGCGCCTCCTCCAGAAAGCTTTCCAAGACCCAGCAGGCCGCAGCCCCTTCCCCCTCTCCCCAGGGCTTGGAGCCTGCCTCTGGACTCTGCAAGCGTGCTGCCATCTCCCCCTCCAGACTGCGAGCTCCTAAGGGCAGGGCTCTGTCTCATTCACCACTGCACTCCTGGAACTTTCACAGCACCTGGTACCAAGTAGGTGCTCAGAGGCTGCAGGCTGAGTGATCAGGAAGGCAGGATGGGTGGGTGAATTCATTTATAAGTCCTCCTTGACCCAAGGAACAGGCCAAATCCTCTTCAGGGGCTTTGGGTTCTGCTGTCACCCAACAGTGGGTGACCTTCAACATCAGTACCCTGTTACCAGTGAAGATTAAAGGACTGAAGTTTGCAGGTAACACCTAATTTATACATTAGGAAAGATTCCACTTTGCTGGTACAATGACATCCTTACCCCTCTCTTTCATTCTGCTGTCCTTTCTGGGGTGGGCGAGGGCCTGACTCGGAATCAGTGTCCAATAAATATCGACTGATGAATGAATGAGTGAATGAATGCATGAACAAAAGAATGAGGTTTCAGCTAACTTTCCAGAAATTGCCCGTGAGCCATAGCCCATTCTGTCAAAGTACAGACCTTAAGTTGAGCTACTGATTTTGTCTATTTGCTGTAGCAAGTTTGAATTCTCTTTGGTGTGTTTCTAGACTTTAGGGACTGTAGCAGACACTTCTGTGCCACCTCACACCCCCTTGTCCCGCCTCTGATTTCAGCTGCAATGAGGTGGACAGCCCTGACTCAGCATGACTTGCGCCATCTCAAGCAGGAGCTTTTCTGCCGGGGGGCTTTTCCCAAGGCCTCCTGAAGCCACTAGACAGCTCAGGAGTGGGGAGTAAAGACCCCTGAGCAACCTTCTGCACTGGAGAACAGGAGCCAGTGGATGGATGTTCCCACTTCCTATCTTCCAGAAAACAATTCCGGGAGGCATTCTGTATGCTTCTAGAGTTCCTGGTGGAAACCAGCCTTCTCTCACCCACAGCAGGGAAGGACACCCCCATCGCTTCTCCTCCTCTCCTGCCTTGCTCTCCTGCCTCCTGGGGTCACCCCGAAGTCCTTAACTCAGGCTCTGCTTTCAAAGGATCCCAAAATAGGACAGTGGCAGTTCTCAAATCTGGTTGCGCCCATGGCTGTGCATCTCATGAATATGATACACACCTGAAGGTGGAAACCAGATCGAGAATGTCTTCACAGCCAAAGGGAACTATTTCATTGATAAGCCAGCGTTGAGTGGGGTTGAACAAGCACTCATCCATTCATTCACCCTACAGCAGGCAAGGCCCCGCCCTCTCGCTGCTACAGCCCTGTGGCTCTTGTGATGAGGATATGAGTGGACCACCGGGAAGGGCTCTATTGAATCCTGAATCCTCAAAACCATCTCGTTCCCCTGTGGGCAAAACGGTGCCCTTTCCAGATGAGGAAACCGGGACTTGTCCTGGGGAAGGTCAGACAGCTCATAGGTGGTGTAGCAGAGTCCAAATCTGGGGCGTGCAGAGACACCACCCACCAGGTGATGCCCAGGGCTGTGAGTGAAGGAAGGTCTGCTTAGGAATCACGTGGCCCACACTCTAGACAAGTACCTCCCACAGAAAAAAGACACCAGCCACAAACACAACCCACATGGGTAATTTTACCTTTTCTGGTAGCTTCATTACAACAAAGTCAAAAGAAACTGGTGGAATTCATTCTAACAATATTTGTATTTAAGCTAATACATGCAAAATATTATCATTTTGACATGTCATAAATATTTAAAATTCTTAATGAGACATTTACCCTTTTGATTTTTCATACTAAGTCTTTGAACTCTGGTGTGTATTTTACACTTAAGGCACCTCTCAGTTCAGAATTTCAGTGCTCCGTGCTCACTCGGTGGTGACACGCGCAGCTCTTGGCCGCTGGAGAGTGCAGCCCTAACACCCCGACTCCTCACCCCCACCACCCCAGCCTTGTGTGATCTTGGCCGAGTCCCTTCCTGGTTTGTCTTCATCAGAGGGGAAGTGCTTTGTAAACTCACTGTGAGCGGCTCACTGCGACCTCCTTTCATCCGTGTACTACCTTGGCAGCCAAGGCACCCGCAGAGACAAAGCTGCTGGGGGCCACAGCTCTGGGGAGACACACAGCCAGTTCCCCTTGTGGAAAGAGATGTCTTCTCAAACTTGGGCCGGGGAGCCCCACACACCCGCGAGAGGGGGAGGGGAGGGGCTGGGGGAGGAGTCCCTCCCCGCACCCACCCACCCCCCACCCCGGCCCAGGATGTTACAGCAACCAGACTATAACAGCTGCTTTAATTTTATAAAATCCGAACTCCGTGCTTGGAGCTGGTTCTCTGGGAATGCCGGCTCTCTCGTTCACGCTTTAGCCACACATTTATGGAGCGCTTCGGTTGTTTACGCCGTTACCATGAGGATGCCGAAGATACAAAGGGGAAAGCAGCCCGGCCTCCTCCCGGCGTCTGGTGGAGCAGGCCGGTCAAGCGAGCAAACCGCCCCAGCGAAGCTCTGCGGGCAGCGCTTCAGAGGCTCTGGGTGGGCACCCTGCCTGAGCGAGGGGGTGGGAACAGCAAGTTCAAAGAAGGGTGAGACGGAGCTAAAGAAAGGTGAGACGGAGCTTGTGATCAGGTGTGTGGCTGGAGGGCAGGATGCCTGGGAGGGCTGGCAGGACATCAGACGGTACCCACGGGTAGGTTGGGTCCAGCCCAGGATGGATCTTGAATCTTCTCTGAGACCCCTGCTCCAAACAGCAGGACTGCCAGAGGAACCCCTGACTCGCTTCGCTGTGCCTTTGGCAAAATCGCCAATTAGGTGACTAGGACACCAATCGCGGCAATTCAACTCCTTGTATTCGCTATTCACAGGGGCCTCTATTGATGCTTTGCTGTGGGGAATACTGAGATGCAAAAGACAGTAGAAACCAGCAAAAAATATAGGACTTTTATTTCCAACACAATTGTGAGTTACACTGCAGAAAACCCTCCTGCTACAAAATACTACTTGGAAATGGTGGCTAAAATATAACAAACATCCTTTTAAATGCATGGCTGAGCTTGCAAGAAAGGAAGGGAACTCCCCAGGGATAAAAACAAAGAAGGAGCTGAAAACCAGAGCAGGAATCAGGAGGGCTAGTATCGGTGCTGTGCTGGCACGGGCAGGGTGGAGCTGTGGGTCTCAGCAGCCTGGGGTTGGATTTTACAGCCCCTGTGGGGACGAGATATAAGGCTTTGGGCACCACAAAGCCAGGAGTTGTAAATGAGACCCACCTCCAAGCCAGACTCTTCAGAGTTATAGTCTCGGTGAAAAAGTGGGCAAGGATTTAAAAAAAAAAACAAACCCACTCTCTGCTCAGACAGATCACCAATCAGCTCATCTGCTACAGCCTGGGCTCTGGAATTTGTAACCACAGACTTAGCCCCAAGGGGTTTGGGATTTAAATTTACACTACCCTGCTTCCCTTGTGTTCAGGAGACTCTGAAAGCAAGAAGTCAATACAGAAAAGGGTCCCTGGCTGGAGATGCCTGTGGGCACTGGGCAGAAACAAATGCAAACACTCCTTAGAGGGCCATGACCTCAACCTAGGCTGCCCAGTGTTCCCACAGACAAAGGTTCCTGCAGATGAGCTCACAAAGACAAAATCACAAAACAAAAGCAGTCATAAGAGTCAGTGGCAAAACCAATAAGCTTGCCCCACCCTCACCCACCCACCCACCACTACCACCACCACCCCCTCCCTGCCACCCATCCCACGAACCTCAGATGATAGATCCAGGAGTTAGAGACCAGAGGATACCTGTGATTACAATGACTAAGATGTTTTGGGAAATATCAAAAAGAATTAATATAATGAAAAAAGAACAGCCAGGGTTCCTGGTTACAGACAGCAGATTAATATGTGTGCTGCCGAAGCGAGCATATAGACAGCAGATTAAGCACAGGCATTTATCCCTGCTCCCTCCTGAAACTCCTTTAAAAATGGCAGAAAAGGAATTTTTAAAGTACTACAATGACAAAGAAAATGGGATAATTTCGAAATTGGAAAGCAAACCGACAAGTGGGAATTGACTTAGTGGATGCAAAAAAATTGAGTCTTAAACCGGCAGTGAGGAAAGTCTAGGACACACAGAACCCCCAAAGGTTCAGGAATTGAGTATCAGGTACTTCTGGAAGCAGAGGGAACCACAGGGGACTTGTTGAAAGAGACTTTAAAAGGCAGTTAGTAACCAAGATCCCATCTCCCAAGGTGACTTTCTCTACTATATCCCAACAGAATATTATTCCCTGGAGTGGGTAAAACCATGGGACTCTGCACTGGGGAAGAGCAGATCCAGCTGGGGGCAGGGGCATCACACTGAAAATGGGAGAATTAAGCGAAGGTCTTCACATTGAATATTAATACTCCTAAATGGCAAAAAGGCTTAAAATGAACCTCCAGGCAAGAGATCAAAAGATCTTTGCAAATTTGAGAAACCTAGGAGGAAAGACCTAAAGGCAGTGACATCAGAAGTTGCTCAGTGAGGACTTCCCTGGTGGCTCAGTGGTTAAGAATCCGCCTGCCAATGCAGGGGACATGGGTTTGAGCCCCGGTCCAGGAAGATCCCACATGCTGCGGGGCAACAAAGCCCATGAGCCATAACTACTGAGCC
The DNA here is from genome assembly GCF_949987535.1 of Balaenoptera acutorostrata. Lineage (NCBI taxonomy): Eukaryota > Metazoa > Chordata > Mammalia > Artiodactyla > Balaenopteridae > Balaenoptera > Balaenoptera acutorostrata. The sequence continues at coordinate 118,993,519 of NC_080069.1, forward strand.
TGCGCTCTAGAGCCTTGCGAGCCACAACTACTGAGCCCACGTGCTGCAACTACTGAAGCCCACACACTCTAGGGCCCATGTGCTGCAACTACTGAGCCCGTGTGCTGCAACTACTGAAGCCCGCATGCCTAGGGCCCATGCTCCGCAACAAGAGAAGCCACTGCAACACTGCAACGAAGAGTAGCCCCTGCTCACTGCAACTAGAGAAAGCCCACATGCAACAACAAAGACCCAACACAGACAAATTAATTAATTAATTAATTTTAAAAATTATATTAAAATTTTTTTTAAAAAAAGAAGTTGCTCAGTGAAAGAGCCTAGTCAGATCACCCTTCGGTGGAGTCCTTGGTGGGCAGCCAGCTCTGAGCTTTGAGCTTCTGAGCAGACTCTGTGTGTAGACGCCAAGGATCACTGGGCACATAAGGGAAGCTCCTAACTCAGAACCAAACAATAACAAACAGATAAAAAGCAACTTGGAGGGAACACACATGACGATGATAAGAAGAAAATGCCAAAAATTTATCATTAGTAGCATCAAAGACATAAGAGATATAGCACATATTAAACAAGTACAGGATGTTATTAAAAAGGAATGTTCTGAGAAGAAAAAAATCTCTCTTGCGTAGAACAAATTAAAAGCTTAGTGGTAAGTTTAGAAGATAAGATTGCAGATTAGGCAATTCCCCAGAAAGCAGAGCAAAAGGACAAAGCATAAGAGAGAAAAGACATGAAAATTAGAGAATCAACCTAGGAGATCTAACATCCAAATAAAAGAAATCCCAGAAAGAATAGAGAAAATAAAAGAGAGAGGGGCACTCATCCAATAAGTTATTCAAGTAAATGCCTCTGAATTAAATTACATGAGTTTCCAGATTGAAGATGCCCACCAAGTATTGAACAAAATGGATGCTGTTTGCACACTAAGACATGTCATTATGAAATTTTAGATCACTAAGAACAAATGAAAAATCATACAAACTCCCAGAGAGGGAAAAACTAGATTTTACACAAAGCATCAAAAATCAGAATGGGAGACTTCCCTGGCGGTCCAGTGGTTGGGACTCTGCGCTTCCACTGCAGGGGACATGAGTTAGGTCCCTGGTCAGGGAACTGGAATCCCACATGTCGAGTGGCTCAGCCAAAAAATTAAATAAATAAAATAAAAATTTTTTAAAAATCAGAATGGCATCAGATTTCTTAACAGCAACACTGATTTAGACCACAATGCCTTCAAAATCCAGAAAAACATATATATCAAACTTAGAATTCTATACCCAGCCAAACTATCAACTGTGAGCATAGAATAAAGATTTTCAGAAATGAATGGTCTCAAAAATTTTAACTCCCATGTGTCTGTAACAGAGCAGGACCCTATGGTACCTTCCCAGAACAGAATACCCACTCCACCCCACCATGTCCTCCTCCTGCCTTTTGTCTGTAGAAAAACTTTAGTCAAAGAATAAATTTAGAGAAGTGAGAAAAATCAGAAAGAAAGGAAAACAGTCAAGCAAGACAAAATAATAGTTTAGCCATTAAACAAAGCAAACGACGTTTAGTTTCTCCTCAAGGGCTATAGGTAATATTCTGAGCTATATCCTTTGAGCTGTTTTGCAGATACTGAAACCCCCACCAGGTGGAAGAAGTTACCTCTATGCTCCCCACAAGCACATTTGACCCCAGACCAGTTGAAACCAGAAGGTTGATGATGTTGACTCCCAATTACCTCACCACCAACCAATCAGAAGACTGTCCCTGAGCTGATCACATACCCCACAACCCCCTCCCTCACCCTATCTTTAAAACCCTTTCCCTGAAAGCCTTTGGGGAGTTTGGGCCTTTTAAGCACTAGCTACCTGGACTCCTTGCTTGATGCCCTGCACTTTCCTTCACCACGACCTGGTGTCAATAGATTGGCTTTACTGCGTGTGGGCAAGTAGACCCAGGTTTGGTTTGTAACATCCTTTCTTGGGAATTGACTAGAGAATGTCACCACTAAGACAGGCAATAAATCAAGAATGAGGTTAAGGTGAGAAATCAATGCATAACAGAAATAATGTGAATCCTCAAGCTATTGATGAAGGGAGAGCCCAATAGGCTTGGAGAGCAGCCAGAAGAAATTGGAAGAGACCAGAAAGGTCTGTGAAAAATGTTTCCAAGATGATGCAATTGGGAAATGTGCTTGGATGTATCAAGAGGCAGTTGGTTCTGCTGGGGAAGGATTTGGGATGAACTCATGATAATTAGACAGAAAACTAAGCAAACAAATAAAAACTAGACAGTATTAACTACAAAGAAAGCAAAAGATTGTGGAAGAAAAATAACTATCGTGTTCTACATGGCACAATGGTGAATAGAGTTTATGTAATCATAATAATGTAAACTTTAAATTATGATTTAAACTCTATTGGAAGAATGGTGGGATAGGAAGTGTGTGTGTGTGCAAGGTAGAGGGAGGGGTGGTGCTGGTGAAAGCCAGACAGTTCCTCATTTTCTATTGTGAAAAGTTGACAGATAATGCCTAAAACTGGGCGGGGTGGGGGAGGGGGGAGGAATAATAAAGCATATTATTTTGTGATATAGAGGTAAATTCCAAAAGCAATAGTTAAAAGAGTAGAAGTTGCTTGCCCCTGGGGAGCAGAAAATGGAAGAATTTGGGGATGGGGGATAAGAGACTGCAGTTTTTATAATAAGCCTGTGGACCTACTTGATATTTTAAACTATATGCATGTATACAAATGAAAATCTAAAAAACAGATGAGTTAGATTTGGACAATAAACTTCTCATATGCTCTTATATGCCAGCTTGAATCCTCTCAGCTCCACTAGTCTACAAGAGTCTTGGCCAGTTGTTTTGTCCCAACCAATTTTGCATGGGCTCTGTTTAACTCCACACAGACACAGCATGATAGCATTTCTGCCTCCTACCCCCATGTGCTTCCCTGTGGCTGCTGGTGCTTGAAATGCCATGGATCCACTCAATGCCCAGGCATGTGCAAGATAGTTCCATGAGATGAAGCAATCAATTGTGATTAACATCAAGCAGTGGCCAGCTCAATAATGTACCTTCACATTGGTTCGCCCTCCTTTCCTTTTTCCCACTTCAGCTTTCCTGGGATTACACTCCCTAAAACATTAGTGGCACTTCACTTTCACTTTAATTCTGCTTACTAAGGCCCTAGAAAGCAGACCTTTGGTTTGGAATTTGATGTTGGATTATTCACATCATACATAATTATGAAAGACGGAATGTTTTCCCCTTAAGATCAGAAACAAGGATGCCCTCTCTCACTACTCCTGCTCAACAACATAAGAGAATTCCTAGACAGTTCAATAAGGCAATAAATAAGGCATACAGCTTGGAAAGGAAGAACTCTCCTTCTATTCATATGTAACATGATTGTCTACGTGAAAAATCCTTTAGAACTAATAAGTTTAGCAAGATCACATAAGTCAATATACCAAAAAAAAAAAAAGTATTTTATATACTCACAATGAATAATTGGAACTTAAAATTAAGAAATAGCACTGGAAAAAATGAAATACTTGGGCATAAATCTGTATGCTGAAGACTATAAAACACTAATGAAAAAAATTTTAAATACCTAAATAAATGGAGACATATACCATGTTCATGGATTGGAAGACTGAATTTTGTTAAGCTGTCAATTATCTCCAAGTTGATCTACAGGTTCAGTCTAATCCCAAACAAAGTCCTATCAGGCTTTTCTGTAAAAATCAACAAGCTGATTCTAAAATTTACATGGAAAGGCAAAGGAACCCGAATAACCAAAACAATTTTGAAAAAGAAGAACAAAGTTTCAGGATTCACACTACATCCTTTAAGACTTTCTATAAGGCAACAGTTATTACTGTGGAGTTGGTCAAGGGATAGATACATGGATCAATGGAGCAAGGAATAGAATCCAGAAATAGAATCACACAAGTTTGGCCAGTTGATTTCTTACAAAGGTGCAAAGGCAATTTTACTGAGAAAGAATAGCTGGTTGTTGTTGTTTTTCAACAAATGGATTTTAATAATTTGGATAGCAATATTGAAAAAATGATTGTCAATCTTTGTCACGTGTTACACAAAAATTAACTCAAAATTCATCATAGACCCAAATGATAACAGTAAAATAATAAAACTTTTAAAAGAAAATATGGGGGAAAAATCTTTGTGACTTTGGAATAAGCAAAGCATTCTTGGATATAACACCAAAAGCATGGCATATAAAAGAAAAAATTGATAAATTATGTTATATCAAAAATTTTAAATTTTGCTTCTGTAAAAGGCACTGCTAAGAGAATGAAAGTTAGGGACTTCCATGGTGGTCCAGTGGGTAAGACTCCATGCTCCCAATGCAGGGGGCCCAGGTTTAATCCCTGGTCAGGGAACTAGATCCCGCATGCATGCTGCAACTAAGAGTTTGCATGCTGCAACTAAGAAGTCCACATGCCGCAACTAAGAGGTCCACATGCTGCAACTAAAGATCCCACATGCCACAATGAAGATCCCACGTGCCGCAAGTATGACCCAGTGCAGCCTAAATAAATAAATAAATAAATATAAAACTTTTTAAAAAAGAGAATGAAAGATAAACTGCAGATTGAGAGAAAATATTTGCAAATCTCATAGCCCACAAAAACTCAACCAGGATATGTGAAGAACTCTCAAAACTCAACAATAAAAAGGCAGTACTTCAAATGGGCAAAAGATTTAAGCAGTCACTTCACAAAAGAAGATATATGAACGGTAAATAAGTAGATGAAAAGATGCTCAATTTCATTCCCTAGTCACTAGGGAAATTCATATTAAAACAACATGGGGGCTTCCCTGGTGGTGCAGTGGTTAAGAATCAGCCTGCCAATGCAGGGGACACAGGTTTGAGCCCTGGTCCAGGAAGATCCCACATGCTGCAGAGCAACTAAGCTGGTGCACCGTAACTACTGAGCCTGCACTCTAGAGCCCGTGAGCCACAACTACTGAGCCCGTATGCTGCAACTACTGAAGCCCACACGCCTAGAGCCCATGCTCCACAACAAGAGAAGCCACCGCAATGAGAAGCTTGCGTGTGGCGATGAAGAGTAGCCCCCCCTCACTACAACCACAGAAAAGCCATCGTGCAGCAACAAAGACCCAATGCAGCCAAAAATAAAATAAATAAATTAAAAAAAAAAACACTCATGGGATACCATTACACACCAATTAAAAAGGCTAAATTAAAAAAAAATTATCAAGTGCCGTCAATAACATACCATGATCTAGGGGGATTCATTCCAGGAAGCAAGGGTGATTTAACAATTATAAAATCTTTTAACAAGTCAACATAATTCACAATATTAACAAAATAAAGAACTAGAATCATATGATCATCTCAGTAGATGCATAAAAAGCATTCAATAAAATTTAATATTCATTCAGAATAAAAATTCTTAATAACTAGAAAGAGACAGGAAATTTCCTTAATCTAATAAAATATCTAACATAAAGTACAGCAAACATCATACTTAATTGCAAAATATTGAAAAATTTCCTCCAGAGGTTAGGAAGAAGATAAGGCTGTTCACTATCACCACTTCTATTCACTATTGTAGAGGAGATCCTATTCAGTGCAATAAAGCAATAAAAAAATTTAAAGTATAACAACTGTAAAGAAAGAACAAACTGTTACTATTCACAAACAACATGAACAAACTGTTACTATTCACAGACAACATGAGATCCTATTCCGTGGGATAAAGCAATAAAAAATTTAAAGTATAACAACTGGAAGGAAAGAACAAACTGTTACTATTCACAGACAACATGACTGTATACATAGAAGACCCAAAAGAATTAAAAAATAAATGATTAGAATTAATAAGTGAATTTAGCAAAGTCCCTGGCTAAAATGTCAACATCAAAAAAATCAATTGCCTTTCTATATACTAGCAATAAACAATTACCAGATGAAAAATAAACAATGATACCATTTACAATACCATCAGAAAACATCAAGTACCTAGGGGAAAATGATAGACAAGTTCTCTATACATAAAACTGCAAATTATTACTGAGAAAAATTAATGACCTAAAAAAATATACTATGTTCATGGATCAGAAGATTCAATATTGGAAAGAATATAATTCTCCTCAAATTGATCCATAGATTCAATGTAATTCCAACCAAAATTTCAGCAAATATTTGTGGAAATTTACAAGTTGATTCCAAAATATAACAGAAATAAAAGGGCTGGGCTTCCCTGGTGGTGCAGTGGTTAAGAGTCTGCCTGCTATTGCAGGGAACACGGTTTGAGCCCTGCTCCAGGAAGATCCCACATGCCGTGGAGCAACTAAGCCTGTGCACCACAACTACTGAGCCTGTGCTCTAGAACCCATGAGCCAGAACTACTGAGCCTGCTCACAACTACTGAGGCCCACGCGCCTAGAGCCTGTGCTCTGCCACAAGAGAAGCCACTACAATGAGAAGGCCGCACACCACAATGAAGAGTAGCCCCCGCCTGCAGCAACTAGAGAAAGCCCTTGAGCAGCAACGAAGACCCAACGCAGCAAAAAAATAAATAAAAAAGAAATTTAAAAAAAAAGAAAGAAAAGGACCAATAATAGCCAATACAACATTGAAGAAGTACAAAATTAAAGACTTACACCATCAAGAATTATAAATTTGAAATTGATGGTGTGATATTAGCAAGGATAGAAAGAGGCCCACAGAACCACAGAACAGAATAAAGAGTGCATAAAGAGACCCATACATATTTAGTCACTTGCTTTGTGACAAAGATGTCCCTACAATGCAACGGGAGAAAGGTAGCTCTTTTTAGTAAATGGTACTGAGTCAACTGGATATCCATATGGGAAAAAAATGAATCTTGACCGCTGCCACACCATGTGTAGAAATACATTTCTGTTGGATCATAGACCTAAATGTAAAAGATAAAGCAAAAAACATTTAAGAAAACATAAGAGAATTGGAAATAGATGGTGGGCTAAGAAAATATTTAAGTAGCACACAAAGGGTTCTAGTCTTTAAAAAATAATCAACAAATTAGACTTCATTGGCATAAGAAGTTTTGTTCACACACCCACACAAAAACCATCAACAGAACAAAAATGTAAATTAGAGTGGAATACGATATTTGCAATACATATTTCCAACAAAGGAACTCATGTCCAGAATATATGATGAGCTCCCACAAAGTAATGTGAAAAAGACAACTTCATTTAGAAAATAGGCAAAAGACTTGCATAGGGGCATCAAAAAAGAGGATATCCAAATGACCAATGAATATCTGAAAAGGTGCCCAACATCATTAATTATCAAGAAAATGCAAGTCAAACCACTATGAGATACCATTGTACACACTAAATTAAAATTTTTTAGTTGATAAAACCAAGTGTTGGCAAGGATGCAGGGCAAGTGAAATGCTCATATTCTGCTGGTTGGAGAATAAATTGGCATAAACACTTTGAAAACAAAAGCACTATCTACTAAAGCTGAATGTATGTATATACATCCTAGGTATATAGTCAACAAAAATATGCATACATATATTTAACAGAAGACATGCCTACAAATGTTCATGGCAGTTTTATTCATAATAGCCCTGTCTTGGTCAGTTCAGGCTGCTGTAACAGAATACCATAGACTGAGTGGTTAACAAACAACAGACATTTTTATTTCTCACAGTTCTGGAGGCTGGAAGTTGAAGATCATGGTGTCAGCATGATTGGCTTCTGGTGAGAAGCCTCTTCCAGGTTGCAGACTGCTGATTTTTTCTTATATCCTCACTTGGCAGAAAGACAGTGAGCGAGCTCTCTGGGGTCCCTTTTATAAGGGTACTAATCCCATTCATGAGGGCTCCACCCTCATGGCCTAATCATCTCACATAGACCCTCTCCCAATACCACCATATTGGGGTTAAGATGCCAACATATGGACTTTGAGAGTACACAAACATTCGGTCCATAGCAAGTCCCAAACTGGAAACTACCTAAATATCCACCAGTAGTATAATATAGCTAAGTTTGATATAATCACACAACAGAATACTAAAAAACATTAAAAATGATTGAACTATCACTACACAGGACGACATTATGAACTTCACAAACACAATGTTGAATGATAGAAGTCAGAAATAAATAAATATACTCAATGATTCCACTTATAAAAGGTTCAAAAACAAGCAAAACTTACCTCTGGTGATAAAAGTCAAATTCATGATTATCTTTTTGGAGTTAACAATTGAAGAAACAAGAGGAGAGGCTTCTAGGATGCTGCTAACATTCTAATTCTTGTCCTCGATGGTGATTACATAGATGTGTTCACTTTGTAAAAATTCACCAAACTGAACATTTAAGATTTGCACCATTTTCTCTATGTTATTCTTTAACAAAATGTTTACTTTAAACAAATAGTATTGGCTGTTTTACATAGATACCATATTTTAAAACTTGGTATACTGAAAAGTATAGAGGAGAATAAAAATAACCCATGGTCTCTCATCCATGTATAACCACTGTTCACATTTTGGTGGACTACCCCATTCAGTGTACATAAGTTCCAAGAGCTTCACTCATACTAAAGACAGAACTTCATAAGCTATAACTCAAATATAGGGACATGTATAATTAGTCCTCTAATCTTCAAGCAAATTATCACAAATCTAATGAGTTAAAACAACACACTTTATTTTCACATGGTTTCTGTGGGTCAAAAGTCCAGGCAGAGGTTAGCTTCTTCCTCTGATTAAGGTCTCACATGGCTGCAAAGTGTCAACTAGGCTGTGTTTTTTTTTTTTTTTTTTTTTTAGAAATTGAGTTTGTAATTTTTTTTTTAAACAGTCAATTGCCTTTTTTTATTTTATTTATTTTATTTATTTATTTATTTATTTATTTATTTATTTTTGGCTGTGCTGGGTCTTCGGTTCGTACGAGGGCTTTCTCTAGTTGCGGCAAGTGGGGGCCACTCTTCATCGCGGTGCGGGGACCGCTCTTCATCACGGTGCGCGGGCCTTTCACTATTGCGGCCCCCCCCGTTGCGGGGCACAAGGCTCCAGACGCGCAGGCTCAGCAGCTGTGGCTCACGGGCCCAACTGCTCCGCGGCATGTGGGATCCTCCCAGACCAGGGCTCGAACCCGTGTCTCCTGCATTAGCAGGCAGATTCTCAACCACTGCGCCACCAGGGAAGCCCTAGGCTGTGTTTTTTTTTTTTTTTTTTAAGTCAAAGGCTTTTATCTTTTTTTTTTAAAATTATTTATTTATTTATGGCTGTGTTGGGTCTTCGTTTCTGTGCGAGGACTTCCTCTAGTTGCGGCAAGTGGGGGCCACTCTTCATCGCGGTGCGCAGACCTCTCATTATCGCGGCCTCTCCTGTTGCGGAGCACAGGCTCCAGACGCGCAGGCTCAGTAATTGTGGCTCACGGGCCTAGTTGCTCCGCGGCATGTGGGATCTTCCCAGATCAGGGCTCGAACCCGTGTCCTCTGCATTGGCAGGCAGATTCTCAACCACTGCGCCACCAGGGAAGCCCTAGGCTGTGTTTTTATCTGGAGGCTTGACTGGGGATGAATCCACTTCCAAGTTCAATCAGGAGATGAATTCACTACTGTTGAAATTCAAAGAATGAAACCTTCTTAGAAATGCTTTTAAATAAACATGCTCAAGCTCCACAAAGAGATAAGTAAAGGAACAACAAAAAACATGATATAAAACAAACAGACGTGAATCAAGAACAAATGGATATAAAAAATTATAATCATTGACATAACAGCTCAAAAGATGGAATAAACTGTAAACTAGATGAAGAGAGAGCTGGGTAATAGAAAGATTGCACTGAAGAATTCGTTTAGAAGGCAATATAGAAAAAGTGATGAAAAATATGATAGAGAAGTTAAGAGAAATGGAAAATAACATTAGAAGATCAAGAATACATATAACAGAAATTTCCAGAAGTATGATGTAGAAGGAATTAAAAGAGAGCAATATTCAAAGAGATAATAGCTAAGAATTTTCAAGAAGTGAAAAAAGACATATGTTCTCAAAATAAAGAAGCGCAGCAAATGCCATGCTAAATAAATAAAAATTAAAATTCCACCTAGATACATTCAGAATTTCAAAGATGAAGAGAAAAATCTTAAAAGCAACCCTGAAGGGGAAAATAGGTTGCTCACAAAGAAATGATAAATAAACTGAAATGAGAACTCTCAACCACAAAAGAGATAAGAAAACAATGCAGTAATACCTTCAGGTATTCCGGGTGTTGAGGGAAATTAACTACTAACTTAGAATAATATACCTAGCTAAACTATTACTAAACAAAATGAAAACATCTTCAAACTTACAAAAAACAAGAATTTTTCATCCCCCAAACTTTTGATGAAAAATCTCCTAAGAGATGTCCTCTGCCAAGAAGAAATAGAAACTGGGGACTTCCCTGGTGGTGCAGTGGATAAGACTCCACACTCCCAATGCAGGGGGCCTGGGTTCGACCCCTGGTCAAGGAGCTAGATCCCACATGCGTGCCACAACTAAGAGTTCACATGCCACAACTAAGGAGCCCACGTGCTGCAACTAAGGAGCCAGCGAGCAGCAACTAAGGAGCCCAACTGCTGCAACTAAGACCTGGTGCAACCAAATAAATGAATAAATAAATTAAAAAATAGAAACCTGGGACTTTCCTGGTGGCTCAGTGGTTAAGAATCTGCCTGCCAATGCAGGGGACACGGGTTCGAGCCCTGGTCTGGGAAGATAACACATGCCGTGGAGCAACTAAGCCCGTGTGCCACAACTACTGAGCTTACACTCTAGGGCCCGTGAGCCACAACTCCTGAACCCACATGCCACAACTACTGAAGCCTGTGCACCTAGAGCTCCGCAACAAAGAGAAGCCACCACAATGAGAAGCCCGTGCACCGCAACGAAGAGTGGCCCCTGCTCGCCACAACTAGAGAGAAAGCCTGTGTGCAGCAATGAAGACCCAATGAAGCCATAAATAAATAAATAAATTTATTAAAAGAAAATAGAAACCAAAAAGGAAGGAGTATCAAGAAGCAATGATGAACAAATGTTAGTAAATGATATTGGTAAATCTAATTATTATATTAGGATATAGGTTTGGCTGATCTGACTAAGATCCAAAATTCTAGTGGCTCACAAAGATAGAAATTATTTCTCAGTACAGTCTGGACATAACTAGCTCATATAACAGCTTCAAGGTGTCAGGGCCTCAGGCTCCTTATGCTTTGTTCCTTTATAATACCTGTGGTGTTGCTCTCGTCCCCAGAGTTCAAGATGGCTCTCCACTGCATCTACCTTCTCATTAGCAGAAACAGGGAAAGGGCAAACACAGTTTCCTTTAAAGAGCAGGAACTGTGATTTGCTTATATATCACTCCCACTTGCATCCCATTGGCGACAGCTAGCTCCAAGGGAGGCTGGGAAATGTAGTCCTTAGCAAGACAGCCATCTGCCCAGATAAAAATTCTTTTAGTCTGCAAATGGACAGATCAGGTATTGTGGGACAACCAGCAACTCCACCACAACCATTGACTATAAAAACTATATAATCCTAATTAAATTTTTACCCTAAAAAAGTATGATTAAATCAAGAAGGAAATATGTCCAAGCAAAAAAAGCCTGCAAGGGAGATTTTTTTAAAGTGATAATGTGCAGTTTGCAAAATGATACTCAGTGTCAAGTGTCTGCAAAAGAGTGAAATTCGCATGTAAAATCAAGAGGTTCCATCTGGAACATAGCAAGTAAAGATTGACTTCCACAAAGATGGAAACAAGTGACAATGTTAGGAATTAGACTGATATGCTAAGAGATATCAAACCAGGTTCAGTAGATATGTTGTAAACCTATACACTACCCACCTGTTAAAAAAAAAAAAAAGGTAGAATTGAAATTCCAGACAAAAATAACAAGGAATTGATTTCAAGACTTACTATTATGCTACAGTCATCAGGACAATGAGAGGTTGGCCTAAGGACAAATAGATCAATGGAACAGAAGAAAGAATCCAGAAATAGACCCATACATTCACTGTTGATTGATTTCAGCAAAGGTGCCAGAGTAACACAACACAGAAGATAGCTTTTTAACAGCTGGTGCTGGAATTGCTGGATATCCACTTGGAAAAATAATGAACCGCAACTCTTACTTCACACCTGACACAAAAACTAAATTGAAATAGATCACAAATCTAAGTATAAAAGGTACAACAATGAAACTGCTAGAAGAAAACACAGGAGAAGATCTTCTCAGCCTTGGAGTATGCAAAGATATCTTAAAAACATGAGAGGGGCTTCCCTGGTGGCGCAGTGGTTGAGAGTCTGCCTGCTAATGCAGGGGACACGGGTTCGAGCCCTGGTCTGGGAAGATCCCACATGCCGCGGAGCAACTGGGCCCGTGAGCCACAACTACTGAGCCTGCGCGTCTGGAGCCTGTGCTCCGCAACAGGAGAGACCACGGTAGTGAGAGGCCCGCGCACCGCGATGAAGAGTGGCCCCCGCTTGCCGCAGCTGGAGAAAGCCCTAGCACAGAAACGAAGACCCAACATAGCAATCAATCAGTCAATAAATAAATAAATCTAAAAAAAAAAAAATGAGAGTACAAGCTGTAAGAGGGGAAAAAATGGATAAATTTGACTTAATTAGTGGTAAAAAAACTTTTGCCCTTCAAAAGACACCACTGAGAAAATGAAAAGACAAACCCCAGATTGGGAGAAAATATTCACAATACAAATAACTGATAGAAGACTAATATACAAAATATTTAAAGAACTGCTACAACTCAATAAGAAAAAGGGAAATAGCCCAATTAAAAACAGGCAAAAGAATTGAACAGATACTTCCCAAAAGAAGATATATGAATTTTTCATTGTACATTATTTCACCCATATGAAAATGTGTATATTTTTCATCCACGTGAAACAATGCTCAACATCACTAGTCGTACCAAGTGTTGTGGAAGATGTGGAGCTGTGGGACTCTCAGACAATACTGAGGGACTTAAAGTGGTACAACCACTTTGGAAAACTGTCTGACAGTTTCTTTTCTTTTCTTTTTTTTTTAATTATTATTTATTTATTTACTTTTTGGCTGTGTTGGGTCTTCGTTTCTGTGCGAGGGCTTCCTCTAGTTGCGGCAAGCGGGGGCCACTCTTCATCGCGGTGCGCGGGCCTCTCACTATCGCGGCCTCTCTTGTTGTGGAGCACAGGCTCCAGACGCGCAGGCTCAGTAGTTGTGGCTCACGGGCCCAGTTGCTCCGCGGCATGTGGGATCTTCCCAGACCAGGGCTTGAACCCGTGTCCCCTGCATTGGCAGGCAGATTCTCAACCACTGCGCCACCAGGGAAGCCCTGACAGTTTCTTATAAAGTTAAACATACACCTACCATACAACTCAGCCAGTCCACTCTTAGGTATGTATTTACCCAAGACAAATGAAAACATATGTCCACACAAAGACTTGTACACAAATGTTAATGGCAGCCTTATTCATGACAGCCCCAACCTAGAAACAACCCAAATGTCCTCCAACAGGTGAATGGAGAGACAAATGGTGATATAACCACACAACGGAAGACAACTTTACAATGAACAAAGTAACAAACTACTGACATGAGTAACTTACATTAAGTGAAAGAAGCCAGATACAAAACAGTGCATAAGGTAGGAGTCCAATTATATGAAATTGGGGGAAAGGCAAAACTAATCTAGAGTGAAAGAAAGCAAAAATCAGTTGTTTGCTATCTTCATTCTGGTGGTGGTTGCATGGGTATATTCACTTTTCAAAACTCATCAAAATTGTGTAAGTACTATGTGTAGATTATATCGGACATGTGCTGTCTAATACAGCAGACACAGCCATACGCGGCAATTGAGTACTTGAAGTGTGGCTGATCCAAAATGAGATGTGCTGTTAAGTGTAAAATACATACCGGATTTCAAGATTTAGCACAGAAAATATAAACTATTTCATTAATAATCTCATATTGACTACATTTTGAAATACTCTTTTTGACATATTATGTTAAAGCATATTATTAAAATTAATTTCACCTGTTTTTTTAATGTGGTTACTAGAAAATTTTAAATAATACATGTGACTCACTATATTTCTATTGGACAGCACTGCTTTGGACATTGTTGGGAAAATATATATCTGGGTATCAATGTTAAAAATTTAAGGGCAACCAGTTAAACAACAGAAATACATCTATAGTTTCAAAACTATCAAAGAAAAAAGGAGAATAAAGAAAACTGTAAATTTAATAGATGATAGAACATGAGAAATAATAATTTTAAAAGGTAGGGTAAAGAGAACAACAAAATAAAATGGTAGAAGTAAGTCTAAATATATCAACAGTCTTTACAAATGTAAATTGATTTCATTTGTCTCTTTAAAGACAGGGAATGTCATATTGGATCAAAACAAACAAAACAAAATACAATAGCATGCTGGTTAGAAGGAACACTCTAAAGCAAAAGAAAAGGGAAAGGCTGAAAATAAAAATGGGAAAAGATATACCAGGCAAATAGTAACCAAAAGAAATCTGACATAGAATATTAATATCAGGCAAAATACACCTAAGGCCATGAAATATTAAAAGAGATAAAGAGGGACACTATAGGATGATGAAAGTAACAAATCACCAAAAATATCCACCAATAATAAGCTTTTTATACCTAACTACTAGCCTTGAAATAAGTAAAGCAAAAACTGGAAGAATTAGTTTGAAAAACTGAGGAATTCACAAAAGGAATGGGTTCATGGTTGTCATGAACACATGAACATTTATAAAAAATTGTCCTTGTGTTGGGTCACAAATGAAAGCCTGAACAACTTTTGAAGTGGATGTAAAGCAGACCACATTCTCTACCCACAATGCAGCAAAATTAGAAGTCAACAACAACAACAAAGGCAGATTAACAACAGTTGTAACTTTGAAAACTAAACAGCACACTTGTTGTAGGAACATTTCTTTCCAATCCTGATGTTTCCTTCTCTGTGGAGGGAACCAAATTAGTGTAGCACTCCCAGCCTCTCTCTGCCCAGGGGAGGAAGAGTGACATAGCTGGTCAATGCGGGGAACATAAGATGGGTTTATTTGATTTACCAACTTCCTTTCTCTTCTTGGGAGTGAGCTGCCTACAGGCAGTGGTCATTGTCTGTCCCCCATCCACCACCCACAGCATCACAGTGACCAGGGGTTAAGGTTGCCAAATCCTCATTTTCAGTACTAGGAGACCCATTTGGCTGTCACATCTACCCTCATCCTTATCCTCCAACCTTATCTTTATCAGTTAAAAAAAGATACCTCCCCCCACTCTTTGTCTTGTCTCTCAGTTCAAAATCCAGGAGTCCAGGAGAGGAAAGGCAAGTTGTTTACTGAGCTCCCTCCAAGACATCAACAGAAATCGCAATGGGAATGCTGAAATATTTGGTACTGAGGATAAAGAGATAGATACAAAACAAGACTTGTAGAATGGAACTAAAATGACGTTTGTAGAGAAATATATAGTCTTAAGTGCATTTACTCTAAAACAAGAATGACTTAAACATAATGAGTAAAGCTTTCAACTATCTAAAGAAGCTTAAAAAAAAAACAGTTGAAGGAAGTAAACAGTAGAGGTAAGAGCATAAATGAAAAGGAAATCAACAATCACAAAAATGATCAACAAAGCTAAAAGTTGTTTCTTTTAACAGACAACAAAACATCTGGCAATATTAATCAAGGAAAGAAGGAAAAAGGCACAAATATCTAATATTAAGAATGAAAGGAGGGGCTTCCCTGGTGGCGCAGTGGTTGAGAATCTGCCTGCCAATGCAGGGGACACGGGTTCAAGCCCTGGTCTGGGAAGATCCCACATGCCGCGGAGCAACTAGGCCCGTGAGCCACAACTACTGAGCCTGCGCGTCTGGAGCCTGTGCTCCGCAACAAGAGAGGCCGCAACAGTGAGAGGCCCGCGCATCGCGATGAAGAGTGGCCCCCACTCGCCGCAACTAGAGAAAGCCCTCGCACAGAAACGAAGACCCAACACAGCCAAAAATAAATAAATAAATAAATAAAGTGTAAAAAAAAAAAAAAAAAGAATGAAAGGAGAATGAAACTACAGATATAGTAGAAGATTTAAGAATCATAAGAGAATACTATGAGCAACTTTATGCCACTATATATGAAAACATGAAATAGAGAATTTCTAGAAAAATAGAGATGATTAAAGTTTATGCAAGAAGGGGACTTCCCTGGTTGTCCAGTGGGTAAGACTCCATGCTCCCAATGCAGGGGGCCTGGGTGCGATCCCTCGTTGGTGAACTAGATCCCGCATGCATGCCGCAACTAAGAGTCCGAATGCCACAACTAAGAAGTCCACATACCACAACTAAAGATCCCGCATGCCACAACGAAGATCCCACATGCCTCAACTAAGACCCAGTGCAGCCAAAATAAAATTAATTAATTAATTCATTCATTTAAAAAGTTTACTCAAGAAGAAGAAGAAAGTAAATACATCAATGACCTTTAAAGAAAAGAAAGCAGTATTTTAAAAATCACCCCTCTCCACTCTCCACCTCCCCAAAGAAACCACAAATACATTGGAGAGGAATGAGACAGGGCTGTTCCTTAGAGGCAGAAAGAAGCAGGCAGGAACAGCTAGAGATCTGGATGACCTCACTGAGATCCACTCCATTCCTCCATTCCTGACCTTGTCACTGTTTGGTTTCACACATGAGCTCATGAGTTCCCCTTTTTTCCTGAGCAAATTCAGCTGGGTTTCTATCATTGATGTAACCCAAATACAAGCAGAGGTACCACATGGAAGCCACAAGAAATACTGTAGGAGTGGGGAGTTCTCTGGTGGTCTAGTGGTTAGGATTTGGCACTTTCACTGATGCGGCCTGGGTTCAGTCCCTGGTCAGGGAACTGAGATCCTGCAAGCCTCGCAGCACAGCCAAAAAGAAAGAAAGAAATAATGTAGATGGGGCACCATGTCTCACAGAGTCCTAGGACTCCCCTGTACATATATGCTCTTCAAAATTCCACATCTGTGGCCACTGCAAAAACCAAACTTTCCTTCTCTCTCTGCTTTTCAAACAATTCCATAGGGCTCCTCCCTACCAGTTGGTTCTGTTTGCTTCTTTAACAAAGGAAGGAGTATCTGGCCACATATCCCAGTCCTGGAGTGGGGGCTTCTGCTCCTGCCTGCCGTTTTGCTCGAAGATGTCCAGAGGATCTCTACCATGCCAACCACCCAATCCCATCCCCCTGTGCCCTGGGCAATGCTGATGAGGAATTTCAGTTCACTGATGACTCAGCCTCTGCCTGACACATAGCAGGTACCTAGCTGAGTATACCGCATATCTCCTTCACCCGCACCCCAGTGCCAACACAGAACTTAGCCAAGCACTGCTTCCTCCAGGAGGACATTTCCTTCACTAGAAGGCAAAGAAATGGAGAAGCTCTAAATTTCAGACCAATCCTTTAGAGGATTACTGAATTCGGAGTTGTTTAAAGGGACCTCAGGGACCCACTCACTTTTCACATGAGAAGTGTAAAGGTAAAGGCTTACACTGCAGGAGTGGTACCCAGGCTACTGCTGACCTAGAACTTTTCTTCTGGAGGAGGCTGGCAGGCATGGTCCATCTTAGTATGCTCCCACCATAAAAAGAAGCCACAGGACAGAGTATGGACAAGACCTGAGGACCCATTCAGAGTCCTTAGAATCGATGTCTCCAGCAGACAGTGTCCCCAGCAGCTCCATCCCTGCACGTTGCCAGAGATGAACCCGATTTTCTAACGGCCTCGCGTCATGTAGTTCAAGCATGATGATAGCAGGGGTTAAGTCACAATTAGTAAACCAGTAACCAGTTGAAAGTATGCAGTAAGTATATTTTCAGTCGATAAGTATTTAATTGGGGCTTGATTATTGAGTGATCACAGAGCATTTGAGATGCTTGGGTGAATGGCCCACTGAAAGAGACTAGTGCTACTTTCCTATTAGCATGGGTATTTTAAGGCATTCATATTGATCAGTGTGATAAATCCCAGAAGGTTAAATTTGCTGAACATGTACATGAAAATTAGTGCCCTGTGTGACCCGCACCTCTCTCCACACCCCTTCTTTCTTCCTTCCTCCTTCCAGAAACATCATGGGTCTGATAGAACCACTCTTGTGTGAATAAGGCTCTCATAGACTCATAACATTTGACTCTTAGACTGAGAACTAGACCTTGGGACTGGGAGCTCCATGAGGGCAGGCATGTTTCTCTCTTACTCAGGGCTGCACCCCAGTGAGCCTGCGCCAACTAGAAGCCTAATAAATCTTGGTAGAATGCATGAGTGCAGAATGCTAGGACGTTGGGCCCCAGTGTCTCAATGTCAGAGTCACAGGCAATCAGTATCCCAGCTTCTTGGACTGAAGGACCTAGAGAGGTGAGCAGCACCCACAATGTTCAGGTGCAAAACTGAGAAGCTCTGGCTTCAGGGGCTTCTGCTGAGCTGCTCTCTTGGCTGTTGGAGGGGAGGGAGGGATGCAGAGAAGGGAGGGAGAAAGGGTGTAGGTTTCCAGGGGCTCCTAATGAGCTTGGACAGCAATGGAAGCCCTTACCCCTAAAGACCCCAGAACTTCTCCATTCCCTTGCCCTGCCCCCACTATACCCTCCATAGGCAAGGCAGCTCTGGGACGTGGAAGGATCCAGAAGACTGCTCCCTCCCCCATCTCTACTCTCTCCTCCCCTCTCCCCTCCCCCCAGCCTTGGGAAACGGCAGCAGGAAATTTTGGAAGAGGGTCAAGGGAGATCCCTTATGGGCCTCTGGATGAGAACTTGGACCCTTTTATTTAACTGTTGCTCTCCCCATTCCGCCTTCCATTTCCTCCCAAAAGCTCCATGGAACTCACAGGTCAGGGTGTCATCACTTCACTGGGGCAGGTTGTATAGCCCAAAATAACTGAGAAAGAGCTTCAGTGGGTGGCCACAGTTTCCCTGTCTGGAAAGTGAGTTTTGGATTAGAAGAGTTCTGAGATGCCTTCTGGCTCCGATATGCTAGGACTTCCCTTTTTTTTTTTTATGGATCCCACTCCTTAGCAATGGGGTCTTGGGCAAGTCACCAAAGCAAAGGCCCTGCTAGCTCATCTGTAAAATGGGTACATTACCAGAGGCAGCCTGTCAGCTAGAGTGGATTTTCACCCCAACACACCCCCTTGCTGCTGGTTCATTGCGTCCACCGTGGAGGTGGCCCAGGGCACTTAGTTAAGAGTTCAGACCTTGGTGTCTGGCAAGGTCAGCTTTGGGTTCCAGCCTCACCATTGACTGACTGCATGACAAGTAGCTTAAACTCTCTGACTGTCAGTCTCCTCATCTGTGAAAAACAATCTTAACACGTACCTACTTCCTTTTTTATATTTTTTGGCCCCGCCTCGAGGCTTGTGGGGTCCCAGTGCCCCACCAACCAGGGATCGAACCCCCGCCCTCGGCAGTGAGAGAGCAGAGTGCTAGCTGCTGGCGCTCCAGGGAATTCCCCAACAGATACCCACTTCCTAGGACTGTTGGGAGACCAGATCTGCGAGCTCATAGCATGTGCTAAGTACTTGGTCAATGCCAGCTGTCACTTTGTGGTTCGCTGAGGTTCCAGGGCTCAAGGCAACCACACTGGCCTGGAGCGAGTCACCAGCTCAGAGACAGAATTGGAACCCCCTTTGATTGCAGACCAGTTCTTTATTTTTTTTGGAATTTTTGACCCCAAAATGCCCTTTTGGATCATTCTTTCTTTTTTTTTTTTCTTTGAAGTATAGTTGATTTACAATGTTGTGTCAGTTTCTGGTATGCAGCGAAGTGATTCAGTTATATGTATGTGTGTGTGTATATATATATATATATTCTTTTTCATATCCTTTTCCATTATGATTTGTTACAAGATATTGAACACAGTTCCCAGACCAGTTCTTGAGGCCCTGGGGAGTGCCACCAAGGCGGCAGCAGCGAGCCCAGGGTGTTCTTGACCCTCCATCGCTGCCCCACTTGCCCTTGGACCATTTTCTGAGAAGCCCAGGACCCCATAGCTCCAAGCTTCTGCAAGGACCTGATTAATCTCTGGAGGGGAGCTGCCTGACAGGCCTCCCTCCCCGCTGGTCTGTCCTTCCCTGCCTGGTGGGCTCACAGACGCCAGCCCTCCCTGGGAGGCAGCAGCAGGTCCTAACCCCTGCTTTGCTGGTTCAGAGAAAACCCTGTTCCAGGTAGGTGGCAGGAGGTGCCCTCCAGGGTCAAGCTCCCTGAGCCAAACAGCCCAGCTCCCCCAGGGCCAGTTAAAGGAGAACTGCAGGGATTTGCCTGCTGGTCCAGTGGTTAAGACTTTGCCTTCCAATTCAGAGGGTGTGGGTTCGATCCCTGGTTGGGGAGCTAAGATGCCTCACCGCCAAAACCCCCCCCCCCAAAAAAAAGAAGAAGAAGAAACAATATTGTAACAAGTTCAATAAAGACTTTAAAAATGGTCCACATCAAAAAAATTAAAAAAAAAAAAGAAGAACCGCAGTGGTCCCTGTGGTGCGTGTGCCTTGGGGAAGTCATGCTTTGACCTGTAGATCTGTGTGCACCATGACATACCAACCAGCCTCACCCCAAATCACCCTGCCTTCTGAAACTTTGCTTAGGCTTCTGCAGTTGAGAATCTTGCCATGCACTTGGCTCTAGTTACTGGTGGACTCCTCTATAGCCCTAACAGTGATAAAATGTCCCATGGAGTGAGTGCCACTGTGTACCGTGCCAAGAGCTACTGGTGTCTCTCCTTAAATCCACCCAGCCAAGTCCAGTGAAGTGGTCCTTACTGCTATTCTATCCCCATTTGACAGCTGGGCAAACTGAGGTTCTGAGAGTAACTTGCCCCAGGACACATACGACCAGTAAGTGGAGAAGCAGAATTTAAATCCAAATCCACTGGACTCCAGGCTTTAACCTCCTTACTGGGCAGCCTCCACTCTGCCTGCCGGGGCCTGAGTTCCCCGAGGGCTGCTGCGGTTCCTTCCAGGGCCCAGTGCAAGGCCCAGAATCTGGTTGCTATCTAGTTGGCATCGAATGAATACACTGTCTACTGAGCGAACCAGTTCAATGAAAGAAAGAGAGAGAGTGTGTCTCACAGGGCAGATGGGTGTCTGGTCAGAAGCCCTTCAACCCGCAGCCACAACCAGACAGGGGGCACCCCAGGTGCTGGAGAGTTTTGATATCACTCCCCACCCCCGATGCTGGATAGGACCCAAGGGTGAAAACTAGAAAGTAGAGGCGGTAATAGGGGGCTGCAGATGGTCTGGGAGCTGGGGAGTGACGGAATGCGGAGGGACACTGCTTACGCTATGCAAGTGGGTACCGGAGGCAACAGCCCAGTTCTTTGAGAACTGGGCAGACCCGGCAAGCCACGAGGGAAGGCGAGGGCAGACGCAAGTGGCGACCCCCCTTCCTAAGTCACAGCAAACACGACGGATCCGGTCAGCCCTCGCCGCAGGGCCTGGCCCCAGCCATCCATCGGCCTTCTTGGGGAGATGGGGACGGGCAGCGGGGAGGCCCGGACATTAAGATTTGGGAAAGTGGGGCTCTTTCACCTGTCTTCTGAGGCAGAGATGGAGACTGTGAAGGCGAGGCGACGCCCCAGAGAGCAGGGGCTGGTGTGCGCGGAACACAGATGCTCGGGCCGAGGCGCATACGGTAGGGCGCACGCTTAGGCACACAGGCTAGAGCGCACCAGTTGGGATGCACAGGCTGGGGCGCTCGGGCTGGAGTGCCGGGGCCTGGGCACCCGCTGGGGCGCAGCGCCCAGGGAGCACCGGGGAGCCGGTCCCCGCGCCCCGCCCCGGCCGGGACGCCCCACGGCGGGCTGCTGCAGGAGGCGCCCCTCAGAGAAGCAGTTTGCCGCCTGTGTGTAGTAACCTGATATTTTTCTGCACGGCCCCCAGAGGAATTTTTCCATTACCCAGGCAGCGCCGCAAGCCGCAGCCTTTTCTCTCTCCCCGCCTGGCTCGCCCGCCGCCCCACGCCGTCCCCCGCCGTCCCCCGCCGTCCCCCGCAGCCTCTCCGGGCCACCGCGCCGAGGCACTCTGTGCAAATGTAACCTTTCACAGGCCCCGCCTCCGCCAGGAAGCTGCGCGCCGGGTTGCCAGGAACGCGGCGCGGCGCGCTCAGAGTTGGAAGGCGGCCCGTTAATCAGCGGCGGCTGACAGAAAATCAGACAGCCCGGGCGGCCGGCCGGCCTCGGCCCTCTCCCTCCCGGCGCCTCCGCGCCTCGCTCGCTGCGCGCCCGCTCTTTGTTCCTCCGGCTCGCCGTGCTCTTGCCTCCGCGGGGCTGCGCCTCTCCATCACGCCCCCTTCTCCTCCCTGATTCTCGTCCTCTCCTGTCTTTTCCCTCTCCTCCTGGCCCTGTGCTTCCCGCTCTCTCCCCCTCCCGCCAGATGGCCTCGGACTCGCTTCCTTTCCTTCTCCTGGACAGCAGAAAGTCAAAGAAAAGGGGCTCATTCACCCCGTTCTTCGCCAGCCTATTGGGGGGAGATTGGGCTCCCCGGTGCGCCTCTTGGTAACATCTTCCCCACCATCTCCCCGGGATCTCAAGACCGGCCCCCGCCCCAGATAGAAAGATCTTAAGCTGAGCTTTATGAATGACCTTAAGGTGGAGGAGTCCATGAAATCCCTAAAATTTTATGTCCCACTTTGGGTGCCTGGTGGGGTGGGAAGGGGGGTTGTCCAAAGGTTTCATGGGTTTTTCAAAGCAGTCAGTGATTGGTTAAAAATCAGATTGGTCAGTGAAAGGTTAAAAATCACAGCCCTAGAGCTGCTTCCCATTCATCTTAATGAACCTATTCAACACATATTTATTGAGACCTACTACGTGCCAGGTGCGTGCTAAGTCCTGGGCATATAGCCATGAACTCCAGACGAGGACCCTCACATTAGACAAACTATAAATGTGTCATTACAGGCACTCTGGGGCTGGGAAGGAACTGGGAAGAGGTCGAGCGGAATGACAGGTGAGCCGAACCTGGGCTGGGGCGGGGGGGAGGGGTGGTCTGAGGACTTCACAGGTGCCCCGGTTCCTACAAAGCCTGCACCCCAGCCTCTCCACTCCCAGGGCAGGCGCCAGGCCGGTGCAGCCCTTCCCCCCTCTGTTCCCACACCACCGTAAACAGCACTCAAAGCATGCTTGGGGCTGGGGGCAGCGGGGACACTATGGCCCCACCCTGTGCCCTCTACAAGGCAGTAGAGCTGGCAGAGTGACCCAAAGGTCACCGTGTTCTATGTAGACAGGCTCAAAATGTGAGTCTGTGCTTGTTTTGTAGTAAGAACATTCGCAAGCGTCCGTTGAGCAGCTGCTCTGTAGCAGGCGCTGGGCTAAGGATTTTACATGCATCATCTTTCATTGGCTTATTCGCCACTTCGACAAGTGTCTCCTGAGCCCCTCCTCTTGCCAGGCACCCTGCCAGATGCTGAGGATAAACCACTGGGGGTGCTCCTTGCC